>NC_064645.1:316072370-316389870 GCF_023864345.2 Schistocerca serialis cubense | reverse complement strand
AGTTTCTGCGACCAGAGAAACAAACTTTCGGCTGTAACGCAATTAAAACTATTGAAAAATGCTCTTCGTGTAAACTCGGAAATCATCTGATCTTCAAAGTTTTTTCTTTCTTTTCTTTTAGAATTTCATCATGGTGCGTTAGGAAACTGATATGTAGGCACAGACTTAAATTCGACAAGTATGAACAAAATAGAATAGGGCTAGTCCGTAAGGTCCCCTTGTGTGACGAAGCGAAGCCAAGCAACGAAATTAACGGTCCGACTAAATGATTAAAAGTTCATATTCAACAACATTTCACGCATACATTAAACGTCTGATAGCGGGTTGACGCGAATGTAAGTTAAAATAACAGAGGTAGTACGGCTTCCCCACCAGGTACAAGCTAACAGAAACCTATTCTCGTCGGTAATTTCAACGAGACCATTACGCCCACAATAATCAATCAAGGTAGTCGACAAAGTTGCTGTATGACCCCAGTCTCTCTTGTTTTGCACTCAGATGATATAGTAGAACAATTTAAGACAAGCAGATATGAAAACATTATCCCTGGCCAGCGACGTGTCCGTTATCGCATCCGTTTTAAGATAACCTACCATATAACACAGC
This sequence comes from Schistocerca serialis cubense, assembly GCF_023864345.2. Lineage (NCBI taxonomy): Eukaryota > Metazoa > Arthropoda > Insecta > Orthoptera > Acrididae > Schistocerca > Schistocerca serialis. The sequence goes on along the minus strand of NC_064645.1, from coordinate 316,389,264 downwards.
CAAATCACAGAATTGTGAAATCATAAACACCAAATTTAAAATACTTTAAGGGCCAGAAATTACGAGATGAAAATATACACTTCGATAGCACCTGTCTCAAATAAGTAACTAACTTTAATTCACTTCGTGGCAATATCCATATGAATATGCCCGACTCAAAAATAGCCAGTATGTCACACATTTGTGGCACAATCAAAATACTGGCGAAAACCTGCCGCAACGCAAACCAAATGATATTCCACAACACTGAGGCTAAAAATTATTCTGTGTGGTAGCGAACTAAGGATCCAGAACCGTAGAGACCCAGCATGTACCTGAAGATGAAACGCGAAGCAACGGATAAATATTTTCGGGATGTTCGATCGTGGACTGAGACCAGCATTGTCGCCCGGCGGTAAAATATAAGCCACATGCCCAGTTGTATATTTCAAATCAGCATATTCGTCCTATTCCAGGCCCTGTTTTTTTAACAAAGCGCGTCAAATACCGCAACCGTAATCCGCACCATGATAAAAGGCCGGAAGGAGGGAGGGGGAGAGCGAGCGCTAGCTTAACCACGTTCTATACAGCTATTGCCATGTATACCGATCACAAGGCAAAACTTGTTTGTACTGACCGAGAGGATAAGACCCGCTTACTAAATCCGCGGAACAGATGATGAAGGTAATTAAGTCGTATGACGTGCTGATCCACACAGTGTGAGACTTATAGGGCTGTATTAAATACATAAGATTTCGATTAACGGAAAATTTAGGTGTTGATTTATTTTAATCCGTGTCTGGAATTAAAATGCACGAATTTTCTACAATGTGGCCGCTGGCAAGTAGTGCTCATTTTGTCGCTTACATTTAAAAATGTCGGTTACAGCTTAACGGAGCGGATTTAACAGGCCAATTGCTGGCTAAGGTGGGGTACAACATTTACATATTCAATCAACTGAAGCGTAAGTTCCGTCAAATCTTCCCTGCCCCCACCGGATACTTAATCGGTAGTAATTTTGGGAGCAAGTATGCTGACTAGCAGTGGAATGGCACGCCGAGTGCACGTTGGCTTGCGGCCGAGCGTGTCTTGGCCGAGAGCCAACAGGCAGTGGCGCGCACTTAAAAAAAGAAAAAAAAATTGGCGCTACGGCTTCGCTGCAGCAGGCAAGAAGCAGCAGGTGGGACTGGTGACGTAACGGGCCGCTAGGTGGCGATACATACGGGCCGCACCTGCCTGCACTCACCATTGCGCCGCTCGCGCTAGCTGTTACATCACGCCATCTCAACGGAGGCCTTGCCGTTACTGGCTTTATACTTCCAACAATGTTTAATTTCTTGTCATTCTAAATGGCCAGTACCTAAATATGGCATCTATGACAATCTACTTGCATACTGTCACTTCTCTTGAACTCTGTATCATATCGACTCACAATAACTGCCCGATCTCGGCCAACGGAAGGAAGTACCCTGTAGGGAGGGTTTCAGACGTTTGAAATGTTTTACAGAGGCTATTAACTGGTCACTAAGATGAAAGTGTGATGTACAATCTATCATTAATCTATGAACTCTTCTATTGTAAAATTAAGGCCAACTATAATACCTTATGAAAGTCGTGTGGTCTGGGTGAATCTACTGGTTACTGTGGACATGTGACTCTCGACTGCTGCGTGTATGTGCCAAACAACTGCATGGCTAGGCCTAAATTTTAGATTCACTAACAGTCGGGAACGATGCAAGTATGTACTCTGTGTATCCTTCGCAAAATACGAGGGTTGGAACTTTAATGGTGGCAACTATTTATTTACAGCTCGTGTAAAACAGATAAGTGTTTCAAAGTTTTAATAACCTTCGAAGTCACCAGCATTGTGAAAGTCGTAGGATACTCTTAGCAGTGCCACTTATGTTGACAGTTCCGAGCGGCGCAGTCTATTGCCCGACGAATTTGTAGCTGTTCTGAAGCGAATGCCGTTAAGTGTTTTCTTCACTTTAGAAATCGAGTTGAACTTACGAGGGCTTAAGTCAGGGGAGTGCAGTAGGTGGTATTGCACTTAGCAGCCCCATCAGCCAAACAAATCAGTAACAGCTTGCACTGTACATGCTTGAGCATTGTCCTGCAAAATGATGGTCAGGTCTTGCAGAAAGTGTCATCAATTCTGTCTCTATGCTGTTCATTTTTGGAACACAACCTACGACCAGCTTTGAGACGGAAATGATGACACTTTCTGCACGACCTGTCCACCATTTTGCAGGGCAATGCTCAAGCACGTACAGTGCAAGCTGTTACTGATTTGTTTGACTGATGGGACTGCTAAGTGCTATACCTCCTACTGCACTCCCCTGACTTAAACCCTCGTTAAGTTCAATTCGCTTCCTAAACTTAACGAAACACTTAACGGCATTCGCTTCAGAACTGCTACAAATTCGTCGGGCAATAAACCGCGCCGCTCGAACTGTCAACACAATTGGCACTGCTAATAGTATCCTATGACTTCCACATCGCTGGCAACGGGTTATACACAATGCTGGTGACTACTATGAAGTTCAGTAAAACTTTGAAACACGTATCTATTTTGTACGAGCTGAAAATAAATTGTTGCCACTATTGAAGCTCCAACCCTCGTAACAATATCACTTCTGTTGCTTCAGAGGTCTTGGCTGGCAACAGGAACGAATTACGATTAAATGTGTGATGTGACCCTTAAAATATAAATGACAGATGTAAACCTGTTAGTAGTATACACTAATCCTGGGCTCTGAAGTCCTACGTTCCCCGTCTTCATGGAATGAATGGACACAATGGATATTCCAAGAGGGCAGAATGGGTATCTGGATATACATTAATTTTTCACCTTGACTATACGCCCTACATCACGTAAGATGAACCGACTGTTGGTTACTGGCCTATTTCACAGGTGAGACAGTCGTATGGTTATACCTCACCGGCGCACAGATCATCGTAATCATGTCCAGCGTTCATATATCGGAAGTGTGCCTAGTCTCCATCCAAACAGAAACAAAAGAATCCGATGGGATGTCTGTCAGCTTACTTTAGCTACCTGCGAAAAATTCTCTAGTTTTCTATTCCAGTTTATGAATCCGTTGTTATGGAACAGGAAATAAACTGTATGATCAACTTCTGTACGTAGGCCATAACTTAGAATATTGACCTGTTCTACAGCGTTATTCAAACCTGGTTAAATATGCAAAGTTTATATAATGGGAATAGTGATTTTCTTTTGTGACCTTCAGGAGAGATGCATCGCTAAATATCCGAAAGACCGCATCGCGTCACATGGGAGCATATTTTAAACAAATTATTATACAATTTGTCAACTGCCGTTTAAGACCCACACTGCGAGTTTTTCTGACGCTAATATCTGCAAGCAATCACCACAGCGCTGTTCCCCGAGCCAATGGGAAATAGTTTCGAAGTCCACCTCCTCCAACAAACATGTAAAAAAAAATCGGCAATTCACGTATGCTGTAGTTCTCTGTGGTCATACCACGTCAAAAAATCCGTTCATAACTGGGGCTAGAGTTAAGGTTCATTCCTGAAATGGGCGATATTTCCAAATCTTCAAAACTTTCCTAACTGAGGATTGGCAAGCATAATGCTTTACGCTGCGGAAGTGGCAACACAGTAGGAGCCGACAATGGCAGGCTCCCACTGTTGTACTGCCAACTAATTTGAACAGGAAACCGTACTGGTGAGCTTTGTAACTCTGGGAGAATTTCTATGATTACTTTGAAATTCTTAATCGCAGCGACGGAGTTTAATCGCTGGCGTCGTGTGGCGTTGCACTCAGATTTTGTGATACTAGAGTATGAAAGAAGCATCCACGCCTGACTGCGTGGTATCGCGAGGCAGAAACCGGGCTTCTGGCGAACAGGTCAGCGCACACGTGGGAGGCAGGCCGACCGACGGAAGAGACACGCTTTGGAGGGCAAAGCGGGCAACGAACCGGTTCGCAGAAGCACCACAGCTGTCCCCGCCACAGGACGCTATCTGGTCGCTGGCCCAGATACTATAGGCAACCTATCACACGGCTAACAAAATCTCATACGAACAGGTGAAAACACGGCAGTTAAATACGAATACGCACAGAACAATGCTTATGCGTATCTCATACTGTGCACGACATATTAATCCCTTTAACGACCATCTACATCTGCAGTGCATCTGATTTGCTGCAGGATACACCATGACCAATAGCGTTTAATTCTAGAATGGTGCCTGTGAATTATTTGTACAGTTTAATGATACAAATGACTCACAAACAGCATAGAACGAATTCTGTCACAGTAATTTAAACAATGTACACCCACAAGTCGTCGATTCTTTTTATCCTCTCCTGTAAGAATGCCATACAGGAAATAGCACAAATATTAAAGTAGTATGGGAATTACCCAAATCTACCACTGACCTCAAACGGGTATTCGACAGTGTATAAGACGTTATTCTGACGGTTCCTTGATACAGGAAAATTGGCCCGTACAGCAGGCTGGCGTAAGGTTATACTGTGGGAATGATGCAGCTTACAGCTACCTAAGCCATGCAAAACAAGTTTGCTGGTGTAATAAGTTTCTTCAGTGACCACAGCTCTTAAAAACACTTGTCCTAATAATGAAGTCGTCTGGTCACTTGGGCGCATCATGCCACTAACGTTTCACTACATGACATCAGAAGCGGCAAACTACCGTTCAAGAACTGGTTACACCGTTCAACATTTCTCGCGCCGTTTCACTGCGACTGCAAGCGTTAGCCATGTTTTCCACGCAATAGGTATATCGATTATAAAGGTAGGCGAAATCAATAACCGTCTCCCTTAAGTGGCAGGGCGCGACGTAACAGAGCTAAGCCATTTACCATAATAATAGTCTTCTTCTCTTAAGTTTTCATGTCGCCCAGTTGCTCCTGGTATTTCAAAGATGAGCTGCAACTGACTGGAGGCCGAAGCTCATTGTCAAAAGTCAGACAGATTTTAATTTAATGAAGACCCTGCGAATAAACTAATTCCGGTAAAGAACAAAATGTTTCAGATATATGATCTGACTTGGCGTGAGCGCACAAAAAACACTGTTCTCGATATCTCAGTTTTCTCGGCGTGACTGATTAAAGCTGTGTGGATATAGAGCCAGTTACCGTTTCCACTTTTGCACAATAGTTCGGGAATCCATCGAAACAAAGATGGAAAAGCTAATAAACAAAGACGGTGGCTTCAATTTGAACGTGGCTTGGTGTCCAGTACTTTATTAAAATCTTATGATTTCTTCCTGTTCCTTTCACGTATGGAGCGCGGGAAGAATGCTTGTGTGAATGCCTCAGTGTGCATAGTAACTATTCTAATCTTATCCTCACGATCCCTATGTGAGCGCTAAGGAAGGGGCTTTAGTGTATCCCTAGAGAAATCATTTAAAGCCGGTTCTTGAAACTTTTGTTCACGGAGTTTCTCGGGATAGCATGCATCTGTCTTCAAGCGTCTGTCAGCTCAGTTCCTTAAGTATCTCTGTGACTCTCTCCCACGGATTAAACAAACCCGTAGCCATTCGTGCTGCTATTCTCTGTATCGTTCAATACCTCCTGTTAGGTCATCTGGTACGGGTTCCACACACTTAAGCAATATTGTGGGATGGGTGGCACGAGTGACTTGTACGCTCTCTCTTTTGTAGACTAATTGCACTCCCGCAGTAATCTACTAATAAACCGAAGCCGACCGTCATATTCACCAGAACTGAGAAACGCTAACATAATGGGCGTTTCACAGAATACCCACACGGGCTCTGAAAAGAACTGTAAGAAGATTGCAAATCCTTTACGCTCGAGGCTTTTAAAAACCAGAAAAATACAACGTTTACGACTTTACTAGATAATATTCCACAGACCGTTATTACGCGTCGTATCGATATCATAAATTTCACTTTTACAGTATGCTGACAGACTTTCTAGTGCTGTTCCGAAGGACTGCACGTTCAAGATCGGTTCGTGCGCGTAATGTACGTTGTTTATCGTTGCCCATCGGGAAGAATTTACTTTGATCACCCCTGCCCCACATTTTCGCTTCTCAAATATAAGCATATCATAGCAGATGGTCCAAAACCGAATTCCGGTTTCTTATATACCATCGTCGGGGTTTTCTTCGCAGAAAATTGCGTATCGAAGATTCGGGGATTTATTTTTATCGCCTCCTTAATTACGTTCATACGTAATTCTGAAATCACCGAAATGGAAAGTTACAGCCTGCACGAGACTGTTCGAAGAAAAAAGAGACTTTGTTCTCTAAGTATTTTCTTTCAGTACATACGGACTCTTGTTTAACTGGCGCAAACTAATCCTCGAAAAGGGGGTGATGTGGCCCGGGATGAGACCATAGCTGCAATGGAGTGGTATGCGTCATGGGGAACAACCGCAGTTTCGACCGACTGACTGCCTGCCTAGTGAAGTTCTTAGCCTCTGGATATCTGCCAGTCGCCTTGCGAGCGGTCGGTAAGTCTCAAGTATTACATGGGCTATGTGACAGCAATGCTGTTCATCTTAATATGAGGGTAGGCGGTCACTAAATTACTTCAGGAATACGCTAAATTACTTCCCAAAGAAACGCGACAGTGTAGCCACCGTGATGCACTGTCCGTAAATCGTGAACATCTGATGCCAGATAGTCCCTGAAGCAGAAGACTTGCGGTATGCAAATAGCGTGCAGCATCATGCAAGTAGGATCAATTTCGATCGAAATCCGTGTAACAATGTCGTTTGAAATTTATCACTCCTTCTTAATGGTCCAGAGTTCGCGTTGTGGTATTCCGTAACCGGTTGGGTAAATCAGTTCTTAGATCAGAGAAACAAGCCACACAGCTTCCAACAGGAACGGGTAGAGTAAAGCAACGTGCTGTTAAAACCAACCTTCAGCTTTATCCAAAGATTTACTTCCTTTTCCACAGTGAAAGTAATGACAACAGAAAAATGTCACTTCCACGAGGATTTGACCAACGTCATCGTTCTGATGCAACTACGACAGAAAGTATCAGCCTGTAACGGATACCAGCCTCTTTTTTTTCATCTACTTTCTTTAATCGGTAGATCATTCGTCCAAACGACCATCATCCAACGCAGTCCGATTCCTTATGATTATTATAAATTACTGAACTCCAAAAATGTGCTAAACGATCCTAAAAATGTTCAAACTTGTTAACAATCGTTGTGGTCCAGCTTTTACTCTTCTGATCGTAAGGATTAAGATGTATGCCCACGTAAACTGAACATGCTATGTACTTACGAAAATGAACTCTTCGAGAAAGAAAAGTCAATACAGAAATGCCTTCGAGATTTATCAAAATATAAATTGCAGAGATAAGAACAGAACGGGAGAAAAACACGTGATTCTTAATTCATTGTAAACAACAAACGCAATTTCTGAACCTCTTCTAGCATGTATTTCATAGGTAAGCTTGGCCTGCAGTATCCACTTCACCCCCTGCCCGCCCCCACCCTCCGCGTACCATTAAATACCACAGTCTGAATTTAAATATTGCTTAACGGGTGCTTCCCTGCCAAACGAAATTCTTGGCCAGATATTCTGTACAAATATCAGAAAAACGCAGTTTCAATAAAAAATTTAAAAAAGGAAAATAGAGTATCAGGCAGTAACACGACGTGCTTATTGATTCTGCTACATCAACCAAAAAAGTGTATCTGCCATTGTAGTTTCAGGCAAAACAACGGTACAAGACGAATTCTGGCCACCGAACCGTTTAACTGAAGCGTCGCCGGGCGGCCATCGGAATGCCGCTAGTGAGTGCCCTGCTGCGCTGCGCTCCCCTACGATCTCGCTGCCGCCTACTCACCGAATTCCGCATCCACGCAGCGGTGCCATCATGCACCGGGCATGACCGGCACCAGACTGACTCACCGCGCCAGCCGATCGTTAGTCAAGATGGCCGCCCTGCGAGCGGAGCGCGCCAGCGCAGTGTTGCCACGCCTGTGGCCCTGACCCTCCCCGCCAACTGTGGAGGCGCAGCAGATTCTCTCTCTCTCTCTCTCTCTCTCTCTCTCTCTCTCTCTAATCGTTGCCCCACCACCAAGACACTACTACTCACTCTCATTTAGTCTTGAGCTGCTGCGCTGCTTGAGAAACAGCTTGCAGTTCTCGCCACATCCACTACTCAATCCCTCCCTCCCACACTCATTTAGACTTCGTTCTTTTCAGGAAGGTATTGAACACCGCTGTGCACCGGTACAGCTCCCAGTTGTAATTCAATTCCGCTGGTATGCAAATGTAACAACTCGCTGAATCCAACGACGCAATATCTGCGGTTCAGTTAATTATGTACTACAAAAGTGCTACAGAGTAAAGAAAAGCGATCGAGCGAACAGGCTGACAGGCTCACCAGCTCTTTTTGTTAAACCGCGAAGCGAATTCGTTTCGATTCCGGCTCGCCTTCCGGAATCCTGGGAGCGGCACGTCAGCGCGCGTGACAATCTGGCGCGAAACTGCACTTTGTTATTCACTCCCAGGGGCATACATAATCACGTGGTAAATTGTGCGGGTGGGACATAATACGGATTAAATCCACAAGAGGGGATTCCGCGACGAAACTTCCTCCCAGGTACGACCTCACATTTTGACGCCACACACTTTTCTTTCACTTGCTCTCTTCTAGTTCAGAATGAAACGCATATCTCACAACTGAGTGAGTTACTCAAGCGCGTTGTCTGCTTACTACAGAACCATCGCAAAACTGTTGCGAAGGCGAAACAAGCGTGCCCTCCTCCATCCCCTTAATCCTTGCATTGGCAGCAGGAATATTAGCATTGATGTCAAGTACTCTGAATTGCAGTTCTATGATCACCGTTTGACGTGGCAGAGGTTACTTGTGGCTATATATTTCCAAAAATCAAATACAAAATCTGATCAAAATTCACGCCACAAACACAGACAGCAACAATTGGGTACTGTTGGGAGTTAGCGTTACATCCATGTGCAATTCACTTCCAAAAGATTCCTTCCGAAGCATTTCTTCTTTCAACAGGTAAACACGCAAGCTAACAAAAATAATTATACGATTAACTTGAAACGAGGAAGCAAACAAAACAGAAATGTTCTGATTTAATACAATTCTTTTTAAGTTTCACACGTGATTGGCGGATTATTTCTGTAAATGAAGGTAACTGCCTAATCTCCACTCATCACTTTTGCATACCTAGGAATAAGCACTACATGTAATACATGTTATTTGTCACAAAACTCCAGAAACGTTTAGAACTGCTTCCAAGCGTTCTAAACATGAGCAAACACTCACTTTGGCGGACATTTGTAGCTCAGGAAAACATGTCTTCTCTCATTTATCATTGTCGGTGATACCAAAGTAAGGTAATTTTCTGTTTTGCTTTGTTTCCGTTGTTCGAAGATGACAATATCCATACAGGCAATACGTAAGTTAGTTACTGAACTGTTCCAGATGCTCTATTAAGATTAGATGAAGAGGACGAGGAAATTCATTTCGATGACGCTATAACGTTAAAATATTGCCGGACGATCCTGGAGAAGTACAAAGAAATAAATTACAATACACACCATCTATATGCCATGACTCCATCAGCACACACACTGCCAACAATTGCCAACGAGCTATTGACAACGACAAATTATATGTTGTCATAACCCTCAAATCGTTAATGATCCTCTCTTTATTGACTTAGATTCTTCGGGCTTCGTTTTCTAACCTCCGTTCTCGACGTCCGCTTAGTGTTGCATCATCCTTTTCCTGCGCAATTCTTTCAATTAATGTATCCGCGTGTTCTTTTCCAATTTTATACAACTCGTAGGCACCGCAATCATTCCACCTTGAGCCACCTTGTAGACTTACTGCCATACTGTAATGTTGCGGACACGATACCAAGACCGGAGCCTTAATAAAAGACAGTGATAGCACGTTTTCTTTCAGAACGTCTTACTGGCGATAAGGTAAGCAATAAGAATTATGTAATTCTCCTGCTTCTGCTCCAATTTATTGCTTGCCCTACTACTCAGTTATCTAAGCGACAAATTATGCATACATATACAGAAACAACACTATAGGCTACAGAATAGGTTTTTTTTACAGTGGTGTGAATTTTTAATATGTACGCAACTTTGGCTGGAGATAATATTTTTCATTTTGGCGTCCAAATCACCCCTCTTCGCAACGTCGCAAGACTCCAAACTGCAGCGATGATATTTTCCGGAGTTTGTGGAAGTTTGTTACAGCTAACTGTATTTAGTCAAGACACTTCTATTACTGAGCACCCTAGGTAACATTGAGTGTTCTGAAAAATTAGAAAATTAAATAAATAGAACCAATTTGTTCAAGTTTACAATTACTTGTGTGCCGTCTGACTGTATTTCAATAAACCCCAAAAATGCCCTATTGGGTCCAGAAGCTCGATGTTATTTTCCTGAAGAAAAGTCATTGTGCAGACAAATTTATGGATGATTGCGTTATCCTGCTAGAGTTTATATCAGTCCAAGTTTGTATCACCATAAATGATTGTAAAGGAGGACAGTAAAGCAGATTCTAGGGCATCTATATACTTTGTGAAATCCATGCAGCCTTCACATACGACCATTTTTCCCGCTCATGCAGCTCCAGATCATGAGGCTCCCTTCGTCATGTTTTACGGTAGGTACCACAAACTCTGGGTAATACCCCTCGCCCACCCGGCGACAAACATAGTTCACACCCGGTGTACCAAAAGTCTGAAATGTGAATAAATATTGCAGAGCATTCTTTCACGCGTTTTAAAATTATTTCATTTTGTTTTCTACCCAAATTGGTATATGCTGTTAGAGCATCACGTTGACAACCTCACCTGAATTTTTCTTCATCAGACCACATAATATTTGAACAATCTTGTTCGGTGAAGGTTTAGTACCCACTCATACAGGGCCTTTCTATTCTTCTCAGAGAACCATGGCTTCTTGCTTGCTTTACACCCTTTTAGACCATCTTCTTGAAGTCCTGTACGAGTGGTACGAGCAGATACTCTCAAAACTTTCAGGCAACTCAGCAGCGAGGTCTAAAGAGGGTTTCTTCCTATTTTTTAACGACACTCTTACTACTGATCCGCTTGCGCCCGGTTCTGGGCCTATTAAAACGACCCTGTCATAGCTAATTGCTCAGTAGCATATTGTACATATCAGTGTGAACATTCAGATTACGGAATCTGCTCCTGTGAATTCACTTGCTCATGCAAAAGCTTTATCTGCACCCGTTTTCCTAAACTAAGTTAAGATTCTTTTAGGCATAACGCAGCAGTATCACCTATGTCACAGATCTAAACAGGTAAAAAGCACTAGGTTAGTGATGTGTGTCCATAACGAGCGAATGTAGCGAATTGGTTAGTAGACAGAAAAACATTCAAATGACAAATTTTATTACACCTGACGTTTTACTGGTGACTCCGAGGTGACTCATTGTTTATGGCCTTTTCAGATGCCGACAAACTGCTTTTCCAACAACTGGTATTTACATATATCACATTCAAAATTTCTAGGGTGCTCAATACTTTTGGCCAAGAGTGTATAAGGTCGAAATACAAGAGCAAAATAATTTTTGGGTTATAAGGAACTATAGAAACCATATTCCGCAAGAAAGCAAGCGCACACTGCAGCACAAACACTACAAGCCTAAGATAGCTATTCGCCAGTAGCTACTTTCTACTGTAAGCACTTGTTACGAAGTTTCGACACATGCAGCTCAGAAAGGAGCACTACAAAGACTCAAAGACTAGCTGGGCAACAAACACGATAAATAACTACATGTATATGCTTGGCGAGTATTACGTATAGTCGCTCAAACAGGTTTGACTGATGAGGGGAGTCGACAGTGTAAAGGCAGGTCACAAGAACCGGTCCTTACATTATTGCAATGAAAATAAATTCAACTGTTGTGCTAATAATACCAATAACACTCACAGGCTCTACCATGATGTCCACTACTTTAGCTGCAGGTAATTAGAAAAAAAATAATCCCACTGCAGAATTAGCGGAAGACTGAAAGACATCGTCGAAATGGCGAAACGAAAAAGTGCTCAGTAGTTCGAGAGCACATATTTATCACATATGATAGTTGCTTATTATTATTATTATTCTTTGTAGCATACACAAGTGTGTGTACAAATATCAGTTTACAAGACAGCCAACGCACTCTCCGATCTAGAAATTTTCGTCAAGCACAGAGAAAGAAAGAAAAAAAAATGATAAACTTCTTCGCTTATCTTCGTTGACCAGGTTACAACCCTTAGTTCTTCCCTTCCACCAGACCAGATGTATTACAGTTTACAGCGCAGGCGTAGTTCTGCGCGACAAAGTCAAAGCGTGACATTACACGAACGTATTAAATTATAATATTTAGAATGCAGACAAAACTTAGGGAAAAGAAAAATGGCGAAAAAGTAATATAAAAACAGAAAATGGCAGAAAGAAGTTTATTACAATACTGAGGCTGCAGATTATGGTGTGCATAAGTAAAGGAGGGGCAACAACCATTTTATGGTGGTAGTGGTTGTTGTGGTCTTCAGTTCAGAGACTGGTTTGATGCAGCTCTCCATGCTACTCTATCCTGTGCTAGGTAATTCATCTCCCAGTACCTACTGCAACCGACATCCATCTGAATCTGTTTAGTATCAGTAATTCCCACTATAACTTTAACCTGTCCACTTCGCTTTTTAAGTTTTCTAACCTACCTGCCCGATTAAGGGATCTGACATTCCGCGCTCCGATCCGTAGAACGCCAGTTTTCTTTCTCCTGATAACGACGTCCTCTTGAGTAGTCCCCGCCCGGAGATCCGAATGGGGGACTATTTTACCTCCGGAATATTTTACCCAAGAGGACGCCATCATCATTTAACCATACAGTAAAGCTGTATGCCCTCGGGAAAAATTACGGCTGTAGTTTTCCCTTGCTTTTAGCCGTTCGCAGTACCAGCACAGCAAGGCCGTTTTGGTTAGTGTTACAAGGCTAGATCAGTCAATCATGCAGACTGTTGCCCCTGCAACTACTGAAAAGGCTGCTGCCCCTCTTCAGGAACCACACGTTTGTCTGGCCTCTCAACAGATACCCCTCCGTTGTGGTTGCACCTACGGTACGGCCATCTGTATCGCTGAGGCACGCAAGCCTCCCCACCAACGACAAGGTCCATTGTTAAATCACTATTTTTGAAACTGGGGGAATTTGTAAATTCTCTGATGAAGTTTCAGGACAAGTAATTAACAGAAGAGCTTGCAACACAGGACTAAGTATAAACACTAACGGTATGAGGCAAGTGAGATTTAAGGCACTCGTGACTAGCGGCCGTTCATCATGTAGGAATGCTATATTAACTCAAGAAAGATATTTGGTGTTGTGGTTGCGAAGACGTCGGTAAAGCATACAAATCATTCGGACTGTACGTAACCAGTACAGTTATCTCTAGGGAAGGCTAATATGATCACATAACGGTATGTCAGCAATGTATGTGAGATATCAGTTGGCAGATTTCCTTCTAAAATTAAAATTATTAATGCTGAATTTGTTGTTTATGTACTAACAACACAGTGAAATGGCTCTAAGCACTATGGGACTAAACATCTGAGGTCATCAGTCCCCTAGAATTAGAACTACTTGAACCTAACTAACCTATGGGCATCACACACATCCATGCCCGAGGCAGGATTTGAACCTGCGACCGTAGCAGCCATGTGGTTCCGGACTGAAGCGCCTAGAACCGCTCGACCACAGCGGCCGGCTAACACCACAGTGAACTTAAGGAAAGTGCAAACGGATAGGTCACTTGTTGACCGCCAGAACACAGACGTCCAGTTGGTATTCATATCACCCCCCCCCCCCCAGGTCTATTGCCTGATACTCATGTATTTGTATTAGAAAAATACGTAAACATACGTGAAGCACGGCAATCACAAAATTACTTGAGACAGAAAAAAATAAAACAAAATCAAGTGTTTAGTTAATCTTAAGAGTCCTCATCATGGGAATGAACATTTCCGTTTAAAGCAAACAGAATTTCAATCGGTCAAATAAAATTAAACTATGCTGGATCCAACTTCACTGTTGCACCTTTACTGCAGTGTAAACTGATTACGGACCGAGACCGGTTGTTAGCAATAGCAAAGTTATACACTAAGAGGAGGATCAAGGACAAGAATTCTACAACGAATTACTGGTGTACTTCCGGGTGTTTACCAACAATTTGTTTCCATTTTATGAAAAATACTTCGGCGAGCAATCCCATCGACGTTTTCAGGTGTTGCGAGCTCTGCTGCTATGTGCAAGTGGTTGGAGTCAAGACAGCGAGTACACTACAGTCCAACTTACAGCACCTGAAGAAAATGACTGCATAAGTCGTCCAATTATTCTACGTCAAATGGAAAAAGCAACTCTGCCAAATACCCAGAAGTACACCAGTAACTAACTATGCCGATAAAAACCGGGAGATCGCATCCACAATGAATTCTGGAAACCGACAAAATGATTTCATTACTCAATGGCTCTGATATCTTTAACTATAACCGCCTGGTGCTTGTATCCAACTACGGTGATGAATGATAAGCCTTCTTGGTTGACAAAATGGACACTAGTATTCTATTACACTAACGAGAAACTAATTGTTATTTTTTATTAGTTGATTATGTTACCATGTAACATAACATTCATTCAGTCCTTTAAAGGTTACACGTACATCCGTGAAATGACCGCAGAATAATTTTGTTTGAATCAATTATTAATGGTTTTCCCGTCTTATGCTTATTGCAGTTAATGGAAGTGTATTTTACAGCATACGTTCTTATTCATAAAGCATCTTCTGTGGTCATTTTGAAAATATGGATACATAATATGTTTGTTAAAAGATCTTCACAGCGGGTCTTACAAATCTGAATTTGCTGACTGAATGAGATAATTTTCCACTTAGCCTGTAGCACGTGTTAAAATTTCTTAGTTAAGCAAATAATTTCGGAATATATATATATATATATATATATATATATATATATATATATATATAGACTGTTTTCCCCATAGCAAAATGCCATGTAAATCAACACGACGTGCTACAAGATTCGGGATGCTTTATCAACAGATGGCACACACAAGGCTTGGTGCACATAGGGAGTAAAATAAGCCTAAGTGTGTGCCTTTATTTGTGTCAAAAAGACTTACTTATTCGGGTTACAGAAAACTTGACATGCCGTAAGTGCTACGTTCGCACGGCAATTGACTTCTATTACAACAACGTAAGACCCCGTTGCCGTCAGCATTTTTCAAGTGTGGCACTATAACGTGGTCGTTTTAAGCAACCTACATCATCTGTGTTACGCGCCACAAAGACATCAGCATGGCAGGGCTACATGCTGCAGAAGATAAGACGGTCTATTAAACAAGAAATAAACTCGCATTTCACAGAATCTTATCTTTATTTACGCGCGCACAACCATCCACCACGTACGACACACACACACACAGGGGGGGAGCGAGAGGAGGGGGGGAGGGGGGAGGGGGAGGGGAAGGGGGAGAGGGGGGAGAGAGAGATGGAGGGGGAGAGAGAGGGAGGGGGGGAGAGAGGGAGGGGGGGAGAGAGGGAGGGGGGGAGAGAGGGAGGGGGGGAGAGAGGGAGGGGGATAGGGGAGGAATACCCAAATTCTACAAACATTAAGGAATTGTAGCTCCAAAAGTTTGATATTTTCTTAGTCGTTGAAGATCATTTAACACAATATTGAATGTAATACTTTACTATTATAGCTGTAATCGTTCTGACGGAAACTAAAAGCATGTGCCTTATTTTCACCGAATACATTTCCTCGTTTCACCTGGAACTTCTATCGAAATTTAAACGATATGTTGAGTGTTTATGATCAGAATTAGGAACTGAGAACGCAGCCAGCCCCTGGTTATAAGTCGTGTAGTTACATCATGAAAACGCGTGTGACGAAGCTGTAGAGGTTTCTAGAGGCCAGCCGAAGGGCGACCGCTGTTTTGTGCTCACCAATGACCGTCCTTGAACAGCCCAAACCGGCCGGACGTATCATAACTAAGCAAAATTACGACACGCCATTCGACAAAATCAATTATTACAGTAACTGGTACAATAGTAGGTATTTCTTACCAATGACATTGTTTTTTACTGATTAACGATATGAAGTCATCACGTTATAATGGCTCTAGTTTGGCTGAGGAAGGGTAGGAGGAAAAATTAGGCGCGTTCCGGCAAATGGAGCAGTCGTGGTGCCTTGTTTTCGAGATCGGGTTGGCCGATGTAGGATTCTTGGCGGCACTCACCACCTCATCCAGTTCTTCCAGAGGAGTTACACAAAAGCTTCTGCAGAGTTAGAATAGGACAGTGCCGTTAATGAAAAGGGGTTTTCCGAGAAAAATACATAACCTGTCACGTGGGTACCCGCCATAATTTATCCTAGACGTGGTAAGATCATAAATTGCGATTTTTTGTATAACTGATGTGAGTTTTAAAATAAGTCCTACTCCAAGAACTAGTATTGACAAGCTATCCACAAAAATTACTTTACCCAGGAGGTAGATTTCTTTGATAACCAAACGGTAGGCATATTTCAATAACATTTGTAATTACATATTTTTATATTGTGGGAATTAATATGGATCCCACCTCATTCAATGATCTGAATGCTGTGTATCTTCATATGATTAAATAAAAGGTAAATGAATAGCTATGAAATGTAGCGAAAAAATATTCACAAAAAATTGTTGACATTCAGATTATGTTAGATAGACACTACAATTTACTATTCTGGTATTCATAAAGTCAGAACGACCAAGAAAATTTTGTTTAATATCAATAAAAACAGCCAAGAAAATGTCACGTCAATGCGCCTCGAAATGGAAAAACAGTGAATAAAGGTTAAAAACGCATATTCAGCTCTGGTAACATCTTGTTTGCATACAAAACTTCACAGCTGATCTCTTTAATGGACTATTATCATTTCTATTTCTTGACGTAGACTTGGAAGTTAAACAAAATGTATTTTTTAAGATTTTAGAACTGACTGGGTAACATGCAACTCCACACTAATAACACACAACTAGATGGACACCGGGAATCTTCCAAAGCCTCTCTCAGTTTGCCTTAATCTGTTATCTTCGGATTGTACAACCATACCGTCTCAAATGCGGGATTCGTAGCTCTATGACTGAGTTGCACTCTATCGAGTAAGAGAAGGTCCCCCAATTCCTGGCGGAAATCTTTTCAATTTAGAAATTTTACACTTTCTTTTCTTCTAGTCCATAAAAAGGTATAGTCAACTTTCGATAATTTGAAACTAAATGGATATCTACATCTACATGGATACTCTGCAAATTGCATTTAAGTGCCTGGCAGAGGGTTCATCGAACCACCTTCACAATTCTCTATTATTCCAATCTCTTATAGCGCGCGGAAAGCACAAACATCTATATCTTTCCGTATTTTATCGTGGTGATAGCTTCTCCCTATATAGGTCGGTGTCAACAAAATATTTTCGCATTCGGAGGAGACAGCTGGTGATTGGAATTTCGTGAGAAGATTCCGTCTCAACGAAAAACGCCTTTCTTTTAATGATGTCCAGCCCAAATCCTGCATCATTTCAGTGACACTCTCTCCCATGTTTCGCGTTAACACAAAACGTGCTGCCCTTCTTTGAACTTTTTCGATGTACTCAGTCAGTCTTATCTGGTAAGCATCCCAAACCGCGCAGCAGTTTTCTAAAAGAGGACGGACAAGCGTAGTGTAGGCAGTCTCCTTAGTAGATCTGCTAAATTTTGTAAGTGTCCTGCCAATAAAACGCAGTTTTTGGTTAGCCTTTCCCCACAACATTTTCTGTGCGTTTCTTCCAACTTAAGTAGTTCGTAATTGTAATTCCTAGGTATTTAGTTGAATTCACGGCCTTTAGATTTGACTGATATGTATCGTGTAACCAAAGTTTAACGAATTCTTTTGCACTCATGTGGATGACTTCACACTTTTCGTTATTTAGGGTCAACTGCCAATTTGTTTTGATCTTCTGATGACTTTATTAGTCGATATTTTCTAAATCGTTTTTCAATTTGTTTTGATTTTCTGATGACTTTATTAGTCGATAAACGACAGCGTCATCTGCAAACAACCTAAGACAGCTGCTCAGATTGTCTCCCAAATCGTTTATATAGACAAGGGATAGCAAAGGGCCTGTAACACTACCAAGAAAAAAGTTTACATTACCGAGAGTTCAAAATAACAGGGGCTCAAAAAATCGAGAGGGACGGAGGAAAAAATCCGTTCTGAGGGCGTATGATCTTTTCTCGATCGGTGAGGCTGAAGTTGGCGGTGGTGGTTCGTTATTTTTCTCGTTCTCATCCTGACAGGCCAACAGTTAAGCATAGTTTAGAATACCGCAAACATCGGTATCATCGTCAGCATGAATGAAATCCTCGTTTAACTCACCACAGCTGGGTAGCAGTTCCCACCCTGAGTTTGGTGGGGTTGAATTCGTTAATTCTCGTGACTCTGATGGCTGTTCCGCGTTTTCTCTATGCATTACAACCCGTACTTTCCGAAGCAAAAAGTCCGGTTTCCTCTGTGTTGAATAAGTTGCATGGGTCGCATCCATTCAAAATTTTTTTAGTTCATCAACTTATTCAATAAGAAGGGAACTGTTCACGCTTGTACTCTTTCCGCAGATTTTTATCATGAATGCGTGACGTTTTTCAAAATTTGATAGCCATCCCTCACTTGCCGCCATCAATTCCGAGACTGTGTAAAAGACGGGTTTTTCCTTCAAAATGCAACCAACCCCCATGAACGTTTTCTCGTCTACCCTGATTTATCCAGTACAGCAAGCACTCCTCAACGACGCGAAAATTCGCCCTAACGTGACCTTTTTCTTCTTATGCCTGACCCACTTGCGGTGACATAATATATTTTTTTTAAATCGTCGACAATGTACATGGGAAAATAGTGAACTGTTTTGCAATATCTCCTTTCGAAATTCCACACTCTAAATCTTCAATAACGAGATATTTTTCAGTAATTTAAAGACACTTGTTTCTTCTAGCACTCAAGGCGTTTCATAGTTTCAAGAAATATGAATGGGAAGAGAAGTAGAGAGATCTCAAATTACAGTGTGTGTGTGTGTGTGTGTGTGTGTGTGTGTGTGTGTGTGTGTGCGCGCGCGCGCGCGCCGGAGAGCTGACTTCAAATTATGAAGTTTTGGTGAGATACCCTCACCTTTACAGCTCCAAATTTCTGAGGGGACCAAAACACATTGAAAATAAAATTATCGAGTATTTTTGAAGGGACGGGAAAAACGTTTGAAATTATCGAGAGAAAACTATATTTTCTTTCGTCGACAGATATTCTTAGCTCCACAAATTAAGTACAGGTATACACACCTACAGTAGAGCATGACCGAGATCTTCGGAGAGCACTAAAAGAGCTCTGTCGTGTTAATGTTAAATCAGCAAGCCAACACGAATCTACTGCGTCCACAAACGGTAAGCTGCTGTGCGGCTCCTTTGTACATCAATGGGTGGGCGCCATCTCCTGGCAATGTCGGACACGTATGCTACTCCCAAATTTACATTGTGCTGGGAACTGGACCCGGAATCGACAGACAAGATTGAATCATTTCGGCTACGTTCTGTAAACGTTCTCCTCCACCTGAACTGCAGAACCAGGTTAAGACCGCCGCCACATCAAGACCGGCGGAAAGCGAGTGTCAACCCAAAAACCGAAGATACATGCTGACTGCTAAAGTCACAATATTTCTCTGCACGCTCGAAACTTAAGTCTACTGTCTACTGTTTACTAGCGGCGCAAACAATTTCCACACGTTCGTGAAAATTCTGTTCTGAATAAAATCAATGTTTCGATGACACAAGTAGTGGAAAGTTCCCTTCTTGTCTGTCCCCCCCCCCCCCCCCCCTTACGTGCGCCTATAATCGGTCAGACGACCGGGACCTTGAAAATCCTGTGTACAGAAAACGAGCGTCCCAAGCGCCGTGCGAATATATAGTTTCAAATCACGGCCTCGGTACCTTTTAACCATTGCAATAAAATACAATAGATATTGGCGTGAAATTCCAGTTACTGGTATTGTGTTGTAAAGGAGGCCAAGAAAATTAAACTAGCAAGTGTGTCTCGAAAATGTGGCTTATTTTTGCTGAGATTCACTTCCTGGTCAATCAGAGGGACAGAGTGTACCTTACGGCGTATGTTGTCTTATGCCGTGATAACAACAGGGCGGTCATACATGTCGAAATAGCAACTGTTGTTGAGGTCGTAACCTGGTTCCATTACCTTCAGATACTTGAACATTCGATACACCGGGTCGCAGCTCAAGTTTCACAACTATCACTGCTTAAGCCAGTTCTACTGAGTTTTATAAAACTACCAACATCTGCAAACTCGATCTATTAGTTATTTAAAAAAAGACTGTAGACACAGAAGAAACAGAGAGAGAATGTGAAGGTAAGTGTTAATCTCAATGCCTTAACATGAAGCGTTCTATTTTGAAAGGTATGTAACTGGTCTCTTCGAACTCATAAACTGACTGTGTAATATCACAGGGGCAGATGGTTACGGACCATGTCACTTTGTATTCTCCATACATCAAAAATGTAACGAAGAGATAAATAGTAGATTTATTATCCGATAATAACTATAACCCGTCCTACGATCGACGAACATATCGTTCCAAACTAACTGAAATAATATCCATGGACTGAACATTCCTACAATCGGCGAGCGTATCACTCAGGTCTAGATGAAACACTTACAGACTGTACAGTCAATGTTGGCCTTTCATTTCAAAACTTAAAAGTACAAACATTGCAGCGTTCTCCAGTACCCTTCAGCGTCTCAGTAGTCCAAGCTTAAGAGAAGATTTGAATACCAAAGTCGAACTCTCTTTACACTTCTAAAAATATGCGTGAGACTGGCAGTACACCAGGTTTTCTGTAACTGCCTTTACGCCACGGATGTATAAAGACAGAGAACAATAAATTTGTTTATAGACTACTGCTCTTAAAAACTCTACAAAAATTTGTCATGAAAGGTACAAATTAAAAATTAGTGACGTTATGTCTGAAGGCATCCTCGGCGCTTTACGGAAAGTATATGGCCTGGAACTTTCACCACCACCACCACCACCTCACTCGTTCACCACATTCATCCGCACGCTATAGTTATACATTTGGCACAGAACCCGCAATTTGGAGGAAGTTAATAGTAAATGAAGTCGACACGTTACCGAGAAATCCAGGAGAGATGTGTGTTCAACAAAATGAGAGCGTATGGATGAGCGTTAAATCCATGCCTTTAATGGCTGGGCTCTTTGGAAGTGTTCTGCAATTGGCTATCACTAACACTGAACACACACGCTTAACACACAAGTCTCACAATTCGCGAAGGAAGGAAAACCTTTTGAATTAGGCAGCTGAAACTAATCCTAGGGATCTCTAAGCCAACCATGCCATATAACTTCCTTTACTTTATTTCTGATTTTCTTTCCAACTAAATGTCCGCTATTCTACTGGTTGTTCTAGGTAACCGCCCGCCATTTAGACATGTTACCGAGTGTGTAGCTATTATACTGAGGCTGCGTTGAACTAGTTGTGCAAATGTCTGAACACTAACAGTTCACACAATGGAGATGGAAATACGCTCTGCACGCAAGGTCAGTTGTAGGTTTGTGCGCCGTGCCATCTACGTAAACAAGACGCGACACGACGCATTCCCGTTCCACTGAGCTGGCACGTTCTCTATTGCGTGTGACGACTGGCGACGGAGCCAACTGCTGTCACAATAAGAAGGCGACATTTCTCTTCCTGTGGCCACGTGAACAGCCCGCTGTATCTCGCAGCTGGCATCTATATTGACACAGATTAGATAAAACACTCCTTTGTGTGATAACTGGGAATCGCGCGGTAAGTTTGCCCCGTGGGAACCACTAACTGAATGCTGTTAAACAATAACTCTAATTCCCGAAAGATCAAAAATATCTGCACATACCACTATCCTACGTATATGAGTTACGGTAAAAGAACCAATCAATTATTTTACGGTAGAAATCCTGTTCTACATTGCCATCAAAGGTAAACAATGAGGATCATACAACGTCGGACAATCAGATAATCCCGCAATATGTCTACTACTTCACGCGATTTGTGGTTGTCACCACGAACCTGTTTTCAAACAACCGAGGTCAGCAATTTATACTCTTCATGTAACTGGTACTTCACATACCCATATTTCCATGCGTCAGTGTCAGATAGTATACTTTTCTCATCACTCACAAAGTACTGAGAGCACAAAATCGATCAGTGAGAATGATATGTGATTTTTCACCCACAATTATCATGCAGATGTCTCTTTTAAGCCGGTCGCGGTGACCTAGCGATTCTAGGCGCTTCAGTCCGGAATGACGCGGCTGCTATGATTGCAGGTTCGAATCCTGCCTCGGGCATGGATGTGTGTGATGTCCTTAGGTTAGTTAGGTTTAAGTAGTTTCAAGTCTAGGGGACTGATGACCTCAGATGTTAAGTCCCATAGTGCTTAGAGCCATTTGTCTCTTTTAGAGTTGGGCATTTTAACCGCTCCTTTGCAGTATGTATACTCGCTAATAAAGTTGTCATAAATAAACCAAATTTCGTATGAATGGTGATTTTAACAGCCATCATACTAGGAAAAAAAAGTACCTTTATTGCTCAATACTAAAGCTATCAGTGGCCAGAAAGTAAAATTTGGAGCTATAAAAATCTATCATCATTTACCTAGTAACAAATTTACTGCCAGGTAGTGAGCAAATTTTAAATCTAGTCTACAAATTATTCTTCTGGGGAAATCCTATTAATAAGTGTAGCTTAACACTCAATTTAAAGTAATCAATATTTACATGATTAAAGACTTATTTTTATTCTTATCACATTTCATTAAAAGTGTCGCGTGGCACGTTGTACACAGCCAGCTTGCAGCCATACTAGCAAACGGTAGACTGCAAACTTACTCGTTTTACATCATTTCAATAAAATTCGTGTAACTGGGAACATCTAACTAATCATTCAGAGAACAACACATGACAAAGGACCGATCTGGATGTTGCAGTCAAATTCGGAGGCAGTATCCCAAAAATTTCTTAACATACATTTTCTCTAGATTTCTACAACACTTTAAGGTTTATGCATTGGCAATCAAGTATTCCTCATGAGGATACTTTTAAATCTACTCAACTGCGTTATGATGATGAAATTTATTGACAAACGTGTTACAGTACAGACAATGAGAGAGATTTTCAGAATTGTTGACTGCGCTATTATAATTAAACGAGAAGTGGGAAAAAACTCGTGAATATAAAAAAATGGCTCTGAGCACTATGGGACTAAACTTCTAAGGTCATCAGTCCTCTAGAACTTAGACCTACTTAAACCTAACTAACCTAAGGACATCACACACATCCATGCCCGAGGTAGGATTCGAACCTGCGACCGTAGCGGTCGCGCGGTTCTAGACTGTAGCGCCTTTAACCGCTTGGCCACCCCGGCCGGCCGTCAATATAAAAGTGATATTGGTTTATTTATTGCATAAAGTCACCGTGATTTGGATTTCCCCTGATAGTTGCACGTGTACGCTGGGATAGTTGGTGAAAATGTGTCACACTAGCAATATTTCGATTTCTTTACAAATTGTGAAAATTTTTAAATAAAACTTGTTTTGTATCACTACTATTTTCATCCTAGAATATCTAAACTCTATATTTTCTTATCTGGATGTTTTGTGTTATCACGTAAGTAAAAATGAAGGAAGGTCGATTAAATAAATATTCGAACAGGCACGAAGACAGTCAAAGAAACAACATCAAACACTGCCTCGCAGTTCTCTTATTGAATCTCGCACAAATACTTTGGTGTGTTGTACTACTGCACTAATATTAATTTCGTTGATAGTAATTATCTTCGCGCAATGTGCTGTCACAAGTGATACTGCTTAAACGTGCGAGCTGTGAGCTGAATATGTTTATCAATGACCCCGAGCAGGATCAAAGAAGATAAGGATTTAGTTCTTGGAAGGAGGTGAAGTACAGTTAAAAGATAGACATAGGATACGCATCTCGTCACGTGCTCGCACTTTTACATCTACATCAATACTCCTCAAGCCAGTTGATGGCGTATATGGCGGAGGGTACTTCTGCTATCACTAACTTATCCCCCACACCCTGTTCCACTGGCGAATGGCGCATGAGAAGAATGGTTGTCGGTAAGCCTCCCTATGGATTAGCTCTAATTTCTAGAATTCTCTCATGGTGCCACCATTAGTCGCATTTTAGTGGATTGTTTCCGTACAGCCTTGCTTACGCGTATCTAAAATATACCGTTTTCCTTCAGCGCTTTAGAATATTCTATATCGGATACACCCTTTTCACAAATTGTAGTACATTAGCAAAACTGTGAGTAAAATAATAGTACTGAATAGCTAGTAACACCTTGCGCTACTTCGGATGTAATGCAGGACATGGGCGTTAACAAGCAAAACAGATCGCCTTACCACTGTATTTTTTTCTGCAGAAACCTCTAATATGTCTCGTATAGAGAGAGAGAAGAGGGTTGTCAATGGCTTTGAGAGAGGGGCGGGGGGGGGGGGGGGGTCACTAGGAAGAGATACTGTGTTGGTAAAATCCAATTTAATCAAAATGAGCAACACGATTTATATGCGTGGATGACAACATCCTACAGTCACTTGTGTTCTATCTCTATAAGATCAATGCAGAAATGAATGGTGCGAGAACTTTACAGTAGGCGATTTCGTAATGCAGTTTTATTGCACATAGTAATGTCACCCCTGAACTAATTTCCAACTATGTTCACCACCATGAACGTACACATTTACATTTCAGAAAGATGAAACAAAACTCTTACATAGCAAAATCATTGCAAACAGAAGCAAGTGAAACTGCTTTCGTAACAATGCTACCGAAACGAGATACAGTAACGGCTGGCTACACCAGAGCACAGATCGACATGTAACGTCGCTTTCAGACAACGCAATGCTGTTAACAAGATAACGGATGACGAGCTGTGGCAGTCTCAGCGCAATGAGTCACTCAAAGCAAAGACATAAAACCGATACTCAGACCACCGTTCCAAAACAAGAGACAGACGCAGTAGGACACTCACTTTCAAAATCTTATCGCCTTCCTAGAAGTGGGTATTTGCAGAAACACACAATAGTATAATAGATGCAGATATTTTTCCAGTCATTTACAGTCCAGCACAAGCACAAAAAAGTGTGTATCACCTGTTTCTGACATAACCAGCCGTTATTAGACCATAAGCGGGAGTAGCATTTCACTCATAAGCACATTAGAAAACCACAATGCGTTTTTATGTCACAATTTCTTGTTTCTTTCTGGGTTAATATTTCCACTCTTGTGATAATTACAAGCTTGTTTGTAAAGGCATTGAGAATTTATACTGTGAAGTTTACGCTTTCGTCTTGATTCATCTTTGTGTAACAAATTCAAATATTTTTTTTATTTCCCTAGTACCAAATTCTATTGTCATCGATTTTATGTATTAACTACATCATTTTATGTTTTTAACTATGTCCTTTTATGTTGTTACAAATTTTCGCTCACACTATCATTCTCTGTTCCTTTAATTTCTCTCTACGAGTGAATACATTTTTTTGATGAGTTGTTCCTCTATTTTTACTATGATACACAACTCACCAGTTAAGGTGATTCCGCACCAAGTTGTATTGTAGAACATTGGAGCATATACGTTAGACGACCTGTACATCCGCTAAACATTTGGACTTCTTGTCTCATTCTCAGGTTACACTGATCAGCCAAAACAGTACGACCACTGTCCACTGCTTTGTTGGATGCCGTCTGGTAGTATGCGGGACCATGACGCGGTAGTAAGTGTGTAAGCGGCGCATACACTGAACAGGGTTGACCCTAGCGACGATTGGGCTGCAAATCTGGGCATCCATGAAGATAAGCGACTTCCAAAAATGGTGATTATTACTAAGCAGAGCCTCTGAACGAGTATCTCGAAAGCTGCGAAACTAGTCAAATGTTCACGTGCTACTGTCCTGAGCACCTACCGCCAGTGAAACTACCACCACACACTCAATGGTCAGACGTCCACGGCTCTTCACAGAACATGGGGTTCGAAGGGTTGTCTTCTCTGTAAAGTAGGATGGATGGTGATCTCTGCCGGAACAGCACATTGCCGGAACACACCGTTCATCGTACACTATTGAACATGGAGCTTCGCAGCAGATCACCCCTACGTGTTCACATGTTGACCCAACGACATCGTCACTTACAACTGCAGCGGGCACGGAGCTTTCGGAATTCGACCGTCGATCAATGGAAACGTGTCGGCTCTTCGGCTGAATTACATCTTTGCTGCACTAGGTCGATGGTCGTCTCTACAAACGCCGTCACCGAGGTGAACGGCGGCTCGTAACGTGCAGCGCGGGACCTGTGTCAGTAATCGAAGACACGTTGACAGCTGCGAACCACCTGCATTCCTTCATGCTTGATGTCTTCCCCGATGGCGGTGTCATCTTTCGGCAGTGCAATTGTTCGTGTCTGAGACCAAATGCGCATGATGTAAATCCGATGGAACCCATGTGGGTCGCTATATCGCGCGCCATCACCGCGTACGCAAATAAGCGGCCCCTTATTTGCGCGAATTACATTACCTGCCCTATCAACATACTGTCGAATCCCTGATACGCAGAATCTGTGTTGTATTCCGTTCCAAAGGCGGACAAAAAAGCCATTACGCAGGTGATCATTACGTCTTGGCTCATCAGTGCATGTTTCGAAGCAAGCAATTGTTCTCCTTTTACTTGACATACGATTTGCCATACCTCACTAATTTACAGAAGTTCAGTTTTATTACACAAGTTTAAATAAATCATACTATAATGTTACCGACCTCCGATATCTACATTACGACTGGATGTCTTACTTTCCAAAAAAGATACAGGTATGTCACCTTGCTTTTAAAATCTGACAGTTTCTCAACTTTACCGCTCTTGTCCCTATCCTAGTTTTATATTCACACTACACAAATGCCTAAATGTAGCAATAAGACTATAATTGTAGTGGTAAGATTAAATATGTTCATGTCCAAAGGAATCAGTGATGGAATGTTATTTTTCGAAATTTTTCATTTATTGGCAGATCTGGGATAGTATTATCTTCTACGTTTGAGAAGAAGCTTCCACTATCTTGTCCTCCGGAATGCGAGGATCAGTCTCTCAAAAACTGAAGAAACTTTCAAGTAATAGAGAAAGAAATAGCGCCACTACCTTTCCTCGTGAGTCTATCCGAACTCCCGTTATTTGTTTAATGCCGGGTAAATGACTCTGTGGTGGATATTACGCAGTAACAAACACTGACGTAGTTGTTATGCCAGATAACGATGCTACTGAGCCCTGATGCATTAGAAGCCTTCCAACGTGGCTTTCTTTACAAGACTGAGTCAAAAACGTTCTCGGTGCTTTCGCAGTTTCATCTTCGTAGCTGATCTATCAGTAACTGGCACGCCCACAAAAGTGGCATAGTTATTTCGGAAGCATCAGTGATGATGATGATGTGGTCGTCCGTTATTGGTACCGTACCCCCGTCACCTTTTCATTTAATTTTAGTTGTTTTCGAAAGGGCGAGAATTTGCTGAGTAGAAGCCGGATTAAATGCTCGTCAATCTAATCTTGGTGTATCATTGATGGCTGCATTATCTGTCTGTATACGTTGTCTGTATCTTCACAATACAGCGTACTTCCGATATCCACGCATCTCTGGAGGAACAGATACTGTCACTGCGATTACAGCTGTAGTAAACGTTACCAAATAGATTCGCATTCTGCGACTGTGTGTTGGCGTCAACTGTTTGTGACACATGAAGATTTGTGACGGACCGGGACTCGAACCCGGATTTCCCGCTTATTGCGGTCGGTCGCCTTAACCACTTCGACCATCCGAGCACGCCTGGGAAGGAAACTGTCCTGTGAAGATACAGACACCGTATGAACAGTGACATTATGTATCCATGCCTCGGGGGGATAAAATGACTATATAATATTTGTGTCTGTGCGGGAAACATGAATTTTGCGAGCTTCATGTTTGTGATTACGTGACATGTGGAAATCTGGATTGGTCCTGGAGACGTGCTCGGGTAGCCAAAGTGGTTAAAGCAACCGCTCGTGATTAGCGGCAAATCAGGTTTTGGGTCCCGGTTCGGCATAAATGTTCATGTGCCGCGAACAGATGACGCCAATGCTTAGTCACAGAACGCGATTCTATTTCGTAATATTCTTGGTGTAATAGCTCCCCAATATCAAGTATGCCTTCATCTTATCCTAGCAGGCATAACACGAGCGAAAGCACGTCATTTCTATGACAATTTAGTTACGGTGAGTTAATAAACACAGCTTAACGACGACACATGTAAATCCAAAAGAAAATATTTTTAAGGTATAAACACTTGCAATAATATATAACCAGTTGTTTCAAAGCAACGACCCACTTTATAATGTTAAATGTATGTTTTTGAACATTATGGCTCAAACTGATCGCTACGGTTGTTTTCTGTTATTACCATTCTCCACACACAGTTCCTCCAGACTGAACTAGTTTCAGGTATATGAGGTTGCAAGCACGTCCCCTTTCGCGCGACAGCTACAAATGTGTGTCGCTGACAGATGATGATTCTACGTGCAAATGCACAACATTCGGAAACGTCAGTTATTCGACTCTGTTAAAGATGAAAACAATTGAAGCTTAAATAACCCACGTTCGAATCCTTCACAGTGATTGGTGATAGATTTTTATGACTCACATTCAGCACAGTTTTTCTGATAGTTCCATTGAAAATGAGTTACTGCCAAGGCGCCTTTTGCTCTTAAATCACATCCACAAATGACACCTCTACTCATATTTTATCGAGAAATGTTGCCAATATATATGACGTAAATATGTACATATTCTTAGGCATTTAGCGTTTTCTACAGCGCAATAAGAAGAGCACACAGTAATAACGAGAAGCACCCCCATGCCGTATCATCACGTCCCGCGTACTTCACTGTTGGCATTACACAAAAAGTAATGTTCTCCAGGCATTCGCCAAACACAAATCCCTCCACAGGAAACAGCTTGATGACTCCAAATCACTCGTTCCAGTTTTCCACTGTCCGGCGGTATCGCTCTTTATACGACATCAAGTGTCGCTTCGGATTGACTACATAGATGTGTGGCTTATAAGGACCTTCTCAATCGCTGCCCCCTACCCCACAATCCGCTGTAATTCCTTAAGCACAGTCACTGTGCTAGCTGGATTGTTGGTACCACTTTCCAACTTACAGACGATTCTTTGCGCTGATTTCACGTGATGCTCGACAGTCAGTCCCTGTCTGTCAGTACACGTGGTCCGCCTAGTTTTGGGTTTGCCGTGGTTGTTCTTCGCGTTTCCACTTCATGATCACATCACCAGCAGCCGACGTGGGCAGCTTTCGAAGGGTTGCAATATCCCCAATGGATGTGCTGCTCTGTTGCTCAGAATGACTAGCCCATGTTCAAAGCCACGGAGCTCTCCCAACCGACTCATTCTGCTGTTACTGCTTCCCTACTGACAGCAATACTCTCCGCCACCTTCTATTAGTTCAAATGGCTCTGAGCACTATGGGACTTAACATCCGAGTTCATCAGCCCCTTAGACTTAGAACTACTTAAACCTTAAGGACATCACACACATCCATGCCCGAGGTAGGATTCGAACCTGGTATCGGTCGCGCGGTTCTAGACTGAAGCGCCTAGAATCGCTCTGCCACAGCGGCCGGCCACCTTTTATTCCGACGAATCCGCCTCCCGTGGCATCTAGTGGCCAATTCCGCTTTACATAAGGCAATACCGGTGCTTCTGACCCAATAGTGTACAATACGCTTAGTTACAATGAAAAAGAAATTCGGTTTTGCACAGAACGTTATTCCTGCGTGACACCTGCAAATGGCATAACAAGGAGAGAGATGAAACTTCCAGGCAGATTACCAGGTAGATTAAAACTGTGTGCCGGACCGAGGCTCGAACCCGGGACCTTTGCCTTTCGCGACCACGTGCTCCCGAGTTTGTACGGCACGCAGTTTTAATCTGCCAGGAAGTTTCATATCAGCGCACACTCCGCGGCAGAGTGAATATTTCGTTCTGGAGTGATAGACATGACTACCATACATAATGCAGCAACCTTAAGGTGGACAGTGGAGTACAAATATTGATGTACATGCAGAAACGTAATAATAGTTGAGCCACCTCTCACTCCCCCCACACACACACACACACACACACACACACACTCACTCACTCGCTCGCGCGAGCGGGAGAACTGATTCTCTGCACTTGACACATTGCCAGGTGCGTGCCGCCTGCAAGCTGTACCCTGGCTGACGATAAATGAAACCGACTCTCTCCGGATCTGTTCGGATTGCCTGCT
Source organism: Schistocerca serialis cubense (assembly GCF_023864345.2). Lineage (NCBI taxonomy): Eukaryota > Metazoa > Arthropoda > Insecta > Orthoptera > Acrididae > Schistocerca > Schistocerca serialis. The sequence goes on along the minus strand of NC_064645.1, from coordinate 316,358,773 downwards.
ACGCTTCGCTTCATTTCACTTCGCTTCACTTGTTTCACCTCGCCTGGACGTGGCCTCTATTCCGACGAAGGAAGGTGAAACCAGAAGCGTCTGCTCGAACCGCAGTCCGCGGCTGCAAAAATGCTGGGCAATTAGGCGCCTTTAGGACTTTTGTTTATTTCGTTATATTTGTCAACCATTTGTAAACCTCATACATATGTGTATTTTAAAATGTTTAATCTACTACTCGTCGTGGGAACACACTGTGGGGTATGGAAGAAGTCCGCGGCAAACGTTTACAATCGTCAATAGACAAGTAACGGAGTCTTCGCCACACCGGAGATGCTTGTGCAGTGCCACTTCAGAAGATACTAAGTTGACAACGCGAAAACAAAACATCCGAGTTAATAAAATTACTCTCTTCGTATTACATATAAACCGCAATTGTTTGCGTGAAACGTTTCCAAAATTGAGGCGCGTACATCAATATGACCGTATCCCCCGAAATCGGACAACAAATTGACGAATTTACGCAGCAATGAATTTTTTTATATCACTAATTATCTACGTTAGTAGCAGGACATATTTTCATAGAAGATGAGTAAGCTTCTTTATTGGAACTGATACAAATTTCCGTAACGTCTGGAAAATATAAATGATTCATAAGCCTTCATTTCTTGATGGAATGACACACTGTTTCGAGATGAATTAACAAGAGTTCAGACGAATAACCTACAATACCATTTTCATCTAACAGGCACGTTAACATCAAGGACCGAAACTGCTTTGTTGTGACTTCCTTGCCTTTAGCTTTTGCCATATTTTCCGTCTACTTTTGCAATATATTTTACTGTGAACATTTGCAATGGGTATATGAGTCAACAAGCAGTTTCTTGAATTCCATATTCTCTTAACGTTGTTTCGAAGTTACTCTTATTACCTTGGATGTTGGAAGTACACTGGTACTACAAAATACTGTCTCTAGCCGGCGATCAACGTTAACAGCAGCAGCGACAGAGACGTGCGCACAGTTTACCATTGTCCCGTCTGCAGACTTAGAAATCATTTGCACAGCAGGCCCGTTGGCAATACAGAAGCCACACATAGGCCGGCATGATGTCACTGTGATACGCCACGTGTAGCTGCAGCTGTTCGGGCTATAGAGAGACGACCGTGGGTACCTTGTGCGCGTTGCGGAAGCAGGTGAAAAATCTCTGCCTCATGCTGTCTGCTTTTGTCTGGACAGCTTGGCCCCCTTCCTCCGAGCTCACCAGTCACGCGACTGCGACTGCAGAAATACAGGGTGAGTCAGGACGAAAGGTACATGCTTTGAGAGGTGATACTATCAGTGATTCTGAACAAAAAACTTCATATGGACGTATGCCCTATTCCGAATGGTTTCCGAAATGGAACATATTTGTACGTTTTTCTTGAATAACTCTGAAACCGCACCCTCCAACGAAGACGTGTAGCGGTACAAAATTAAACTATATTAAATTTCCTACAAAGAAGGTCCTATTCATTTTTTTTCTAGAACTATAGGTTTGTGCGAAGCGAGGGCGAGAATGTTGAAAACTCGCTCGAGGCGAAAGCGCTGTAGCTTACGTAGTTTTTGTAGACCAATGTGAGGTAGCAAGTTGAGACGAACAGTTACGGGATACTTGTGTTCTATCAACTCGGGAAACAACCTCAAATTGGCCGACAAAGACTACGTAAGCTACAGCGCATGCGCGTCGAGTGAGTTTTTCCAACATTCTCGCGCTCTCTTCGCACAAACCATTAGTTCTAGAGAAAAAATGAAATTGACCATTTTTGTCGGAAATGTAATATAGTTGAATTTTGTACTGTGACACATTTTCCCTGGATGGTGTGGTTTTCGAGTTATTAAAAAAATGTGATATTAAATGTGTTCTATCTCTTGAATCCATTCGGAACAGGACATACGTCCGTCCATATGAAGTTTTTGGTTCAGAATCACTAATACTATCGCCCCTCAAAGCATGTACCTTTCCTCCTATCACTGTATATGACGCCCTGGCGGCAGTAAGCGCCCCTCAAAGCATGTACCTTTCCTCCTATCACTGTATATGACGCCCTGGCAGCAGTAAGACACGTTTAATTACAGGCTTCAATGTTTGACTATGTTTCTCGACTTTCGCTGCATGTCAGGATCCAGACAGTAATTTCGTTTCCACTGTTTTAGATAAATAGATTCCTATTGCCATGCACTGTAGGAAAACCGTATAATTGAAAAAAACTTGTTCGAGTCCATCATAGAAACTAAAAGGGTTTTTTCAGGTAGCATGATTACTAATTCATTCATTTGTAAGTAATAAAAAGCTTGAAAAAAATAGACCTTAAACAAACGTACCATACCTATCTCGCCGAGTTCTCTGATAGGTAGTCAAAAATTTGTGTGTTTTCTTTAGACAGCCAGTGCGTCTTTTACCTTTAATCCATTAGTTTAACTCCTCAGTTATGGGTTACAGTAGAACAGTGGAGTTAGGTGAATCACGAGCAGCTACTGATATGAAATTTTATGATAATTGAGATAAGTAAAACAGGAAAACAGAGGAAAGGAAATTAATTACTAATACCTGTAAATGGATGCGGATAGGAAGTTATAAAAGTAATATTGTGATAAGAGAGAGTCAAACATTTTGATCAGCGCAAATAGTACGAATCGATAATTTGTCATATAATAATGATTACACTGAATCCAGCTGGTACAGCGCTACGTATTTAAATTCAAGTCAAGACGAATAGCAGGAGTCTCTTACACATCATCTGAGAAACATCCAAATTGATACAATTTATAGTGAAATTTTCGATGTAGTAATGGTGGAAACTGAGTGCGAACTTGATGCGGCCATCAACCATATTAATATGTGAGAAAGTGTGTTTGGTGTATCAAATCTTGTCTACTGAAAGTCAGTACCAACCTTCGCATAATTTCAGTTTATTTAGAGGATTTTTGCGCGCAAATACTAAATGCAGGTCTATAAATTACATCTTTTACATACAGCTAGAACTGCCGATGCTTTTTGAATATATGGCACAAAAAGTTACTTTTCGCAATCTACCATGCATGTTCCCAGCATCTGAAAAATCATCATTGTAAAGGTATGGTTGAAGACTACGGGATACTAAGAATTTTGCTGATTAATAATTTATGCTTTGACAAATTATTGGATGACTGACAGAATACCAGAAGACAACTGATTGCGAATGCAACATCCGACATTCAGGCGACCCCAGTTGTAGTGTACACCACATATTGCTTTCCACTAATCCCGCTGCATCAAAGCCGTGAAGCGATCTACATAAAATACGGTAAACAACTGTGAGCAGGGGCTGTAAAGCTTATCTACTGTTTACCTGTACCTCGCAGATCAAGCTAGGGAGACGAAAGAGCCTAGTGGGACTACGGTTAACGTATCGTTGATTTCGGTTCTCTTTCATAACGTCCGTACTGTGGTAAGACGGCTCCACTCGGCAAAATTTCTGAATTACTTTAAGTAAGAAAAAATTCGGGGCTACGTTGGTATTCACCGCTGCAACTTAAGAAATTACTCAACGGCTCATGTAATTTGCTGCTTTCAGTACGAAAAGCTATGAATATGAGGAAGAAAAAAAAAATAGGCGAGATCCCGCCGCCACCCCCCCCCCCCCTCCCCCAAGAAGATTGACGAGGCCGCCTGTAATAACTTGAAGTATTTAAGAAATTTCTCTGCACCGAAATATCGGATGGAAAACTAAGATGATCTCGTGACGAGCTAGTGCAGAAATTAAGAGTTCAATGTTTCCCGCAAATAATTAACTCCAAGCGATAATTTCATCGAACGCAGGTGACAGTATGCTGGCAGCATCTTTTGTCTCACTTAGGGTCCATGATAAGCTAGTAGAGATTACTGCGTATCGAGAGAGAGAGAATCATTTTTAAGTATCTGAATAAAATACGCAAAAATATTTGTACAAACGAAACGCCCACCAAACACACTACAGTGGTTTAAAGGCAAAGCAGCCGCGCAGGGTAGCCGTGTGGTCTGGGCGCATAGTCACGGTTCATGCGGCTCCCCCCGTCAGAGATTCGAGTCCTCCCTCGGGTACGAGTGTGTTAAAGTAGTGTGTAAGGTTAGGGACCGATGACCTCAGCAGTTTTGTTCCATATGCTTTTACCACAAATAAAATGTAAAGCTGTCATCAAACAGAGCTTCGGTTTGAATAGCGCAGTGGTTCTATTGGAGGTGGTGGTTGTGTCTCCTTCCTCCTCCATACCAAACAAGAGGGATACCTACAGTATAATATCGACTGCGAATCAGGGTGCAGCTCCATAACTTTTACATTAACAAACAGTGGCAGAGGTGAAGCAATAAGTGATAAATAAAAATCCTAGGACTGAGCAGGAATCGAGCCTAACATGTTCAGTATTCAGGGACTTTACCAGTGAGCCACATAGATATATGTACTAATTTAATTCGTTTCCAATATGTCATCAAGGTCGTCCGCTGAAATGTATCCGGGAGAGTTGGGCGGGGGGAGAGGGGTAAGTCTCCGAGATATTTCATAATACAAGAATACACAAAAATAGTACTATCCGAGATAACTTACGGTAATGAAGTGATAATCTTAAAGTATGTTCATATTTGTTTGAACGTTTGTAAGTAGCGTGCCGGTGGAAAGGAGACGGGGCTTCTTGGAACTGGTGAAGGCTTACCAATGTGTTGGGTCGGTCCTTCTGTGTACCCCTAACAAGAGGTGGCGTGAGGAATCGACACAGAGAAAATGAGGACTATTTCAGCACTGACCTGCAAAGGACTGCTTCAAAAGAACTGCCAGTTTTCCATCAACACTGCGACAATCAAACAAGTTTTACAACAATTGCTAAAGCCATACTACTGTCTCTATCGTTCGCCAAACGAGGTTTACACTGAAATTTCTTCAAGATGTATCTATGAGGTCTGTAATGAATGCTCCAGGATACTAGGAGCGCCAAGTGTTTCCTCTTGCCAGTCCTTACGGACGCCTAAGCACAAGCACGTAATTAGTGAGTGCAATCAAGAAAGCAGCGCAGAAGTGCGCTCGATGGCAATGACAGCAGCGCGCGGCGGAGAGAGTGCAGGAGCGTCCGGCAGGCGGGGTTGGCGACCTGCGCTCACCGCAGCCGCCGAGTAGCGAGGCCGGGCTGGCGCTGGCGCCTTTTCCGCTCTCGGCGCTGCTGCAGAGGCCAACTGGGTGAGAGCGGCCTGCGGCTGCCGCTGCGCCGGGGTTTCGTAACGCAGCCGACTGGGCCGCGGTCGCGCCTCGGGTTCCTTCCTCTTAAACGTGCCAACCGCTAAATCTCGACTCTCCACTCAATTCTAATTCAAGTATTCCGTGCATGTCCTCGTCTCAATCCGCAAGATGTAAAAGTCGGCTACTGGACAATGTTGATACCAATATCTCATCGAGATGGACTCCCAAACTGGGTTACCGGTTAACAGACTTCCCGATACAGATTCTGCTCGGTCACGTAAGCACTTCTATATCGGCTCTGAAAATGGAGATTTGGCAGACGGATTTCAGCTCCAACGGTCGGTTTCCTCCTCTTAATCAAAGAAAACCTCTGACGAAAACATGTTTTTTAACAATACTTCGATGCAGAGTACATGGAAACTCATTGTGATTCACATATTGCAGGCTCGGAGTCGTAATGTATTTTAATAACAATGCAACGCAATGAACTCAACTGAATAATGCTAAGAGCGAAAAGGCAAATAATAAATGAAACATGGAAATGGAAGCGTGTCAAACACTGAAATATAAAATAACACTCACTGTTCTCTGTTCTGTAACCGGGCAGACCGCATGAAAGCACTGACGGAAAGAAAATCTTTAAACCCAGTCACCACTATCTCGCGAAGGCCTACTCAAAAGTTTCTAGATCCTACATTAAGGGAGGAATCTTGGAATACCTTACAACGCCGTACGTACCGCTCTCGTTGGGACCGTGGAAACAAGGTTAGACTAATCGCAGAGCACACAGAAGCATTTAACCTATTATTCTTGCTGTGCCCTAAACGCGAATGGGAAAAAGCCTGAATATGTAGTACAATGTGTTTCTCAATGATCTGAGTACACATGGAAATATGCAGTTGTGTTTGGTTTGTCAACTTTTACTTCCTTTTTTAAAAAGTTGGTTCATCTTGACGATGTGACTGTGCGTGGAGTGAAGTAAAAATTATAAAGGAACGACCAGGAAGTTATTCATTTCCTTAACGTAAATGATAAGAAGTAAATTATATCGGCAATACATACACAAATACTTCGTATATTTACCGAAAATATAAGAACGTAATGTTGTGTACATTACTAAAATGATTCTACAGAAATCAAATCCTGAGTGCCTCCTGACATCAAATCCACCCACAGCAGTAACTTTACCTTAACTACTTGCTACTCGACAGTCACATATACCAGTCTTTACATTCCAACTTCGTATTCAGACGCAAAGTTATGGGAAAATTTTCGTAACTACTTCCAGGGCTATAACAGATACGACTGAATAGTTAATGAGTCATTATTTTACATCACGCATTTCGGAATTAATATTCAGCAGACATGCAGGCACAGTCAGTATTTTTCGATTGTCGAATCACTAGCTGACAGCCTTAATGAAAAAAGTGTTGATCATAATTACAATGATCGTCCAATTTTGGAAGAAGACGTTAAAGTTTGCTGGCGTGAAAGACAAAATTTTAACTGTTTTATTTGGTTCATGCTTGCCCCTCAGCTGCAATTTTCATGGATCAGTTTTATAAAAAAAAAAGTATAACTAAATTCATATGTTGCTTCAGCCGCAGTTACTTATCATATGGCCCAAAATTAAATTTAGCTTTACGTTAAATAGCCCAGATCTTTGTTATCTGTAAGTACTATTAACTGAAAATTGAACAGATACTTAGAGGTTATCTGACTGACTTTTCAGGCTGACCTATTCGTTAATGTGAACACTGAACCGCGATGCAACACGATATTTTCCATATTAACAAACACTGCCATAAGTGAAAGAAGTGATAAGAAACAGAAAAAATTCTGGACTTGGCAATCAAATGACAACCTTTTTTTGTATACCATGATCTTCATCTAAGAAAAATACACAGTTGTCAGACACTTGCCAGACCCGTATTCGGGCATAAAGTTCATCAATCGGTGGCATATATTGCGTAAGTCGATATCAAATGACGTATGTGTCAAGTGTGACATCTCTGTTGTGTTAAAATGGATGTGGATATACACAACGTCGTCGCGTGTACATGTTATAGCTTTCAAACGCTGAAGGAGCACCAAGAAAACTAAATGACAACATGTTTACTATTTCTTCGAGAACGTTTGGAATCCAGTGCACAAAGTTTTTAAAGTATTAATGGTTTTTTAAGAGCTTCCGCAGAAATTACAACACAAGGACGCAATTACAATCAAATACCGGTTTATCGTTCCTTACCTTTCCGTTACGATACATTCATCTATAAACATCCATCAATGTCCGTGTCACAAAAACGCAAATCTGAGTTAACTCCCACGTAGAAATACGTTTAATATCCCTACAAAGTAACAGAATTCCGACAGTCACTACCTACACCGTTCATTTAATACGCTCATCCAGAGCAATAGACCCATTAACAGTAGCAATCTTCAATAGATCGATGTTCGCAATATCGCAGGCAGTGACCTCAGCGCCCTCGGAGAAAGCAATTAGTTGCGACAACGACCGCTCGGTGGCAGGCCAGGTCCGCGCAACGGGACCGGCGCGCCGCGTTGCCAAGTCTCAGTCGAGCTTTGTTCACTCGTGCTGGCAGTAAGCGGAACTGAAGGGAGCGAAAACGGAAGGGATAATTGCCAGAGTTGGCGGAAGTTGAACTGGAGTCGAGTAGCCGTCGCAGGCAAACATCTCCCCCCCCCCTCTACCGCCACCACCCGCAAACTCGAAAACAAAGTTTTGCTGCCGTTCAATGACAAAAGAAGGGCCGAAGTTAACGAATTGTTACGTTGCCTTTCCTATCTATAGCAACATAACCTGCATGTAATTAAAACTTTAGAAACATCTTAAATACGTGCATACTGAACCGAAGAGTTTTCTTTTAAAGATATTCATTTTGTACTCATACAACTGGCAAGAATAAATATCAGAAAATACAAGTCGTCTACCGAAAACTAAAAATAATACAAAAGATCTCGCTGATCGTTTCCCAATATTCCCATGACATATTGTCGCCTAGCCATCGATACACTGCTGACGATGTACTCAGTAAATTAACAGATTATTCACACTACAACAGTTTAATTAGTTCCATATATAAACTAACACTAGTGTTGAGACATGTAGCGATGTAGTAAGTGGTTTCTCTATTAGCCAGGACAGCCAAAGACAAAAAGGAGATTGAAATTTTAATTATTTTTTTCACGAAACTATTTGCAACTTGTTCATTCTTTATTCCTTAATACTTCTATACTTCCTTCTCGTGAGTAGTTGTCTTTCCCTAATTTCACGTGTTGTTCCATCCAGGAATTTCCATTATTCTTTTCAAATCGGGCACGGGACGTTGAACCCTAATCTTCATTCCTCCTCTCAATCGAAGAAAACGTCTGACGAAAACATCAAGTTTTTAACAATACTTCAATGCAGAGTACATGGAAACTCATTGTGATCCACATATTGCAGGGTCGGAGACGTAATAATGTATTTTAATAACAATGCAACGCAATGAACTCAACTGAATAATGCTAAGAGCGAAAAAGGCAAATAATAAATGAAACATGGAAATGGAAACGTGTCAAACACTGAAATATAAAATAGCACTCACTGTTCTCTGTTCTGTAATCGGGCAGACCCTATGAAAGCACTGACAGAAAGAAAATCTTTAAACCCAGTCACCACTGTCACTTGTCAGGTAAGAAAGTAGGCCATATCTCTGAACTCATTCTTCTGCTGTGCTCTCCCCTAGCAGTACCGAAAAACTAAGTTTCATTCTAAAATGTAAATTCTTTACGGATCGTTTTAGTTTATTTGCAAACAAGATCTCGGAGGCAAACTTAATAAAAATAATTAAAGGATTAAATCACTCATAAATGTATCAAAATACATACGGCCGACCGGAAACAATCTTGTCTTCCTTCCCAGCTGCACCTACTACTTGATGCTTTATGACATTTATAAAACCATATTCGACTGAAGTAACTGTTATAAACTCCTTTACGACCTAGTAACACTCAAATTTTCCGCAAGAGCATTCCTGCACTATATTCCTGATGTTCTTTAGATCACAGTCAAAAATTTTGTTCACGACTTCCAACAACAATATTACCTCACGTATCTAACAGCTAATCTTTAAATAAACATTTGACGCAAACTTTTTTTTTTGAGTTTCCGATACTTTTATGTTGGTGTTACATCCACGGTTGCATGTGCTGTAATTACGTCAACCGTAGACTTTCAGCAATAACGGAACATCGTTTGCATGCCACATGCGGCTGCATGCATGCACTGCCGCTCATGTGAATGAAACATATTACAAGAAAAACGGTTGAAACGAACCAAAGCAAAACTAACCAAGGAAACTGGCTGTCTTCCCCACGCGCAGACTATTCAGACGTCTAAACTAAAGCTTAGATGACAACATTTGGCGTTTAGAACCATCACGACGCGACAGGAACATGACACTGCAAATAAATCTACCGGCCGAGAACACACTCACTTTCACCTTTATGATCGTGAGGCACATTTACAGGAAAAATTTACTGTGTATTGGCTGAACGTAACAGAAAGCTGTGCAGCGTCTGTGAATTAAAAAATATTAAGCGTCGCTGGTGGTCGGGTACAACAGTTGCAGTGGTAAAAGTTCTAAGAAGGTGTATTGAGCGCAAGCACTATTTCGCTTCTAATAATTTATGCGGTACGTCATTACAAAAACTATCTGACGCTGCGGTGACATTACTAAAAGTGGAGAGTAAGTAATTATTTTTTTTTAAATTTCAGTTAGTTTTATGTGACGTTTGTATTACATCCACTGTTGACTGTGTACTAATTACCATGTCAACCGTAGACTGTCAGCAATAACGAAATATTTTTTGCATACCATACGGTGAAGCGGCACACTGTCGCTCGTGTGAATGAAATGCAACTGTCTCGTAAAACAAGAAAAACGCTTTGGAGATATTATAGGAAAAATGTTCGCCTCTTTTGTTGGCGGTGGTTCAAAAAATTTGTTATAAAATGTAACACTAGAACAGCACAACTAATTTTGGTTCATTAGGCTGTCTGAGTTCCTTAATCACTTGGACAATAAAGAGCGGTTGTTTGCACATTACAGTTATCTACCTCACACGCTGAATCAACAACTTTAAATGCCATTTGCCTTCAGCGTTATCAAGAGCAACAATTCTTAGTTGCTATTAACTAATCATTGGTTTCATTGTTGAAGATACACTATCTATATTCTTCGTATGCCTTAATGTGAATTTTGAGTATAATTCGCATTTTGCAGTAATTGCATCCAATCTCTGTATTTTCACCTGCCTCCACGGCTGATACCACGATACCGTGCAGCTCCTGTCCCTATTTATTTGACGGAGGCTCACGAATAAAAGGGCTTCTCAGTTGCCGTAATGCGACTGAGTGGGACCCGTTCTACACTTACCTGGCTTTGAATAATACGAGGTGGTTACTCTAAATCGAACTCGGCACCTTCCTACAGCAGCCTACATCGCTTATCATTATACCATGCAGGCAATCTGATCTAAGTAATAACGTAGTTTTATGTTGCTGCTCGACATGTCAATTTACACAATAATGAGTTGTTTTTGTCAATGTAGTTTTACGAGATAATTGGGGAATATTGACGCTACTGTACGGAAGTTGACGATTCCTGCATGCTGTAAATTTAGGCCACAATGAGACGGAAGGGGCAAATTATTCTCAGGGCCGGTTCGGGAATAATTTTTCACGCAAGCGACTCATCTGGCGCCCCTCCCCTTTTTCCTCTCGTGCACTTTCACCCTTGTCAATTTTCGTTACTAATAGTGATAAGTGTCGTATACAAATCTTGCATTTGGTGTCCCTGGTATCCCATTCCACTTTGCACCTCACGCGTCCGCTAGTAGAGACCGACTAGTTACTTTATAGTTGACGTCAGACACTTGCCGCTCTGGGCATATGATGCCTTTCTTAGCCATATCCTGAGCTAACCACAACTTCGTGATCTGCAATGTATCCGAAAGAACAGCGATCAACAATCTGAGGCATGACTTATATATCGATCGTTCACTGTGATTTAAGCTAACCTTTACGAGCAAATTCACCACAGAACCAAAATGTAATTTCCCGCTACCGCTTGTTACCTGAAACAATCACACTGGATACACGAGATGCCACTTTACCAACCGATGAGCGTTGCAACTTGGCTGCATATTATAGGCGACACAGGCATATTCAAACGAAAAATGAATGATAGGAAGAAAAATAAGTGGCAATATGAAAATCAATGCGATGGTAAAAAATAATTCGGAACAGCGATAGAAATAAAAAATGCATTTAAACCAATTAATTAAGTAAAAATAATACACTAACTACTGCGCTATGCCACAACCGTGAGTCACGTAATTAATTTGTTAACTATGCTGACCTAGTCGCAACGATGAATTGCAGCCTTCAAGATCTGGCTTCAAGCAATGTTGTGCAAAGCTAATCTACTGCAGTCCAGTCTCTGTGATAATGATAACTGTGTATTATGTGACGCTGAATTGCTTCTTGTGCGGAAGTACCCAGTAATGTTTGGTTACGCCTGCGTACGAAACGTGAATGTTTGTCATCGAGCGCGCGTGTGCTTGTGCAGTTTTTGGAGTGGTTATCATATATGATAAAATACGAAATAAAAGCGTCAGACCCATGATTCGGGATCCGAAAATTGTAGAAACAAAGCCGTACAAGGAATTGGAAGTGAACCACTTCTTGTGCAGTTTGGCAACGGCGAACGGTTCGGGCGTACGTTGAGCGCTCTGTTTGGAGGAATGTAGCTCCAACGGCTGAAGTGACAACTATCAAGTAATTTTAACTGAACTGTATTTCTGTTGCCTTGTACAGAAATTTTACAGTAGTGGCGCCTCTGGCGACTTCACTCTTGGTTGGCGCTTGAAACTTAAACAGGCTCCGATTACTCTTCCATCATTTCGGCTGCATCTCTTGAAAGGAACAGTTACAAATATATCATTGCGGTGTAAAAGTGAAGATGTAAATTTTAAGCATTTATTCTATTTCACGTCTTGTATCTATAAAAGTATAGTTTCGGGTTCTACCAACCGCATAGTCAGTAATTATTACATACATGACGGGCCTTCCTTTCTTCCTTGCTGGTCGAGCGCGCGGAAACTCCAGCTGCTCGAAATAGGTAACAGTAACAGCTTTTATTGATGAGACTTCTTATATGCGACGGCTTTCGAAGCTTATTTGCATCGTCAGCCACCTTGCTTCGTGATAAATCAACAGCTGTTCTCCCACAACAGTGCAACCTGTACACGGAAACAGCACTGGCGGGAATAAAGGCAAGGTTCTTTAGTGGGATTAAAATTTAAGAGCAGATGACAGTATTCGCTGGTGATATTACCATCATCGGTGAAAGTGAGGAACTGCAGGACCTGTCGAACGGATGCCTTATGGGCACTAAAAATCGACTGAAAGTAAAAAGGAAACATACCAAAATTGTAGAATTTTCCTACATCAGAAGCAATCAAACGAATCCTTGATTAAATCTGCTACTGTCAAAACATAGACTTTAATTTGAGGAAGAATTTTTTTTAACTCACGCGTTTGGAGCGCAGCATTATATCGAAGTTGTGTCGCTCCCGTATTTTGGGCATTTTATTTGCTAATTTTAGCCGTGTATTGGGACGCTACAGGTAGTTAACGGAAGACTAACTCCCTTTCGTGTACGGCAATGCAAAATCTCAAGATGGCCTCACGTGCGTTTTGTACGGCGGGGGATCTAAGCTGGAAACGCGGCAGACGTAAACCGCAGATTCGAACTGAGAATGGCAACACAACGCTGGAATTCATGGGGCTGCTGCGCAGCAGAGGAGAGTTTCCAAGATAGCACGCAGCAAAATGTATTGTGGCCGATTTTCTGCTAAAATTCCAGCTGCCTACGTGTCCACACGAGCAGTTTTTCACGCAGATTCAGTCTGTCGCGCATCCCGACCAGAACGCTGATATGTGCAACATCGAGTATTCAGATACTGAGCTCTTAATACTGGAAGTGCAAAAATATCACAACAGACGTATGAATATCGAGCTGCACGCAGTTACCATGGTACAAGTATCAGTAATCCTCAGTCGAAAGTAAAGTGCGATCTGAGTGCGACACCGACGAACCGTCATACCTTTTGTCAATTTATTACAGTAATATGATACATGCCGTTGTAATAACTATTGTTATTGTACGCATTTGTTTCTATGTCTTAACAAAACTTATCTTAGTCTCTTCTGCATTCACATAATCCCTCATGACTGCGTTTGTTTTAGACGTGTCAATTTCCACCATAGACAACAGTTTTTCGAATTAATTACCTGACATACTCAAAAATTGGATATTCCTTTAGTTCCTTACGAAAGAAAACGAAATTTCCTTTTCTTGACCTGTCACTTAGTATAGGTTGAATCCCGTATTTCCTCTAGAGTCTTTCACGACAAAGACGATTGGCTCAAATGGCTCTGAGCACTATGGGACTTAACATCTTAGGTCATCAGTCCCCTAGAACTTAGAACTACTTAAACCTAACTAACCTAAGGACATCACACACATCCATGCCCGAGGCAGGATTCGAACCTGCGACCGTAGCAGTCCCGCGGTTCCGGACTGCAGCGCCTAGAACCGCACAGCCACCACGGCCGACACGAAGACGACTAAAGAGTAATAAACACAGTGCGAAAACTGAACTGTTATCTAACGGAACACTATACATTATTGTTCTCGCGACGTTGCTTCTGCAGCACATGTACTTGGCCGTCTGACTGCCACTATACGGCAGTTCTTCCTGCTCCCGGTCTACCTGGTGATTTTACTTTTAAAACACTACCGGTTTCCTTGAAAGACTTTAGCCAATGACGGATAGTTTTTGCGGTAGGTGGTTCTTCACCATACGGACGTCTAAAATTAGGTTGCATTGTTATAACTGACTCAGTTTTCACAAGCCAAATAACACACTGCGCTTTCTGTTGCGGAGTACGCATTGTTGTTGAGTTGCCCTGCACTGCACGCACGACCGTCTCAAGGTCAAACAGACCTGCCAACTGCAGGGGAGCCAAACTTAGAGAGTTGAACCAAACACCACAAATTAGAATAGTGTATGTCACTTTGTACAGATTCTAGGACACATTAAAACTAGGGAGTTCTTTTCCAAACACACTGTATTTTCATCGTGAGTGGGGTTCCTGTTCTATGTAGTTTTCAATGAAGGCATGTAGAAATGTTTCAGAGGATGTCTTATCACGCCTACCATTAACAAGAACCGTAATTTTCCCAATTAACTATTGGAGGATAAAGTCTCCCCCAATGATTACAGTATGATTGGAAAACTTATGTACAAGGTTTTTTTCTGAAGTTTACGGTTGCACCAGGAGATGAGTCTGGTGGGCGATACACGGATCCAATTATTTTATGCCAATTCCTGATTCTGAGTCTTGCGCGAACAATATTACATGCAGCTCCAGTTTCTGCCTTAGTGGATTTGAGTTTCTCTACTGTGGCAAATACACCACCTTCATTTCCAATTTACCTATCCTTTCGATATACACTTAAAATTTCCCCAAAAACCTCACTGCTATCAATTACAGATTTCAGCCAACTTCCTGTACGTAGCTCCATTGCTTTTCTTGAGCGCTTTTAACTTTGGCACTTCATTGCCAATGCTTCAGCAGTTTACCATTAGGATTTTATTACTCTTACCTGTGGTAGACATTCCTTTCGAACTTATACTTCCGGGTTTCCTACTGTTATCTGGATGGGGTAGAGTGTCGCCTAATCTAAAAAGAGACTTGTGTGTACCCCAAACAGGGTCAGTTACCTGAGTAGCAGCCTCTGATGTGTGCTGCATATCTGACCCATTTCGGGGACCCTACAGTTCCCGACCCTTTGACGCAAGTCCAGTAAGTCGCAGCCTAGCTTGTCAGAGAACCTCCGAATTCTTTGGTTCAGTCCTTCCGCCAACCCAGAACCAAAGAGCCACAATCAGTTCTGGGGACAATACTTCAAATTGTGAGCTACTCCAAATCTCCATGCGCAAGGCTGGTCTCTCAACCTTCTATGCCAGTCGCTGGAATGACCCCAAATATGACCTCTGAGCCCACATGACAGACATCGTTTGTTCCAACGTGTGCCACAATCTACAGTTGGTTGCATCCTGTTCCCTCAATGGCTGCTGGAATGGCCTCTTCAAAATGATGAATGAGACCCCCAGGCATACACAGCGAGTGCACATGTCTGTCCCTTACTGCCATTTCCCTGAGGGGTACAACCATTCGCCATACATCTGAACTGCCGACGGTTAACAGAACCCTACCCTTTTGTGTTTGCCTCCTCTTACAACCAGACAAAATTGGTTTACCCAAAACAGGTGAAATGAGTCCTACTGGCTCAGTTTCAGTGAGAGAGAGCACCTGAAGCTTATTGGTTAGGTGGATAGGTACAACACCCTGGTCCCCATCCACCCTGTACAGGACACCTAAATCTACCATAAGCACGACGCTCGCAGTCAAGTTGACGAGGAATGACAGATTCTGAACTTTCTGCATAAAAGACAGGATCCATAGGAGAGGATAGTATTTGAGGTGCCTCTGGTGCCCGTAACACGACTATCGGGAGCTCTTCAAACACTCTGATTCGCAGCACCTGCCAGTCGTTTGGCATTAGTCAGGGCTATTTCTAGCTGCTTACGAACATCAACAAATTCATCCCGTGTTCGAGGACAGCATTCACAATGGGGCTGCATTTTGGCTGGTGCAATGCATTACAAGCCAATGAACAATAAGTTAAGTCCGCTGATTATCTTTTAATCTGTTGAGCTAAAAAGTTACCAAATCCGTATAAGAATTTCCTAACACGTTTTGGGGTTAACTATAGTTGTCAACAAACTCGAACAGAGTTAATTCACGATAAATGCATATAATATACAGAGATACTCCTCTTTAAGGGTAAACTAGATGCAACACTATGTTAGCTAGAATTTCTGCTACAGTAACTAAATCACACACGCCTATTTACTACAAATTGCTCGTGGATTATGCAAAGGACAAAGGTAGCTTCCGAACAATTTCAAAAACGCACATTTATACGCGTTGATGTACAATGAAATTCTGGGGTTCTCTATTCTTTGGAAGAACTGTGAACCACAAAGAACGATTTGCTACGAAGTAAATTACGTATCCGAAACACTCATACCGTTAACTTACAAAAATATAGCTCTGTAAGCGACCGAAAATTCTCAAAAATAACATTTCTCACGGAACTGTACTGTGAAATTAGAGAACGAGGATAGGTCTACTGTTCTTAAAAATTCTAAAAAGACAAAATTAAGTTTAGGCCTGTAACTGACGATAACTGTTAAGAGTTTATTGCGGTACTCGCGAATGTCCGAAATTTCACACTATATCACAATACAAAGGGTTATTGAAACAATAAATGAAATATAATGCAGAAGCACCGCGAACAGTGACATATGCGAATCTAAAACTTCAGATAGGCACACACGAATCTCTTACACGCGGTCTCACGCCAAGGGCAATTCCGAAGTCAGCTTTTATATATAAACGTGCGTATTGCACAGATTTTTCACTTAGCTGATACTTTGCACACTTCTACCTAGGCGTGCCGAAGAACAATGCAGCGTGAGTTCATCTCAGTCAAAATCGCTAAAATGCGCATCGCGAATGAAGTACGCCTTCTGCCTGTTCCAGCTAACAACTTGCGGGGGTCCACAAACGATTCCTATTCTTTTGTCAGAACCAAACAGCAACTCCTTGGTAATCTACCTCCAAGGGTTTGCCTAGTATCATAGAACACAAAGTAGAGAAAATCCCGTAGGATCCGACGACAGAATCACTGTTGGACTTTCGGGAACTCTTCACGGTGAATACACGTTCAACGTATCGTTAAGAAGTGATTTGAACTTCAATACACAGGTAAAACCAAGGTTTAGAGCGTATCAATGGATGATTGCTTTCTTCAAGGCCACGTGTAGCACATCTGCTACATATACCTACACAATACCGTAGGGTTGCCTGTTCTCTGGCAACGTTCCGTGTTTGGGCTAATGTAACATTCAGGAACGTCCCACTACCGTCACGACCAGTCGATCGTGTACTTACGAAAGTGTTACGGGGACGCATATGTAACCTTTAACGGAGAATGCTGAAACAAAGGCGACATTGCTGGAGTAACAAGCTGTTCTGTTAGCTCAGAAAACCAGTTTTTCGTACTATTACGAAACGCAACGAACATTATGTATAGTTTCCATTACGACCAGAAGGGAGAGATTTGAGAGGGTACGGAGGATGAAAGATCGTCAGACGAACCCTAACTGATTCGGTAATTGACGGGGAAGGCGGCAAGTGACAGCTGTGCGACGTATACGTCTTTGAAAAGGTTCGTCGAACAAACGCACATAACTGTAGACCCATATTGTACATATCAAACCATCGTAGAATTTTATAACAAGTTTTATTGTTCGGGACAAGGAAAATCTCCCTTCAGGAAGCAACATGGATTTTGAAAACTACGATCGTGTTGAACCCAACTCCCTTTGTTTTTTTTGTCTTTTTATTTTTTTGAAAAATTAAAAATGGGCCTCCTTCCTCCCCTATAGCCCTACCTTTTCCTCTCCAAAAATGCCGCCATCCCCCTTTGTTCGTCCATGAGACTCAAAGCAGTATATATCGGTACCGATGATGATCATAATCACCGTCATCGTCGTCGTCCAATTCCGCGTTGTTGCGTAATGAACGAAACAGGATCGAACCGAATATCAGACGAGTTCTGTGACAAGACTGATTAGTTTCTAGTAAATAGAACACAGCATACTATTTTTAACGACGAGAAATCTCCGGAAGTAAAAGTAACTTTGGGGATACCCTTAAGTAAGAATCGTAGAAAATTCTGAGAGTGTATTTCCCTTGAACAGTCAACTAATATATTACTTCCACCGATGTATATCTAGCAAAAGGACCACACGTTATAACGTGGCTGGAGGAGTATAGATTTCGATGATGGTTAAAATTAGAGAGATCCGAGCTCACAAGGAGGATTACAATCAATTATTCTTTCCGTGGACCATTCGCGACTGGGACAAGAGAGTGGGGAAGTGTCAGCAGTACTCAAAGTACCCTTTGGCACAAACCATAAATGGGAAAAAGGGTTCCATATATAAATGTAGATTTCTATTACGAACCGATGCGAGACATTAGGGCGCGCACTGAAGTTCACTGACCGTAAAACTGACACTGCTCTATACGGCAATCAACAGCGTAGGCGGCAAGTGACACGCTATGCTCCGACATGAGCACAGACGAAAGTTATTTTGCTACCACTGCGAGTGAAGTGAGGCACTGGTGCAGTGCTGCTGACAGCACCAGCGATAGGCGGCCGGGAAGGAGACGGTCGCATTTCAGACTCTGGCGGGCGCTTGTTTACTTCCTCCAGATACTAAGGAATCACGTTCGCGTCACTGAAGTGCCCCACAGACTGGGCCGCTGGACATCCCTAAAATAGCACAAGAGTTGTAGGCAGACGACATGTGTTAGCAAGAACCTTATAATAGAAATGGGTAATGGGTATATTGCCTCTGGCATACATCGCTAGGTCTCTGATGTGGCTGCCTAAGGTTTACTTGATGGTTGTATTGGACGTACATGGATGTAAACATCCACGTAACGTTCCTGTTGGTTATCTGTATGACAACTCAGTGTTAATTGCGTAACTGTGTTACTTTAATTACAAGTTTTATTCAAAATTACTGTTGCACCTTACAGTCATTCTTATTATTATTGTATAACTGTATCGGTAGGCATTTCTACCCATTACCCATTTCTATTATAACTTTCTTGCAAGTACATGACGCCTGCCTGCAAGTCTTGTGCTATTTTAGGGATTTCCGTGCTAACTGTGCTACGTAGCTCAAGTACAGCGGCCCAGTCCGTGGAGCACGTCAGCGACGCGAACGTGATTCCTTATTATCTGGAGAAAGTAAACAAGCGCCCGCCAGAGTCTGAAATGCGACCGTCCCCTTCCTGGGCAATATATATGGAGGGTGGTCCACTGAAAGTGACCGGGCCAAATATCTCACGGAATAAGCATCAAACGAAAAAACTAGATAGAACGAAACTCGTCTAGCTTGAAGGGGGAACCAGATGGCGCTAGGGTTGGTCCGCTAGATAGCGCTGCCATAGGTCAAACGGATATCAACTGCGTTTTTTTTTGTTTTTTTTTTAATAGGAACCTCCATTTTTATTACATATTCGTGTAGTACGTAAAGAAATATGAATGTTTTAGTTGGACCACTTTTATCGCTTTGTGATAAGATGGCGCTGTAATAGTTACGAACGTATAAGTACGTGGTATCACGTAACATTCCGCCAGTGTGGACGGTATCTGCTTCGTGATACATTACACGTGTTAAAATGGACCGTTTCCCACGGAAATGGTCGATATCGTGTTGATGTATGGCTATTTTGATCAAAATGCCCCACGGGCGTGTGCTATGTATGCTGCTCGGTATCCTGGACGACATTATCCAAGTGTCCGGACCGTTCGCCGGATAGGTACGTTATTTAAGGAAACTGGAAGTGTTCAACCACATGTGAAACGCCAACCACGACCTGCAACAAATGATGATGCCCAAGTAGGTGTTTTCGCTGCTGTCGCGGCTAATCCGCACATCAGTGGCAGACAAATTGCGCGAGAATCGGGAATCTGTGTTGAGAATGCTACGTCAACATCGATTGCACCCATACCATATTTCTATGCACCTCGAATTGCACGGCGACGACTCTGAACGTCGTGTACAGTTCTGCCACTGGGCACAAGAGAAATTACAGGACGATGACAGATTTTTTGCACGCGTTCTACACTCCTGGAAATGGAAAAAAGAACACATTGACACCGGTGTGTCAGACCCACCATACTTGCTCCGGACACTGCGAGAGGGCTGTACAAGCAATGATCACACGCACGGCACAGCGGACACACCAGGAACCGCGGTGTTGGCCGTCGAATGGCGCTAGCTGCGCAGCATTTGTGCACCGCCGCCGTCAGTGTCAGCCAGTTTGCCGTGGCATACGGAGCTCCATCGCAGTCTTTAACACTGGTAGCATGCCGCGACAGCGTGGACGTGAACCGTATGTGCAGTTGACGGACTTTGAGCGAGGGCGTATAGTGGGCATGCGGGAGGCCGGGTGGACGTACCGCCGAATTGCTCAACACGTGGGGCGTGAGGTCTCCACAGTACATCCATGTTGTCGCCAGTGGTCGGCGGAAGATGCACGTGCCCGTCGACCTGGGACCGGACCGCAGCGACGCACGGATGCACGCCAAGACCGTAGGATCCTACGCAGTGCCGTAGGGGACCGCACCGCCACTTCCCAGCAAATTAGGGACACTGTTGCTCCTGGGGTATCGGCGAGGACCATTCGCAACCAACCGTCTCCATGAAGCTGGGCTACGGTCCCGCACACCGTTAGGCCGTCTTCCGCTCACGCCCCAACATCGTGCAGCCCGCCTCCAGTGGTGTCGCGACAGGCGTGAATGGAGGGACGAATGGAGACGTGTCGTCTTCAGCGATGAGAGTCGCTTCTGCCTTGGTGCCAATGATGATCGTATGCGTGTTTGGCGCCGTGCAGGTGAGCGCCACAATCAGGACTGCATACGACCGAGGCACACAGGGCCAACACCCGGCATCATGGTGTGGGGAGCGATCTCCTACACTGGCCGTACACCACTGGTGATCGTCGAGGGGACACTGAGTAGTGCACGGTACATCCAAACCGTCATCGAACCCATCGTCCTACCATTCCTAGACCGGCAAGGGAACTTGCTGTTCCAACAGGACAATGCACGTCCGCATGTATCCCGTGCCACCCAACGTGCTCTAGAAGGTGTAAGTCAACTACCCTGGCCAGCAAGATCTCCGGATCTGTCCCCCATTGAGCATGTTTGGGACTGGATGAAGCGTCGCCTCACGCGGTCTGCACGTCCAGCACGAACGCTGGTCCAACTGAGGCGCCAGGTGGAAATGGCATGTCAAGCCGTTCCACAGGACTACATCCAGCATCTCTACGATCGTCTCCATGGGAGAATAGCCGCCTGCATTGCTGCGAAAGGTGGATATACACTGTACTAGTGCCGACATTGTGCATGCTCTGTTGCCTGTGTCTATGTGCCTATGGTTCTGTCGGTGTGATCATGTGATGTATCTGACCCCAGGAATGTGTCAATAAAGTTTCCCCTTCCTGGGACAATGAATTCACGGTGTTCTTATTTCAATTTCCAGGAGTGTATTTAGCGACGAAGCGTTATTCATCAACAGCGGTAACGTAAACCGGCATAATAAGCACTATTGGGCAACGGAAAATCCACGATGGCTGCGACAAGTGGAACATCAGCGACCTTAGCGGGTTAATGTATGGTGCGGCAATATGGGAGGAAGGATAATTGGCCCCCATTTTATAGATGGCAATCTAAATGGTGCAATGTATGCTGATTTCCTACGTAATGTTCTACCGATGTTGGTACAAGGTGTTTCACTCTATATTAATTCTTATTTACCATACATAACACAGATTACGAAATGCAAGACGACGTCTGGCTTCAGTACCTAAAGGTTAAACCTATCTAGGTTTTATCTACCACCCAAGTACCTGCTCAGTTGAAAAGTTTTAAAAGTTAGGGTATTTATTGGGAAAGAAATGAAGTCTGCCAATGAAGACACGCAAAAAAGACAAAAACTAATTTAAGTTCCAAGCGAAGTAATGGCCAATAATGTCTCGTTTCTTTCGATTACACTTCCACTGTTGCTATTGAAACCGGCACATTCTTTGTGATATAAAACACATTTATTCTTTTGAAGAATACCTTCATGATATAACCATTCATTTTTTTCATTTTATCGGGAGACGAAAAACTGTTCTACTTAAGCAGTTGTTACTTACAGGACGTCACAGTTCCATTGCTGCAGCACGTGAAACTTCTTAATAGTATGATGTGTTTCCGAGTTTGGTGCAACAATTAATCTGAAGATAACCGTGGATTTTTAAACCCAGAAATCACATTATTAAAACCTGTTATTGTCATTAGTTTACATAGAAAGAAGTGGAATTCTCACATCATTGTTTGCGAAGAAATCAGAACAACGAGATTTATATACTCGAGCTTAGTAGAAACTTGAGATATGACGCCTGTAGGGTCTATAACCAAAGTAACAAAAATGTCGCACAATCCTTTGGATGACTTAACATGATCAGATGACGACGTGTAACCAAGACCTGAATGCAATTGTAAACGCTATTTCAGAGGTTTTTGGGACTACACGGAGTAAATATTAATAGATGACTATCGTGCTGGCCACAGTGCACTTGCCTTTCCAGATCCTATTTGACGCCACTTCAGTCACATACCAGATGCGTTGGATCGGATTCAGATCTGCGGGGCGAAGGGAGGGCGAGGGGGGGGGGGGGGGGGGGCAGCACATCAACTGGATCTCGCCACACTGTTCCTCGAACCTCTACACACTCCTCGCCTTTTGATTTGCTGGAATACCCACTACCGTCGGGAACCATGATCTTTATGAAGGGGTGTGCGTGGTCTGCAACATATTCTCCTGGAAGACTACAGATTCGCGCCCTTCCATCTGCATGATGAACAAGATATCGGGATTCATCAGACCAAGCAACGCTCTGCCACTGCGATAAACTCCTGTGCCGAGGTCACGTGCCCACCTCTGACGTAGTTGCCGAAATCCGAGTGTTAACATTGGCACACGAATGGGTCGTCGGATGCCGAGGCCCATCGGTAGGAGTGTTTGCTGCACTGTGTGTTCAGACACACTTGTTCTCTGTCCAGCATTAAAGTATGATATTAGCTCCGATACAGCTCGTTGCCTTTAATGTTTTACTAGTCTGGCCAGTCTGCAACGTCCGGCATCTGTAATGAAGGGTGGCTGCCCAACCCCACGACGTCTGGAAACGGTTTCACCTTACTTTCGCCACCAGCACTCCTCGAACGCACCTGACAAGCCGTGCAGTTTCCGAAATGCTCGGGCCGAGCCATCACAATCTGCCCTCGGTCAAACTCAAGATACATCGCGGTTGTCTACCCCATTCTACACACGGGCAGCACGTTCACTGATGCTATATGCACCTTGTCTGTATCTGACTAGCAGTCACTCCTCGTAAGGTGTATGTCGGCAATAGGTCGGTGGTCGTAATGTTCTGGCTTGTTATTGTATTAGCCTAGTTCAATGATTCCCGAATTTTTCCTCTGGCCAAACAGTTTGAGAATGCTGGTATTTTGATGGAACACTCGTTAATTTGAAGGTTCAAATGGTTCTGAGCACTATGGGACTCAACATCTTAGGTCATAAGTCCCCTAGAACTTAGAACTATTTAAACCTAACTAACCTAAGGACATCAACACACCCACGCCCGAGGCAGGATTCGAACCTGCGACCGTAGCAGTCCCGCGGTTCCGGACTGCAGCGCCAGAACCGCACGGCCACCGCGGCCGGCTTAATTTGAAGGTTAATAGAATTTTTTTAAAAAATGAGGAACACCTGCTCACTCAGTAATTACCTGAGTTTTACATAATAACTAATAACACAGAGCACAATGATTTTTTATAAAAATAGCATCGCCTAAACTTCTGAAAAACCCCTGTTATTAATAGTGTACCTGTGAATTCCTAAGGGACCAAACTGCAGTGGTCATCGGTCCCTGGACTTACACACTACTTAAATTAACTTAATCTAACGTATGCTAAGAAAAACATAAGCACCCATGCCCGGGGGAGGACGCGAACCTCCGGCAGGTGGGGCCGCGCAAACCGTGAATGGCACCTTGCGCGACCACTACGCGCGGATTATTAATAGTTTTTTACTTCCCGCGGAACACATTTTGGGAAACTCTGGTCTAGTTATATTACTTTTTTTTATTGAGACGCTACTAACCTCTTTTTAAAATCGTGGAAGACGCCGGCATCTGGATCCTTATGCACTGTTCAGTTTTCAATGGTTGCTATCCCCAGACGAAACTTTACACTTTTAAGGCAGCAGGAATCCACCTTTCACTGCTTCCCCATTTGCTAAAGTCACCGAGTTTGGATTGCCTATGGGCTATGCAACTTTTACCTTCACGGACGTGGCTATTAAATATCATACATCGAATGAAATTGACTCTTTAATGAAAGCGGGCAAATTTCAACTATACATGTACAAACATATAAAACATCGAAAAAGTTATCAATGAAATTCTACAGTTAACCGGAAACGAGGTGCAAAAAGTCGGAGATAATACAAAAGACGACGACGAAGATGGTGACGGAGTTGAAGTAGGGAAAAGAAATAGTGCTAATGGTAGGGATTTGTTTATCGGATTTACTTGTTATCTATTTGCAGGCACTAGCAAATGGAGGACGCTTAAAATAATAGCTCTGTCACTCATGCACGCACACAGCCCCTAGCGAGGCTCCGCCAGCTTCCCGTGTACCTTGTATTATCACAGCGGCGGGTGTTCGCACAAAGAAAAGAGAAGCGACGGATGAGTGTTCTAGCCCTGGCCGGGTTATCGAGCGACGGCGTAATGCGCGCAGAACAGAGTGCCACAACTTCCAGGCGCACCCCTCAAAAGACTCTCTGCCCCGCAACTTTCCTGTTTTAAATCTCCCCAACTTTGTTTTTTAAGTTTTCCAATTTCCCCTCCATGCGGCGAACAAAGTTTGTGTCGTCGGATGACATTACTCGGCTTTAATTAGTTTCACTAACGTAATACGCCACGGATACGGTTAATTGAGATAGAGGTTGGGCCTCACTTGGAACAAAGTCGGTGGCCCCGCCTTTTACCACAGAAGGAGAGCCTTCTCGACCGTTTACGTTCCCAAGTTGTCTACTATTCTCTGACGCTGTGGGTGTCCAGTAAGCAATAATGGAGTAAAACTTTGCTCCTGGCTGAAAAATGAATCATCAGCATCATTTGCTAATCTGCCTTCTTACAGATTATCCAGAATTCCCCACTGACAAATGACGGGACCTCGGAATAGTTTCCAATTGCACGTATGGGAGAAGAAGGCTTCAGATCGTTATTCGGTGACGTCGATTTTCTACAAACAATAGAGGAAAATGTTAAGACAGACGCGATTGGGGGGGGGGGCGGGGGGCGCTGTCATTCTCGTCCTCAAAACAACTGTCCTTCCCCATCATCCAAGGCTGTGTCCCGACTATCTCCAAATGGGCGGTAGTAACTACTCTTTTTGTTACTGCTGTCGTAGAAAATAGATTCAATCAGACAAAAGGATTACAACTACCAACTAAATCCTATGTTGAATTTAAGTGTCGTGAAATTTCTGAACACAGTATTTGTAATGAAAACTTGCAAATGGATATCACATCATTCACTGGACGTTAAACATATTTGTTCCGTTTCCCCATGAAAGTCTCTCGAACAGGGTAACATGGTGTTTGCTCAAAAGCTTTGCGCATACTTAACTGTTGTTACCGCATCTGCTGCTATGAATCAAAGACTAATGATTTTGTGTCAGTAAGGACGATCCCTGAAAAAGACGAGTGGCGTTATTAATTGCTGCAACTCTCCATTCAATGGCCGAATACTCGGTTGCCTATCCCGAAATGAACCATAGTTTTTGTTCCTATCTGTACTGGTTCTCACTCTTTGTGGTTTACCAATAGCAATTCCTTGTCTGTAACATTCAAATATCCAAAAATACGCAGCCCGCAAAACAATGATCACGCAGCAGCATAAATGTGGTGTTTCTATCGGTGATCCGCTGATGCCCACTGAGCTACCCTCAAGGTTTAAGGCACACAATCTAGGTAAGACTTCCACAGCAGTGTTATGTAAACGATACTGATAATCCTCTGTCGCGTTTCATCGTAAGCGAGTTAATACAAAAGAAGCGATGGAATACACGCTTATGTTAATGGCTGTTTAAATAATTAAGAATAACACTGTACCTTCTTCAAACTTTTTCCCCTGATATAAGCTAATTATGTAGCTTCCTCTACATAACATAACAGTATGTCAATACTGCGTCTCGTTGTTCAGAGGAAGAGATGAAGGAAGAATCTGCGGTTGAACATCCTACGGGAATCTAAATCGTTTTAGAATGAGGGCGAGAAGTGGTCGGACAAGAATGAGGAAATGAATGTACCGTGGTCTATGCAGCTATACAGAAATCATCCTGAAGAAAAACACACAAGCCACAATGACTCCACACAAACCGAAAATAAACGGAGGAAGTAAGATGTGCTCCTCTTAAAAGCACAGTGTCACACATCAGAGGAGAACAACTTTCTCCAAAGTAAAGATCACTGGGAAAAATGTGTGCGACGGATCTACAGTGCATTCACGGGGTGGTTCGTGTTGGTAATCTGGTGACATGTTCGATTTGCAATGCCGATGGGATTCATGTCGGGCAACCGAGGTGGCCAAATCATTCGCCTAAATTGTCCACAACGTTCTTCAAACCCATCGTGATCGTGGCCCAGTGAAATGGCACATTGTCATCCACAAAAAATCCATCGTTGTTTGGGAACGTAAACTACATGAATGGCTGCAAATGCTTTCCACGTAACAGAAATAACCATTTCCAGTCAATGAGCTGTTCAGTTCCGTTCCATGTTAACATTGCCCACACCACAATGGAGCCACAACAAGCGGACGTATGCTGCCATAGCCCATTAACTCCAAATTTCGCCACACTGCCCTAACTGATATGATAGTCGTATGTCCCACACTGATTGATATCACGCAACGTTTCTTGTCTGTTAGCACTGACAACTCTACACAAACAAAGCTGCTCTCGGTCGTCAAGTGAAGGCTGCCGGCCACAGTGTTATCCGTGCCGGGAGGTAATGCCTGAAATATGGTATTTCGGCACATTCCTGACTTTGCCTAACGATTTCCGAAATGGAATGTCCCATGCGTCTAGCTCCAATTATTCCGCATTTAAAGTCTTAATTCCGTCGTGCGGCCAAAATTACGGAATTTTTTTCACGTGAATCACGTGAGTGAATATGACAACTCCGCCAATGCACTACCCTTCTATGCTTTTATACCTTGTGTACGCGATAGTAACGCATCTTCATATGTTCATCTCGCTTTCCCAGAGTTTTGTCACCTCCGTCTAATTACTGTCGTTTGAATTTGCGGTGACAATTTCACACTTTGTAGCCTGACATCGCACCGAAAAGGGACGTAGACTTGCCTATGTTGAATCCAATACAACGTATCATCTAGTCACTCAGCCAAATAACGGCGGTGACGCGAGAATATATTACAGGTAACCACATGGAATTCGTAAGCCTATGACAGTACACAACAACCAACAATACTAGAGGTTGTTAGAGAATTTGGTGTATCCTCAATATTAATCACCTTAAAATTTCAAATGTGTATAGAAGAAACTTTCTTATAAATAAAGATAACAGTAGGGGAACCAGAAAATTAAAAGATGTAAATTAAACTGAGACAAGAGTACACCGTCCCACCTATAATGGCGAATGAAGAATAAGCTAATACTGACCCCAAACGCATTCTACTGCAAAGGATGTAAGCATTACAAGACTTGCCACGCGCTGGCCGCGGTGGCCAAGCGGTTCTAGGCGCTTCAGTCCGGAACCGCGCGACCGCTACGGTCGCAGGTTCGAATCCTGCTTCGGGAGCCGGCCGGAGTGGCCGTGCGGTTCTAGGCGCTAGTCTGGAACCGGACGACCGCTACGGTCGCAGGTTCAAATCCTGCCTCGGGCATGGATGTGTGTGATGTCGTTAGTTAGTTAGGTTTAATTTGTTCTAAGTTCTAGGGGACTGATGACCTCAGATGTTAAGTCCCATAGTGGTCAGAGCCATTTGAACCATTTTTGAACTTGCCACGCGGATGATGTAGCAATAATTATCAATTACACAACAGAAGTAATCACAATAATTACATACAATTGGAGAATTGCTGAGAAAAATGAGTGCTTGGTAATGAGGCAAAACAGAATACCTGGTGACAATTAAGGGAAAAAATAACTAATTGATGCATCCTCTCCTGTGAGTCTCGGCAATAAAACAGACGTAAAATACATGTACATCCGGCAAGCTACTATCCGACACATTACAGGTATATTAAATCCTGAGAGAGGACGCTCTGCAGCACGTTCAAAATACCCGTATATCAATCTAACAAGGCAGTATAATTTTATGGGGGTGAAGCTTTAACATTTAGTGAAAAGGATGTTAACTACTACTTTATATTCGAAAGGAAAACTGTCGACGTGAAATCTATGAAGATAACAGAGAAAAAAGGACTAGAAAAATGACAGTGTAGAACACGATCACGTAGTCACAGTGTTAAAGAAGGAATGGTTGAGTTGGGTTAGTCATATAGTAGAAATATGTGAGGTTAAGGCAACTACTAACGCACCACTTAGTGCCAAGGATCCTCCCGAGCGGTTCGTTAAACCTCTAACTAGTTGCCATCAGGGCATTGAATATTTGAGGTTGCTCGCTTGCAACGAGCGAAATTAAGCAAATACAGTAATATAATAGGCGAGCTGTGGTTGTTTATGCGTACATTAATTCTCTAGAAAAATTGTTAATAGTCGAGGAAGGTCCAGGAGGCATGACGTAGCTAGGACGACTATCAACACGAAATGGACAACCGACGCACTGGAATGAAAGAAATATACGACTATGGGGTTTTTAGCAGAAGCGTGTGGTCAAGAACGCCTTTACAATAAAAAGAAAGACGATAAAAAGAGTGTCGTCTTAAATGCAACCTCAGTGCACCACACTTTTACACGGCATGCTCCGTAACGGCAAAGTCCGCTTTCAGGCCTCGGCTGCCTTTAATTGCGCAGGTGGGGCCGTCTAGCAGGTAGCAGATCTGGGCGAGCGCCGCCGCTGCTCGGCTAGATCAATAGCTGCTGCTGCTCTGCTGGCCCGTCCCGGGAGCCAGCAGCCGCCAACCTGTTGATGTGGGCTGTACCAACCCCAACACCCCCCCCCCCCCGCCACCCCCCAATTCACGGAGCTCTTCCAAAAACTCCTCCCCCTCTCATTATGCCGCGCCACGGGCTGTACGGTATTTCTTTCATCCACTGTCGCCTTTTCCACAGCACGTCGATGCATTTTGAATAAATCCGGTCACCAGGTGCTCCTAAAGCCTTTACTTTTTAAATTCTGCAAAGGAACAGTGGCCGACAAAATGAAACAAGGATTAAATCGGGCGCAAGTTGGTGACAGTAACACGCACATCAATAAAAACAGGAAAGTAATCTTTTACTTTGATAAGACGCAAAGGGTTGGGTGTTGCTTTCCAAGAAACGGAATAGATTAGATTAAGAGGCAACGTCAAAAATACTCAGTATCAACGATTAAACACAACAGAGCTTCCATAAAAATCAGAAATTGGTAACATTAAAGAAAAAAAACTTCGAGACCAGGAAATGAATATTTGTATTTGTATGGGTGCGGAACGCGGGCAGTCAGTAGGATGGAAATTAAAAGACTGATAGCATTGAAAATGTGGTGTTACAAGAGTCTGCTGATCCGATTGGTTGATCGCTTAAGAAATGAAAGACGTCCTGCAACGAGTCAGCGAGGGAAAAAATCCTAATAAAAAAATTAACAGGAAGGAGAGCGGTTGCTGAAAATTGTAGTTTACGGTATAATAGAAGTACAGAATCGCAGGATCAGGCCTGGGTGTGAATGTATAGGGTGACTATAAATTTTCTGTACAACTTAATACTTTAAATCTTTAAAACTGTACTAAATATTAACAAAAAGTTTTCAGCTTGTGATATGATGACGTTGTTGTGGTCTTCAGTCTTGAGACTAGTTTGCTGCAGCTCTCCATGCTACTCTATCCTGTGCAAGCTTCTTCATCTCCCAGTACTTACTGCAACCTACATCCTTCTGAATCTGCTTAGTGTATTCATCTCTTGGTCTCCCTCTACGATTTTTACCCTCCACGCTGCCGTCCAATGCTAAATTTGTGATCCCTTGATGCCTCAGAACATGTCCTACCAACCGGTCCCTTCTTCTTGTGAAGTTGTGCCACAAACTCCTCTTCAAGTCTATTAAATACCTCCTCATTAGTTATGTGATCTATCCATCTAATCTTCAGCATTCTTCTGTAGCACCACATTTCGAAAGCTTCTATTCTCTTCTTGTCCAAACTATTTATCGTCCATGTTTCGCTTCCATACATGGCTACACTCCATACAAATACTTTCAGAAACGACTTCCTGACACTTAAATCTATACTCGATGTTAAATTTCTCTTCTTCAGAAACGCTTTCCTTGCCATTGCCAGTCTACATTTTATATCCTCTCTACTTCGACCATCATCAGTTATTTTGCTCCCCACATAGCAAAACTCCTTTACTACTTTCAGTGTCTCATTTCCTAATCTAATTCCTCAGCATCACCCGACTTAATTCGACTACATTCCATTATCCTCGTTTTGCTTTTGTTGATGTTCACCTTATATCCTCCTTTCAAGACACTGTCCATTCCGTTCAATTGCTCTTCCAAGTCCTTTGCTAACTCAAAAGTTTTCTTTCCTCAATCAATGATACGCATCATAGTGTGCATCCTTATTTGAACGGATAATGTCTAGTTGGAATTCCATTTCTCTCCACGCGTGGTTGCAGAGCCCCGTGGTGTTCAAAAGCACTGTGAATGCGCGCCTTCATGTCCGTAGTCTCTAACCTTGGTTCGGTATACCAGCTCCTTCACAAAACCCCCAAAGGAAGAGGTCTAGTGGCGTGGGGTTGACGGATCGTGGCGGCCACCCAATTGGACCATTTCGTCAAATCCACCTAACCGGAAAAATATATAGAAATTGACGGACATCTTGCGTCAAAAATTGTGTAACTTTAAAGGTAAAAGAAACCTTATGAGTTATAACATGTTTAAAACCATTTGTTAATATCTAGTTTTAACGTTTTTAAAGGTAAGTTGATATGTTAATTTATGGACATCCTGTATAAGCAGACCGGTTATGTTGTTGTATACACGAGGAAAGACGACATCTGGCTATAAACATACATGAGAACTGCACCAAATCAACAGTGGTATTGACCAAACTACTGCTGATAATCAACGCCACTGCAGAGATCCGTAATTATTGAAGGAGTCCAAAAGGTAGCACTATAAATATAGTTTGAGGAAATTAAATCAATCTGGATTTCTTCCTGCCCGTATGACCTAATGTTCACTGTATGGGTACGAGACACTGTGTAGCAGATTCGGGTGGGTCAGCACACTGTGTTACAGGCATCGGTGTTTTACAGATGTCAACCTGCATGTGAGTTTTGTGTGTGTTTTCTTCAACGAAATTAATTTTGACAAATGCCGGGCTAGTTTTTCTGGAATAATTGAATTTGTGGTAAGGTCTTATGGGACCAAACTGCTGAGGTCATCGGTCCCTAAGCCTACACACTACGTAATCTAACTTAAACTAACTTACGCTATGGACAAAACACGCACACACGCACAC
Organism: Schistocerca serialis cubense; assembly: GCF_023864345.2. Classification (NCBI taxonomy): domain Eukaryota; kingdom Metazoa; phylum Arthropoda; class Insecta; order Orthoptera; family Acrididae; genus Schistocerca; species Schistocerca serialis. Next base: position 316,327,004 of record NC_064645.1, on the reverse strand, counting down.
ACGCACACACACACGCACGCGGGAGGACTCAAACTCCGACGTGGTGAGCCGCACGGACAGTGACAAGCCGCCCTAGACCAAGCGGATATTCAGGTATAAACAAAAACAAAAGGTATCGTCCTTAGCATACAGAGCAAGTTAAAACACGAATGAACTTACATCACAGTTAACACGATTCACAGACAGATAGCACAATCTGCTTTGGCCCTTAGCATAATTGACAGAGTGCGTCGGCACTAAGGCATCTGATCATAGAACTAAATAAAAACCGCTGCAAATTCGTGAATGGGCGTGCGGCCACGTAGATGGTTAACAAGGAACACATACAATTATAAACTTCTGTCAGGCTTACATTGAAAACAAAATACACAAATTCTATGCTATCTCTGGTATCATTAACAGAACATAGGGCCATAAAGAACAAAAAAAGACCACCATGAAATTCTATGAAGTGATGGCCGCTTCTGTCTTGTCCTGAGGAAACAAGAGTGGGTTACCACGAGCAAAACAAAACTCAAATATCAGATGTAGTTCCTGTAATTAGAAATGAAGATATTAAAACAAAATTAAATATTTTTAACATGAATCGAAGACAACACCTCGTGAGAATGCCAGGTTATATAATTCCTCAAATGTTATATTATCATTACTGTGCTGAGGTGCGGTATTACTGTATTCAATCATATACACTGTACACAAAACGTACTAACGTTTTTGAGATCTACTTTCTTTAAATTGTATGATATTTCCTCTAGGCTTAGCTGGTAAAGTGAACTAATTCTTTTCACATTTTATAATTCCAAGAAATAAAACATCCCACATGGTCTTACATTTAAGAAGTTTTAGCAGAGCTGGAGAGCTATGTAGTGAATGAACATGAGGCTGATGACTTAATATTCGTTATTATTTCACCCAATGCAGATGAAATAACAAAACCAGCAGGACTTGAGGATTCTGTGACTACATGTTTGACAAATAGATTGAAGTTCTCGTAGTGAAATGAAGGGACGACAAAATAGCGTGTGCAGGTACAAATTACACTATTCGTCGAAGAATATAAGGCCCAAATGTGTAACGTTGTTCTACTGGACAAGGAGATATCGTTTCTCAGGACGAGGATAAGATAAAGGGAGTGGTGATGCTGGCCATTATTCACCCAGATGATGTCTGCATGGTAAATACATGGCGTGCGTACCAAATTGCTAACCCAAAGCTCTCACTTTTCGATGTCCAACAGAGTAAAGTGATGTACTTTTCGAAGAAACCAGGATCGAGACCGAAACGCAGAGAACCAGAAGGAAGCAGACTGACGTGAGTACGAGGGAGCACAGATCTACGACTGGATCCAGGAAACCACATTCACGTAAAACACGACAGATGTGAATACTGTGCGGATAAAAACCACAAAAAAATTGTGATAAGTCCAATGCTGGTTTTCTAGAGTGCAATGTTGATATACATTATAAGTATTTTGTTTCATTTAATGCTCAATAGACACACAGTAATATTACAAACTATGGTTTTATTTTGTTCGCGATGTGTCTTATAGTTTTCGGCACTGTCCATAATATTGCACATTTTGATAGCTAATTTTGCCAAAATTCCAAAAATGGGACGGTTTTTGTACTAATGTACTTAAATTTTTCAGAACACCTTTTCCTTTCATTTGTCACTCAGGGTACCGCATTACTGTGACAGATTGAAAAAATATGTCGCTACGTTTTGGTTATCCACGTAGGACAAGAGCATATGGCACTTTCTCTTACTGTGGACCTCGCGACGTGACAGTGGACACCTCGTGACGCGACCATTGTCTACGTGCAATAGGGGGAGGGGGCACTACCAGATGGTCTAATATGTGCGCTGGCGGGGCAAAATTCCCGACGGTATTGGCTTTTATTTGGAATTTGGAAATTGAAATATCAGTTCGTAACCCCTACGTCAAAACTCAGATCTGAGTTGGGAATTAATCACTGTAGTAATTCACCGTATTGACAACTGATTTGTTTCAAGGTTCGAGGGGCACTAGGGTTGAGATGGTGGGTGCTGCGGGGTTTTCCGAGAAGCGGCGGCCGCAGTTCGTGAAGATGCCAGGCGTGCGGTGGCCGAATTCCTGGAGGCGCTGGTGCAGGCGAGCGGCCCTGTTCGCAGAAAAGCACCTGGCAGGCTGCCGGCATACTTGGCAGCGGCGCGCCGGCCTGTCGCGAGGTGTCACTGGGCGGCGTTAAAGGGCGGCACAACACGCCTCTGCCGCCCGCTATTTCGGGGCCCCTCCCCAGGCCATTCTATCGGATTAGATCACACACGCACAAACACTGAGAATGGCGACGAGAGCGGCAACTACAGCAAGCGCTTCACTCAAAGAGGAGATGTCCTCCAAAAACTGTCAGTGTTGAAAATATGCTCTCAAAAGAATGCATTGTTCGATGTAACCGAAGAATTCACAGTACAAGCTGTGTCTTTGCAACCACTAAGTTTTTATCGCTCTGAACAGCAATTTCTCTAGCCCCGTAGTCCGCCTCCGTGGCGTAGCGGTCGCGTTACCGCCTACCACGCAGGGGGCCCGGGTTCGATTCCCGGCAGGGGACTGGGTGTTGTGTGTCCGTCATCATTTTCATCATCATTGACTCGCAAGTCGCCGACGTGGCGTCACCTAAAAATGACTTGCAATACGGCGGCCGAACTTCTCCGAATGGGGCCTCCCGGCCAACAATGCCAACTCCGTAGCGATGTTGAAATCAAATCAGCCAATCTGATGAACCGGAACTGCAAGTGCCGTTTTTATCAACTTCAGACACGCTGTAACGGTTCAGCTTGGCTGTCAGCGTTGGTTGCAAAATTCGTAACCTTTTTTATATCTTTTTTTATATTTCTTACTCGTATACCCATCCCATAATCTTGACACAAGTTTCACTACATAGAAGGAATAACACATTCTTGGCACTTTGAGCTTAAGGACTGTTAAAGGACGCAAGGAAAAGAGCCCCGCGTCATTCGCAATACTGCAGACATAGTAAAAGGACTTCGTCTCGTGATGCGGTGTCCACAGCGATGTATTTAAATGTCGGCAGCTGTAGCATAATGCATTCGTAGCTCAGCAGCATAATCAACGATCTAGTAGGCGAGGCGAAAGTTTTGGTTCATAACTGTCTGGGTGCAATTTCTGTGCGTTATTCCTTAATCTGTTTAATCCGAAGAAATGGCGAAATTAACAGCACGAATACTCCACGATTCTTATTAATGTTTTTCGCCCTCAAAAGGTTACGGCACGTGGTTTATCATTTCGTAACCCGTACAAATTCCTCCAACTTCAATGACTTAAATCTGCAAGGAACGGAATTTATAAGGTGGGTAATAAACTATTTTCTACCACCTCCTTCCACGTAGCTAGGTGACGTTCCAAAGCCATTGCGGGTTATTGGCACGGGGTCAGGCCAATTCTCTCTCGTGATCCGTTTCGTCTCTGCCCATACATTTTCAGTAGGGTGCACGAGGAGGGCAATCGAGAAGAAAAATCTCGATCTGTTATGCGAACCTCTCCTGCACCAAAGCTGACATGTATACAGGAGACTGGTTTTACTGGAGACATTATTCCCTCATGATATAGTTCTCGCTTTAATGGGACCGTAATATTCCTCACGCATACTATGGGTACACTGGGCAACAATAGGTCGATCATTATCCTGTGGAGCATTACAAGTCCATGGAAAGCCCAATCTAACCCCCCCTGCTCCTCCTCTCGCACCACACACACACACACACACACACACACACACACACACACACACACACATCCAACCCAATCTATCCCCCCCCCCCTGCTCCTCCTCTCGCACCTCACACACACACACACACACACACACACACACACACACACACACACACACACACACACACCGAACCACTGCAAGATGACTCTTCGATGTATTTACGGTCGGAACGGGAGCCTTTCGGCCTATATACTCCTACTGGACCACCAATCGCTGATGACAATGTCCATTCGTCTGAATATATCATGATCCGCTAGTCACGACTGACACAGTCCTCGACAAACGCTCATCTGCACAGTCGATGATCACCACGGAGCCTCTGCCTGCCTGTTAAACGTTTGCTAACCAGCCTCCCGAAGCCGGCGCCGGACCGTATCGACCCACTCAGGAAACCCACATTTCAAACGCTCGCGTTTAAAAAAGGATTTTGCCGCGAGGCTTTGACAAATTCATCATCGACAGGTGTTGTTACACGCCAAAGCCCAGTTCCCACAGGACTACCGGATTCTCGAGTATCTTGGTAAAATAATATCCTCCGTCGCGCGGCGAGCTCAGAACGCCACACAGTACGCGGCCCCTACGCCTCACGCCTCTAAGCTCTTTCCTCCACAAGAGGCATGAAGTGGTCGCGAATAGCGTGTTGAAGATGAGGCACGGCGCGTGACTGAATAATGTGACTCGATTGAATGCGATATGGTGCAGCATCTCACCTTGCCTGTGCACCGTCACTCGCTATTGTGGATCGAATGGTCCTTGTAAACCTCTCACTCATCGCGACGGACTGTCAGCCTCTCACCGTGTAATAATGAAACTATATGAAGAAATACTATCTATTTTGTCAGTACTAGAAAATTTAAGTTCTCGAGTCCAGAGACACCATTACCCAACAGACGTGTCTCTCACTGCTGTATAGCCAAACTTCTGTTCCAGCTTCTGTGTGAATTTAGAAGTACATGTGTTTCATATAATACAATAAAGGCTTCACCAACAACAAATTATTGAACCAGAAAAATATGTGTTATGGTAAAATACATCACACGGATTAGAACATGAGACACTTCATTACAAAGCCTATACGATTTTTATTCAGCTATTTTAGCCATCAACGGACTTAAATTTTCTGAGTTAACATTCACTATAATTCCTATTTCCATTCTTCCCATCACTTACCATGACAATGAACTGAACCAGTGAACACATCTTGGGTATGAATTATCCATCAATCCTCTTATCACTCTAACAGCAACAGCCGTGTTTCAAATTTCAATGTACTTATTCTAATGGTTATGTTACGAAATAAACAACCAACATAAATTGTATTTCATTTACTCATAAAAATAGGTCATTATGAAATCTATAAAAATAAGCCGTTGTAGTCCTTGCTGCGGTTAAAGTCTGGCTTGATACCGTTCTTCCAACTTTAGTGTGAGAAAAGAGCACCCACTGAATTCACTGCCAATGAAAAATACGGACGATAACTAGGGTAATTTGGGAATTAGAAATTTGGAAATTTGTGGTAAGGTCTTGTAGGACCAAACTGCTGAGGTCATCGGTCCCTAAGCCTACACACTACTTAATCTAACTTTAACTTCCGCTGTGGACAACACATACACCCATGCCCGAGGGAGGACTCGAACCTCCGACGGGGGGAGCCGCACGGACCGTGACAAGGCACCTCAGACCGCGCGGCTACCTCATTCGGCTGGGAATTAGAGACGATGTTAGTACAGAAATGGAAACTAGACGACACAGAACTCGACAAGTCGATATGACTGATAACATTTCTTCCGTCAACTTCTTGGACGCATATGGTTTGGTGGGTGAAGCGTCTTTCCGCGGGTGCGGGGCAGAGATGTAAACGGCAGCGGACAATAGCGCCGCCAAGGCCGAGCCGGTTGCTTGCACCTCTGGAGCGGCTCTCGTGGCACGACCTTCAGTCGTGCTACAATAGAGGACAGCCATCACTTAACAGGCTGCCCTTGCTCAATTGGGAATTATTCTCCGCCGCTCAATCGGGAATTGCGCAGTCGCTCGCCGGCTTTCAAAGCCAAATCCAAATGATGCAGGCGGCACGAGGCGCACATTGCTGAGCGTCGCCGAATGCGTTCACTCTTACTTACCAACAGCACATATACGTAGCAAGCAACACTAAATACAACAACCATTCTTAATTTTAGGCTGTATCACACTGATCTAGGGACAACAGTTCGTCTAGGTAACTATAAGTTATTACCATGTATCCGGTTGATACAGACTATATTATATTACAGTTGGTGTTTTGAGACGGAGCGTAGTTTATTGTAAAGCAGCTGATAATTAAGACTATTGTATGGCAAACGTGTCCTAACAATTTCAGCTGACGTAAAATAGTAAAGACTTCCACACTATGTGCGGTGTTTCCGTGACTCTCATGTTGGTCATGTTAATCGCTCGAAGTTTCTGTTGACCGAAACGCTGAAGTTCCTTACAGTCTTGGCTGTACAGTGTCCAAGTTTCACAGCTTCGTAATAGCGCTTAAATCACCTTATACAGCATGAGTTTTAGGTGCACGATCAGATCTTTATAACTGAAGACTCAATGTGTCGTTTTTCGAAAGAGTGCCGGTTGTACACATTTCCTGTCTAAGATTCGTTCAGAGGCACAGTGTTTAGATAGGCTGCAACCCGCATATGGGAAGTAAACAAAGATGTAAATTTAAAGGATTACCCTTGGTACAAGGACTTGGTTTTAAAAGAAAATCAATGTACAGTTACAATCCGTTTTACGAGTATGTATTCTTGTATTGGTTTACTGCCTCTTGCAGCTATTCTGGTGTGAGGACGGATGTTGCAGCGTAATCTACACACAGCAGTTCAAGTCATTTTTGGGATCGTAGAAGTTTTTTAAGCCTATGAAAATTAAGGAGGCCTCCGCCGAAAAGATATACAAACTCAACACCCGGTCTGGATCTCATTACGTATGGAATAGCTGACAAAGGGCGAAGAGAAAGGGCGCAAATACTATGTGCGAAATACAACTTGAGACTTCACGCGGAGGAGTGGGTGAAACCCTTCTCTGCCCCTGTCATATACTACTCAAGGCGGCGTTTGGAAGAAACATGCAACTGTAGTACTACCAAATCAAAGGTGACACGTGTAGATTACGATCGCTGAAATGTTTTTGCCACAAATTGTAGAAAACTACGTAAAATGTTACTGTGTACGACAATATTTGCTGACTGAAGCTGGCACCGAGTGGAACCAAATCAATACTGACCAATTCCAACAGATTCCTTCATTCCCGGGATCCACAGCGTTAAGTGCGAAGTTATTGTGAGCATATAGTATGCAGCCCAGCAGAAATCGTTACAGATTTAAATAAATTATGTGAATGACCGAGTGCCCAACCATGCGATCGTCAACGGCCTGGCCAGGATTACAGAAATGACGAGGACAACAAAATCGTCTAAGTACATACAGATAATGTAGCTTTATCCAGGTCATACAAAGCTACGAAGGGAGATTGTTGCTGTTCTCTACATTTTATTTGGAGTTCTCTCGCACAGAAAATCAAATCATGCATATGGACATTTGGAAACGGCCCTGCGACCCAAGTCAATTAGGGAAGATTCAACGATTACAGCGCCATTTTTAAGTCGGCAGGTACGTCCTGGAGAGTCTCACATCTGAAGTCGAATTTTGGGAATAAGACCCAGTTTGACCACGGTATCAGTGAGTTCATTCCCTGGGATCTCTATGTTGCCCAGTGTCCAGACGAAAGTCGCTGAGCGTCCACACTGTTCAAGAATATACAGGGAATCCTGGATAGCAATGACCAACAGATGGCGAGGGCAGCACGAGAGCTTGCGAACTGCTCAAGGACTAGCTGCAGGTGAGAAAGCACCCCACTAGTGCAGGAACGGATGTGATCAATAGCTCAAGAAATGGCTACCAACTCCACAGTGGTAACACTACAGCCAGCCAACAAGGACAGCAGTTTAGCATGTTCCACATAAGAAAAGCCTACACGACCAGTCACCATCAAGCCATCAATTGTAGACTACTTATGAACCCTGGGATGCGCCAAGGATGGAGAAAAAATGGCAGTGGAGACCTCGGGAGGAAATTGAGTCTTTCAGATCTTGTCATAGGTCAAGAAGTTGTGGTTGGGTGATGCACCACAGAGGTGTATAGGAGCGGATCCAGAGGAGAGGTGGAAGAGAACATAGACAGGATGCATATTGTTATCGTAATCCTTGATCGGGGGTGCTACTGTGGAAGATGGATTACCATGTTTGGAAACAGGAGACGGTAGTTTGGATTCTTAAGCGTGATGTGAAGTTGGGTAGCCAAGACAGTAAAGAACTTCAGCATTTCGGCCAACAGAAACTTCGAGTGATTAACATGCGCAACATGAGTCACAGAAACAGCGCACATAGTGTGAAAGTGTTTACTATTTTACGTCACAAATTGTTAGGACACGTTTGCCACACAACAGACTTAATTATCAGCTGCTTTACAATAAACTACGCTCCGGCTCAAAACACCCACTTAAGTATAATATAGTCAGTATCAACCGGATACATGGTAATAACAAGCTGTTGTCAGCGCCAGATCCATAATCGATCGACCCCAACCTCCACGTGTAAGCTGTTCAAATGGCTAGTTCAAAAGATTCGTCTTTCAAGTGAAACCCCCGGCAGTGCTGTATCGGATCCAGTATCTACAATGCTGGGGGCGATGCCTAACTGTACGCCAGACCCTCATAATCAAGGCAGGATTCTATCAGGGCTTTGTAAAGCTGCAGAAGGGTAGTGCGATCTGCACCCCAGCTGGTGTTACTCAGGCAACGAAAGTGTATTAAGGTGCAGTCAGCACTTTCGCTTAAGCTAGCTAAGATGGGAGCCAATGTCAACTGAGAATCAAAGACCAGACCTAAAAAAAGATCTCCACCACATTGAGTAGCTGGTTATCGAGGTCAACGTTAAAAGAAGTTATTGACGCGAGTCTTGGAAAATCGAAAATCATGGGTGAGGCCCATGCTGGCCCCTTTGGTATGGCACCTTCCAGGCTAGACGAAGAACAGTAGAGGCAAAAGTTATGAGCATACAACAAGGGTCATAATGAGGACCCCACAGCTGTTGCTAGACCATTGATGGCTACTAGGAAAAAGGGACACTCAGGACAGGGCCCTGTAGTACCCATTCTCTTGGATAAGAGGGTGCGGGTACTGTGGGAAGCAACAACTCGTACCTGGAACATATAGTGCGACAGGAACTCCTGGACAAAATCTGGGAGCGGACTCCGGAGACCCCATGCATGCTTTTTTGTTTTGTTTTGTTTTGGTTTGGTTTTAGGGCGCAAAACTGCTATGGTTATTAGCGCCCGGTCCGTGACTTAGGAAACAGTAAAAAACCGAAAATGGAAACCAGCGGCAATGGGAACGAAAGTCATAAAATTGGAGAAACGAAAAGCAGAAGGAAGGCTTAAAAATCCACTACAGAAAGGGGTTGATTGTCCCCAAAAAAAGCTTCAAATGACTGACGTCATTTCACTGGAACTAATAAACTTGACAACGCGGTCGGCTGAGCGCGTGCCATCTGCTAAAATCGACGATATATCAGGCGATAGCTGTAGACGGGAGCGTAACGGATTAAAATAGGGGCACTCAATTAAAAGGTGTCTTACCGTCCACAGCTGAGAGCAGTGGGGACAGAGTGGGGGAGGATCGCCGCTTAAAAGATGTCGATGGCTAAAAAGACAGAGCCCTATCCGGAGTCTAGTTAAAATTACCTCCTCCCGACGACGCGTAGTGGAGGAAGAGGTCCAAGCACAAGGAAGAGCTTTCACGTCCCGCAATTTATTATGGGGAAGTGTCGACCAATGCGCGTGCCATAAATGAACAACACGGTGACATAAAACGCTCCGTAGATCGGCGAAGGGAATCGATTGAATAGCTGGCCGAAGAAGAGAGACTGCAGCCTTGGCTGCAATATCGGCCGCCTCATTTCCACAGATACCAACGTGTCCCGGGAGCCAGAGGAACGCCACCGAGACGCCCCCCAGGTGGAGCAAGCGCAGACAGTCCTGAATCCGGTGGACCAGAGGGTGCACAGGATAAAGAGCTTGGAGACTGAGGAGAGAGCTGAGAGAATCGGAGCAGATAACGTACTGTATCCGCTGATGGCGGCGGATGTAGTGGACAGCCTAGAGAACAGCGTAAAGCTCCGCAGTATAAACCGAACACTGGTCGGGAAGCCGAAAGTGATTTGGGGTGTCACCAACAATATAGGCACTCCCTACACCTAACGATGTTTTCGAGCCGTCGGTGTAAATAAATGTGGCGTCCGTCATTTGTGCACATAGAGCAGCAAATGCCCGACGATAAACAAGTGAAGGGGTACCATCCTTGGGAAACCGACAAAGGTCACGGAGCAGGCAGATCCGGGGACGGAGCCAAGGCGGTGCTGTACCCCAAGTTGTCACCCCCTGCATGTGAGGTAGCAAGAATGTGGTGTCGCCGTGTGGTGTCATAAGCCTTTTGCAAGGTGTAAAACACAGCTATAAAGTGTTGAAGATGGGCAAAAGCTGTAAGGCTGGTAGACTCCAGGGAAACCAGACTATCAGTAGTAGACAGGATGGAGGCAGACAACCCCATGACTCACGGAGCCAACACAGCCGCCGGATGCTGATTGCGTTTAAGCAACTTACAGAGAACTTTGTTCAGAGTTATTGGGCAATAGCTGTCCATCTGTAGAGGGTGCTTACCCAGTTTCAATACTGGGACAATGATGCTTTCTCGCCACTGCGATAGGAACTCGTCCTCTCTTTGGATGTGGTTAAAGATGTGAAGGATGCCAGGGATGTGACACTGATGATCCACCGGTAGCTGTTTGATCATTTGGTTGTGGATGTGGTCTGGCCCGGGGTCTGTATCATGGCAGTGAGCAAGGTAGCATTCAGTGCAATATCAAATACGCGCGCAGGTATCTGGTATCCATAGTGACATCTGATCTTAGCCCAAACATGCGAACAAGAGGTATGTGGCCCAATGGTTGAAATATACTGTTCCCAGCATTCTTGTTTCCGTCGCTTTATTAGGTGGTGGACCTAGGCACGAAGTCACTTAAAGGCAGTGAGGTGCTCCATCGAAGGGGGGCCGCTTATTGTGTTGGAGAGCCCACCTACGATCTCGAATGGCCTCTGCGACTTCCGAGGACCCCAAAGGTATTGTCTTCCATTGGGGCAGGCCCAAGGAACAGGGTATCGCTAATTCAGCTGCTAAAAGAATAACTGTAGTTGTACTCTGGACTGCCTCTCAAGCGGCAGGGAGCCAAGTCGACAACAGACGATAAAGCAACCCATTCAGCACAGTTGAGAGTCCATCTGGACAGACGTCCAGGGGAGTGACACTGAGGAAGAGACACGAAGATTGGTAAGTGGTCATTACCACATAGGTCATCATGGACCCTCCAATGGATCAGTGGCTGGATGGAGGAAGACGTAGGCTGCAAATACAAAAGTCTACGGCCGAGAATGTTCCATGTGCCACTCTAAAGTATTGGCGGGGGGAGGGGGGGGGGGGGGGGAGTACCAGTATTTAAGAGGGAAAGGTCGAGTTGTGCCAGTAAATTGTCGAGGTCTACGCCACGGCCAGAGACCATTGTTACACCCCACACAGGATTATAGGTGTTGAAATCACCCAAGATTAGGTAATGTGGGGGACCTGAGAAACCAATGCTAACGGTATGTTCTCAGAAACTTCAGCATCGGCAAGGAGATATAAACACTGCAGATGGTAATATCCTGTCGTTACCCGAACATTCACAGCCTCCAAGGGTGTATTAAAAAGCACACGTCTGTTATATAGGGTGTCTAGAAAATATGTTCAAATTCCGCCCGACACCTCGTCATAGGCAGCACGATTCTTCCCCGGTATCCACGAATGGCTGGGACCTGCGTTGCTGGATAATAAATCTCCTGAAGGGGAATGCAGAAGGCAGGTGATATGCTGAAGACCCTGACGTCGCACACTTCTGTTAAGTTTGGAAAAGATGGCACGTCAAAAACCAATAATGGGGACCATGTAATCGTTAATGGAAGATTAAGATAGCGTCTGGAATGAAACTAGAAATCAAGATCAGAATTGTGAAGCATGTGCAAGCAGGGTCTGCACCAAGAGGACGACCTGACAAAGTCTGAGAAGGTAAGAGACTGTCCAAGTGTAGGTTTGCAGCACACAAAGGGGAAGCAATGCTGCAAAGGCTGGGGCCTCGTGGTAGCCAAGCACATACATACTAAAGAGTGGTGAGCCCCCTGGGGTGGGGGAGAGAGGGAGTGGGAGAAGTGGGCCAAATCACATTCAGTGGTTGCACGTAATGAACAAATACAACAGATCCTGCATGAAATGTGACAAAAAGCCGAGTGTCTTTTTTAACGCAGTGGAAGAATGAACCTACAGCTGGTTACAGGCAGCGTTGTAAAAAGTCATGTATTTCGAGTGATTTCATCCAATTCTTGCATTTGTTAATATTTAGTATTCCTTTACAGTGGATGTACTATAACTGTCCAGTCACATTAATGCGACCACCTGTCAAAACTCCGAATAACCACCTCTTTCAGTGCGAGATGTGCAGGAAGAGAGACAATGAGGTTCTGGAAGCTATGGACAGGGTAGCGGAGCCATGCTGACTGCAGTGCCGCGGTCAGCTGCGCTAGTTTCGTCAGTGGAGGATCCACGGCGCGAACAGCCGGATCGAGGAGGTTCCAAGGATTCTCGATTGCGTATAAATCCAGGTAGTTTGCTGGCCAGGTGAGTTCGGCAAACCCAACCTGGTGCTCTTCGAACCACACACCTATACTGCGAGAATTTTGTGATGCACGGTATACTTTAACCACTGCGGCACGCCAACATTTTACAAACTTAGCTGTTCCGGAAATGCTTCCACCCTTGGGACAAAAGCCAGTGAGCTAGTCCTTTTGGCTGTTAGGTAAATCGCTACATCATTCTCACATTACGTCGAAAAGTGCAGTATCTTCTGCACCCCCCCCCCCCCGCCCACCCACCCACCCCCGACGTGTCTTACGTATTCGCACTAGTACGGTTGTCACCTCAGGTCTGTGAGTGGTTATCGCAAGTTGACGTCGGACATGGGCATTAACGTGACTGGACCGTGTAAGATAATATGCGCTGCTTTCCGATTGGTTTTACCTGATGATGCGGTCCCGCTCGAGCACCTCGAGGTCGTAGCGGTGGTGCGGCTGCGGCTGTGGCTGCGGCGGCTGGTAGAGCGGGTGCGGTGGCGGGTGGAAATGCGAGTGCGAGTGGGGCGCGGCGGGCATCAGCAGCTGGTGCTGCACGCTGTGCACGTGGCGCACCTCGACCAGGCCGGCGGGGTCGCGCCACACGGGCCCGCCGTGGCCGGGGGCGGCGGCGGCGCCGGGGGCAGGCGCGGGGGCCACGGCCGCGCCCGCCGCCCCGGACACGCCGGAGCCGGGCGCCGCCACCGGCGCCGGGGACGACCGCGGCGGCTCCAGCGCCGACACATGCTCGCGCCTGTACTGGCCGGCGGCGCCTGCAACATCGGAATACCGGCCTGTCACACGTCGAAGCACACAGCAAATTGAGACAGTGTTACAGCAGACGATTCGCTTCGAGGAAAGTACACTCATTTCAAAATGGAGATAAAAGAATCTTTGACAGTATAGGTTTAATGATTGGAAGCACACATGAGAACACAGCACACACTTGTGTTTTAGCTCCATCCTCAACATAGCAGCGGGCTGGAGCTCCATCATGGAGTAGCTACATTACCCTCTGTATCAGCAAAACAACGCATTCCAGCAGCGGAGCTAGGATCACATGCAGGGGTAGTATGTGCCCTGTCTGTGAGGCGCTGTGGAAGTATGATTGATCCCACAAAAGGGATCGCCAATAATACCAACCTACACATTGAGGCTCAGCCAGTGGGAATTCTCCCTCGCCCACAAGTGGGTGAAGGTTGACGATATCGCACCTCGTAAAGACAGGCTCGTCTGTGAATAAGGTGAATGACAGAAATCTCAGTATCCCGACGGCCGGTGCGACGAACCAACGAGAAAACCGTAGTGCGAATGAAGACTGCATGTGTTGTGATACGAACAGTGGTAGTTGTGGAGAATATTCCACCCTGTCGTCTGGATTACCCCGTGCTGTCTGACCGCCAACCTCGTGCTGATACCAGAGTCTCTGTCGAAGAAAAGTTTATCTCTAACTTCAAGTTGATGTACCTCCAGAACGTATTTCAGGCCGCATGACCATAAACCTGTTCTGCACCTTAAGTCTATCTGGTGTCGTTTCCTCCAGTTTGTCGTCGTTGAGCAAAATCATCGTGTATAACGGTAGGATGAGTCCAGTGCGTACGAGTGCGAGGATAATCATAGTAGAAGAAATATAACGGCGAAGATAAATGCTACAGTAACCCCTCTGTGAACTATGGTGTGTCACTAATTGGGTCGACATGAGGATATCACCGCGATTAATTGAATCATATGTCAGACGTATTTCAGTATCTTCCCCGACAAATGAATTCTATAAGAATGAAACACGTTAAAATCTGGACATTGCATTCAATAGCGTGACTTGCTGTATACACTGTTTTCAATAACAGCAGATTTATCAGACTGTAGCAGCCATGTGCAGTGTATGTCCAGTGCAACGTCTCCCCCCTCCCCCCGGTTACATATTTTGAAGCAGAATACTGAACACATCTCTAATTTTCACAAGCACACACGAAAGTTTACTTAAAAACTCTGCATTCACGGCTTACACAGTACTCAACACACGAAAACACTAATGAGCATGTAAATACACAATGCTTAACGCAAAAGAAACAATAACATGTATAGGAATACTCTTGTTTACATGAATACAAAAAACGCAAATGCACCAAAAGAAAGCGACAAATCGTGAAGGGTGAAGGTAAACTAAGTTTTATTCTACTACAACCTACTACAACAAGGAAAAAATCCTTCTAACTTCAATAATGTAACAAGAGGCAATAAACAACTTAAGTAAATCCTACCATCATATCAAAACCTACAATTTTTTTTTTTTAAATCTGTCAGTATCAAAATGTAGACGTATTAAGTATGCTATATTTACGAATGCACCACTGTTGATGTTCTGTAACACCGAACATGTTACGCTTTTATTTGGACTCCGAATTTTATTTTATTCGAATTCTGCCTCGGGCATGGATGTGTGAGATGTCCTTAGGTTAGTTAGGTTTAATTAGTTCTAAGTTCTAGGCGACTGATGACCTCAGAAGTTAAGTCGCATAGTGCTCAGAACCATTTGAACCCTGTTCTCACAGCTGACATCGTTCAGGACTGGTTTTGTCAACACAATTGTCGCATCTTCTCTGGCCACCTCAGCCAGCAGATGTCATTTTTATTGGCCCTTTATGGTCTGTATTGGAGAGAACGTTGGATGGTCGCTATCCACCATCATCGTTACCTCAACTTACCAGTACTATGCAGGAAGAATGTGTAAGAATCCCTTGACAACCATGCAAAACTTGTATTTAACAATTCCCATACGAATGGAAGCTGTTTTGAAAGCCAACGATTGGCGTACACCGTATTTGGCATGCTAGTGTGTTGTGTATCTGGTGTTTCCACATTCTTCTCCATCCTCTGAAGGTTAGTACATTATGAAGCAGCTACATCACCAATTCCAATCGCCGACAGCACTTCTTCCTGTAGGGGATGTAGCGTAAGTGCATATAGGCATCGAGCTTGAGGCGTCGGAAAGGGTAACCAGTCCCCGTTGATACCGCCTCACAAAGCATACCACCTAATGATTCTTGTAAGAGCTCGGCGTGGGTGCTGGAGTCATTGACAAGAGTTCCGCCGTCTGGCAAGAAACGACGAAGTCTGGTCCACTGAAAAGCTCTGTATACGGCATTACATGGACAATTAAAATGGTATTTTGCACTGAAACCATGCACTTCTAGAACGACAATTAATAGACAGCATGTGTCCCTTATCTTCACCGAAAATACCCAGAATTTGCCTTTGTTTAGTTTCGCTTTGCAGATCGGGACGACTTGTTTCCTCGTCGTTTTTGGCTAATGTACTAGAAATTTTAGTCATTTCTTAATTCTTGTAAATACTATATACGACTCAATTCTATATTCAACAACGCCCGACAGCCAATATTCCTAACTCTGAAACAAGAAAATTAAAGATCATCAATGACACAGCCTGTTTTTAAGTAGATGAGAAATCCTTTATAGTCCCCACACTGAGTCTCTCTTTGGCGACCTCGGATAAATGAGAAATTCCGTTCACAAGATAATTACATTTATAATAATAAATAATGTAATTGTCAGTAAATTACATTTCAAAGCACATGTCAATGAAATTGGCATAACGCTACCGTGACACAAAATAGAAGCCCTGAGTATGGATCTTACGCAATACATGGGCAATATTGCCGATATTGTAAAGGTAAGTTGCAATACACATATCAGCTGCTCCACAATGTACGCATTATCTCCCTAACGGATAACATCATCTGAGCCTTAGCAGAGAGTAACAGATTCTGACAGAGTAGTGCAGAATTTCAAGTCAACCATACTGGCAGTGTGCGCGAAACGGGGCGCCAGCGACTTACGGAAGAGAGCCTTGAGCACAACCGACGGACCTTTTCAAGAAATATGTTGATTCATCAGCGGAGTGACTTCAGAGGACACATTTATGACTCAATAACTACACTGGGATGTTGGAGACAAAGTTGTTCTTTAGCGAGTCAACTGATTAAAACTGTCATAGCATGGACAACAAAGACCTCAAGCAGAAATCTCTGATGCATCGCGCTATCTGAAAACTACGTATGTATTACGAAGAAAATAATTGTGAAGACAGGAAGTAATTTGAACATACTTTTGGGCACTGAGTTAATTTTATGGCGCTATAAACGCGTATCAACAGAACGTCCGACAAAGGATGCTGCAAGACAGTACTCCGTAAAGCATATATTCTTTGCAAATGGGTAATTTCGTCGTCCAATGTACGGGAGGACACGACGAAAGGAAAATCTGTCACCTTCCCGTTGGCAATGAGTTCGAATAGACAAGAATGAAGACGGAAATCAGCAGTGGCGTTATCAAAGAAACAGTCGCACATTCGCCTTAATCGGTTTAAGGAAACGACGTAAAACTTATTTGGTTGGATGGCCGAACGGTTGTTTGAATACACCTCCTCCCGAAAATCTCTAGCCCCACCTCGCTTGGTGCGCTGAATCGAATATGCCCACAGATGAAACAGCATTACGAACCAGCAGAACCCGTTTAAATGTGATATCCGAGACAATCCGTGAGGCTGTTCAATAACGCCCTTGATTTTTTAAGGTTTAAAATCTTAAGCAATATTACTAGAATTCACTGTCGGTTCTTTAAGCATATCATTCATACTCATCCAAATATGGGCTATCTTCCGTGATGTTATCCCCGACACACCGGCTAACTAACATACTCTGTACGTTTTTTTCTGATTTTTCATTATATATTTCGGCCTCAGTTCACACAAATGGCATCGTTATCGACTTATTACCAAGCCATTTTCAAATGACCTGAATACGTTATATAGCTCCTTATCAGCTGAACAAGCTCGGAAATCGCTCACAATGCAAACACAAGTGCGCTCAGTTGAGCTGCCGTTTCTGTAGTCAAGTCCTCTCCTCCTACAATGCTCACACCCCACGCGCCCCTCCATTACCAAATAGAATCCTTGAGGCCCGCGCATGCGTCCAATCAACCCATCCCCCTTTTAGTTAAATTACTTATCTCCCAATCTGATGCAGTATCTCTTCAAGAGGCATTCAATCGACACATCTCAATCTTCAGCATTCTTCCGTAGCACCACACTTCATAAGCTGCAATTCCCTTCTTGTGTTCATAGCCCATGTTTCACTTCCAACTTACTAAATCAACTGATGACGACTTGGTAATAGGTCGAAACCGGTAATGATGCCGTTTGTTTAACCTGACTTGGAAACAAGTAATTATAAAAAGTAATTACATGACAGACACTGTTTCCTGGGCCGTGCGACTGTTCTGGGTTTCAGCTCACTCTCGCGAGATGTGATGAAGACTTGGCCATATCTGTCACTCAGCTGAAAATTAGTAAAATACTACTATAAACAGGCTAAGTGTGCATATGGTTTTTCACGTCACTCTAAAACATCTTCCCCCCATTGAAACCGTTGCAAGCAGGCTTCTATTCCTAAAACAATAGCAGGTACGCAGAACAAACACACGAAGTCAAGAAGCAACAGAGTACGGATATTGACCAACGCCGGAAAGCCCTGTTCCGCACTGCGCTGTACCACAGATTCGTGGAGCTGCCACCCACGCACGCTGCGATCGATCGGCGGAATACCCGTAAGTTGGTGGCCACTTCTGGTTTCATCATGAAGTGCAGAACACGCGCCACGGCACACACTAGTGTTCCAGACACACCAACAAAGTGCAAATCGCAAACGAATCTTCTTCGCGATAATGGATAGCAGTGCCTGAAATTTACAACAGCGTTGTCACATACCAAACTCATCACTGATGTCTTATGTAAATATTAACGTTAGTTTAACTCAAATGAACAACTATAAAGGAAATAACTAATCACATTTTTCTCGTAACATTCGTCTGTAGTGTGAAAGCAATGCAACGTAAAATGTTAATTACGAAATTCCAAATCAGGAAGCCACTGGCACACTCAGCCATTGTGCTACAAGAAAGATTTCACGGCTCTGACATCGTTAAGCTGTCACGAACGCCACAAAAATTCGAGTGGTTATTTTTGTGTTCGAATAAGTAAACAAATGTTGATTAGTGATTATATACTCTGTACTGATCACCTGCACCAAGAGTAACGTACAATAGATCATTAGTAAAGTTTTTTTCCGTATCTTTCAGAAACACAGACGGTGCATTTCATTTTAAATATCTACTTGCGGTAACTACACACAGCACAGCAAGTACTATCTCTATATATTTTTCGCTTCGACTGGAAGCAGTTTTACTTCCTAGATAATCTATTTACATTTTAATTTTCAGACACGAATCCAACTTGGTGTTAGGATTAAATGTTTCGCCCATGACGTCACTAGAAACCTAACTTTCTATGGGGTGAGTGGAGCAGCCGCGTACAAGGAATACCCTTTAGCGTTACAGAAACCCGCTCTACCTTAACGGCCTTTATCGTGGCCGAGCATCATTTTACTGCTACTTAAATCCTCTGCAACAGATAGTTCACCTAGATACATATCTAACGATAGATGAATAAGTATCACGTAAGAACTCAAAATTTGACTGCCCAGTACGCAATGCTGTATTTAGTAATCCTCGTTTCTCGGAAGGTGAGGCGAACGAACACTACAGCTACTTGTTATACAGTTTTAAGTTCATAAGCATTAATTGTCACAAAGTCTACACAATCGATATGGTAAAAAAGAAGGTGCCTTAAGGTTTCCAGGAAAGAATTAAATAAAATAATGAAACTACGTAAGAGACTTACATCTTTTAACTTCATGCTGGTGAGATTTATGCATATATCTAGTGCATTATTCTGGGCCGCGATTCCTATTCATTTCCCTCAAGGATTCTACGTAAGGGACTGTCCTGTAGCGTACTGTCTTTAAACTTAAATTTTCTCACACCTATGCCAATAAGATCTGACCTGTCGCTTTTTTTCCATTTCGCCTGTTACAGAGAAAAGTTCGAAAACAGAAAAGCCCGTTGCGAAAGTAATCACTGTTTTAATACTGGATTATCTATTTAAGAATGTACCTTGGGAACTAAAAATATTAAGTAAATCCAACAATTTTATTTCACTGATTCACGACGCATTCTCTCAGACCTTTTCCTTTATCTTCAGATGGACTGTTTTTATACCATTGAGACGCACTTGGCGATTCTTAACATTTTTTTATAGCCTATACGTGGTACAATGAGTCAATGTAATACACGAATATAGATTAAAAGTAATGCCTCCTATGTCACAAAAAATTAATAATCAACGTATAATAACAGTCCACATGCATTTGTATATATTTGCGCCATCGTTGAACCTAGGCATCAAAACCTGTTTAGGGAAAATCAGTTTTCCTTCTTGGCCCACAATTCTAAAGCTGTATTAACCTCAGTCAAGTCACTGAAACTGCAACCACGTACGTCGTTTCATAGATTCAAACAAACTGAAGTCAGACAGGTCCACATCAGGGCTGTAGGGTCCATGTGGCACCACTGAGAATCGCATTTTTGCAATAGCTTGGATTATGAAAAATGACGTATGGAGACGTGGTTCATTATTGCTTCCTTAAGTTTGGTTACAAAGGTTTCTCTGTTGACTATGAACGCGCCTGTCTCTTCGAACCACTTCATAAACACATCCTGATTGGCATCTGTGACAAGATGTGGGCTGGCCACTGCGCGATTGATATGCAACGTCAGTTTTCCCGTTACCAAGCTACTTATCTAAAGGTGTACATTGCTGACGTCCATTACGGCGTCCCTACACTTTTTTCGTGGGTAAGATTAAAACAGCTTTAATATCAGGGGTCAAGAAACTGATCTAAACTAGTTTACATCCCGGGTTCAACGATGGCGCAGTTACGCAGAGATGCGTAGTAAAATGTTTTGACAGTAGTGTTGTGCAGAATACACTTTACGCTATGGTCTTCACTAATTCCGCTGTTCCTTATTAAATGTATGACGTTGGAGGGATTACTTTTTGATACATTTGCATACAATCATTTAATCACTGTAACGCAATGAAATGGCTGCCAGAAAGTCGTGTGGTACTATCTTCAAGCAGCAAACAACTGGCCACGTCTCCAACGGAACGTAGTACTCCTAAAAAACCCATCTCAATTTAGTTACTTGGTTCCCACTTCCCCTAATGCATGACGGAAGCAGTAGTTCCCACTTCCACACTCCGATCAGCCACATGCAACACCGCAACAGCCTTCCTGCTAAGTCAAATCTTACGGGTTCCGCCTGCGTAGCAGATGAGGCATTCCTGCAGTTCTCTCTTTCTTTGTGCACGTTATTTCAAATTATTTGCTTTCGCTTTGTGTGTCCAACTTAATGATTCAAGTATTTTACTAACTAACTTTGTGGTAAATGGAAATAACGAATTTTCTTGTAAGTTTCTGCTGGAGATACGTTCCTATGTACGAACTAAACTACCGCACAAATATGTCATACGTTGAATTACCGGTGGGCAACACTGACAGCATGTCTATCATTTTTCTTTTGCTTCTAATATATCTGACTCATTTGAACTTACAACATGGAGATTTCGTCAATAAATGGGGAAGTAAAACTTCCCGCTCTTAACAAACATTTCGCTGTGTCTACTGCCAAATAAAATGGCTGCCACAAAATTGCAATCTGAGTTGCATCTTTGGGGAATATAATTAAATTCGCTGCATTATTGTGTATCAACGAGCCATGAAATCATGTTTGCAAGTTGTGCTGTCATTCGCCGATTAAATTCATTGTCTGGGTGATTGAATACCCTATAACTTTCGTTCAAGTAGTGGTTGGTAATTTCTCTGAGACCATTATGCCACTACATGCCTCGTTGTATGAGAAACCAATTGCATTATCAGGAAGGTACCGCTTAACATTATTTCGCGTAAATACATAACCCACAGTTAATACCATACACACAAGAATATATTTTGGAGAACAAAGTTTTATGTACCTTCGTAGGTTTTAACGGTGCGCTCTTCACAGAATTTCGAAGTTACTGAACACGGTTCCGTTCATGATTAGCGATAGGAGAATGTAAATTCAACCAGAACACTAAACTAACAAATATTTGGTGATAAATTTTGACAGTTTCAAGAGGCCTGAGAATGAAAACTTTTTAATGTAAGTAAATTGCCATTTCTAATAAAAATATCGACTTTCGCTCATCGCTTTGCCCATGAAATGTATCTATTACTTGGCAACAGAAACCAAAGTGCACACAATTGGGTAATGTATAAGTTTATTAGTCCATCTGAGAAAACATAACGTCAACTGAGAAACATGTTCACCGATATAGAAAATAGTAGACTTACCAGGGGCTTTGTGGGACTGACAGAAGTTTGTAGCGTAGTGGTCTCTATGTAATATCAACATAGTGAATAAACAAACACTATGCGCACGTTGTGGTGGAGGGCCGAGTAATGCTTCCGTTCGCACAGCACTTTCTTCCTTCTCTGACAAGTGTCTGTCACAAGCCAACTCCGACTGCCGGCGCGGAGCGCTATCACGACTGGCAAGGACACGGAGTTATTGACCACTGAATGAGTTTATCAATGTTTACTGTCCCGTGTAGCCCCGATATTCGCCTGGCGTTGCGGAATTCTCGTAGTGGTTAGCGTGTGCAACCGCCGTATCGGCGTTGGCGAAGAAACCTGTACGTTACAAAGCGCGCTGCTCTCACGCGATCGGTAAACGATTTGCGTCGTGCCCACTATAAAACCAAGTTATGTTTTTTCCCCTTGATGCCAGACTGTATTTTTATATGCCTACTGACGAGCCCATTGTAGTCTATGTTTCTTAATTTGTGAACAGAATCAGAATCGTTGCTTTACAGAGTGAAATGAGGCCCTGTTAAATTCACACGATTGTAATATCAAGAAGACTCTTCAAGGTTTTATGAAGATAGTACTACGCAATTATTCGAAATATTCTACACGAAACACCAGCAATTCATGTTCTAGCGACTCTACGCGCAAAAGCCAAAGTCACACTAACACTGATGTTGACGCCAGGTTCACTGTGAGCTACCTTCTGTAATATCGATATTGTTTTCCTCTATCATACAGAACACTCTACCTGAGGCAATCATTTTTAATACCATATTTTATGGACTATAATACGCTACGGATTACAAGACGCACCTTAATTTTTAACCAATTATAAAAAATAACTTTTTTGACTTTTTATTATTACATTGCAAAGCCAGACTAAACATTCTTCGTTTTTAAAACTGAACTGACCTTCAAAATCCATGAAAATCTTTATCTAAACCTTCTTCTTCTATTCTCCTTCCTCATTGTTATAATCGTTATCATCTTCATATATAAGATGGTCTTCACTATCATCGAGAACGTTACTTATGCCGCACTTCTTGACAGATTTAACAATAAAGTCTTCTCTCTACACCACCACTGTTTTATCCACTGACAATTGGTTGATTGTAGGTCGTTTCAAAGCTCCTTTCCGTGTGAGTTCATGTTGGGTTTCATCCATTATCCATTTGTTCCATTCCTCTCTCATACATACTTTAAATGGTTTATTTATCGAGAGATTAAGAGGTTGCAATTGAGAAGTTAGTCCTCGAGGAATAAGAGCAAACTGTGTATTTCCCTGTCTCAATTTCTGTTCATCATCATCATTTAAGACTGATTATGCCTTTCAGCGTTCACTCTGGAGCATAGTCCCCCTTATAAAATTCCTCCATGATCCCCTATTCAGTGCTAACATTGGTGCCTCTTCTGATGTTAAGCCTATTACTTCAAAATCATTCTTAACCGAATCCAAGTACCTTCTACTTCGTCTACCCCGACTCCTCCTACCCTCTACTGCTGAACCAATGTGTCTCTTGGGTAACCTTGCTTCTCCCATGCGTGTAACATGACCCCACCATCTAAGCCTGTTCACCCTGACTGCTACATCTATAGAGTTCATTCCCAGTTTCTCTTTGATTTCCTCGTTGTGGACACCTTCCTGCCATTGTTCCCATCTAATAGTACCTGCAATCATCCTAAATACTTTCATATCAGTAATCTCAACCTTATTGATAAGGTAACCTGAATCCACCCAGCTTTCGCTCCCATACAACAAAGTTGGTCGAAAGATTGAACGGTGCACAGATAACTTAGTCTTGGTACTGACTTCTGTTTCAAAGAATTTTTCACATGGCTACTAAACTGATCTAGCACAAGAACTCTTCTTCTATAGAGCTCTGATTTCATGTAGCAGCGCTGGCATGAATCTGTGAAAGAACGGAACATCCCATAGTTTGTTAAACAATAATTTCGTACCAGCCTCGTCCATTCAACCCTTGTCACGTACGTGAAAACCACCAACCTGGCGGAAATCCAGGTTTTGGCATTGTTTTGCGCTTGAAAATGATCATTAGTTTGAGTTTAGTAGCGTCAACACAACATGAAAGGACAACAGTGTAGTACATTTTTTCATGTCCACTTGTTTTTATAGTTACAGTTTTAGCACCTTTCATGGCAACAATTCTGTTACTCGGTATATCAAATGTCGGAGGAGTGTCGTCCACAGTCGATATTTGTTTTAGTTTCACACTGATTTTCTTTTGATGTTGAATAATAACTCGATGAAAAGATAATATTTTCTGTTCATACTCTTGTGGCATTTTCTGACATGTTTTGATTCTCATGCTAAGTCCATGGTTCAAAGCTGTAGCACAAACCAACTCCACCCTTAAAGTGTAAGTGTCACTTCAGCGTTAGCTTACTAGCGTGTTTTTGAATTATTTTTATATTAATTCCAATGCCATTTTGACGATGTCCTTGGATCCATTTCAATACGTCATCTTTTAGTTTTTGGCATTTCGCAATCAGTTCTCTATCTGCACATTTAGTCTTCTTTTTCCAGTTCTTTACTAGGCCGCCAATCGCGAATGATTATTTCTATTGGTGGAGGGCCGAAATGCCACTCAGCTGCTCTGTTTCCGTGTGCTTCTGCATATGCTATTATTATCAATTTACAACTCACACCATATGAACACCTTTCATTTTTTTTCCATTACGAATCTAGCTACTAGCGGCAAGAAAAATATTGTTCTTTCACAGATAACACAAATCACTTTCAATTCAAGTTTACTGGCACGGTAGACTGCAATGACGCATCACAGGGTAGACAGTGTTCTGGATTTGTGATGGCGGGGCGAGAAGGAGACAGTATTAGCAAGCTTGTGAATCCCCGCAACTCCTGTTTTTCGCATCGGTGCATTGCTGTTGCCAGTTGAATCCAATGTTGCCACGTTTCTCGGGGTATCATATATATGGCCATTTTTAAGACTTGCGGGAATTTTAAATCTAACACTGCACATTTTTATATTAATTTCGAATATAAGACGCACCTGAATTTTACGGCAATTTTTTCGAAGAACAAAGTGCGTTTATATGACGCAAAAGACGGTAATAACAGTGATAATACTAGACTCATCCCGAGAGTAAATTTTGTTAAGGGTAAAAAATTAAAAAATAAAATAAAGAATAAATTGTGGACATGATTAAGTAGCTAAACCTTGCTGCTTTTCTGTATCATGTATAAAATTGAGAGACTTGTCTTCGCCTGACACCGTCATCCGATGACAGTCTTTCATTTCGCCACAGCTATGGAAACGTCATCAATGGAAGACTGATTTGAAATCCAGAAAGATGTGAAAAACTACCAGCAACTATGAGAGGCGTCTCAGTGGGCAGATCAAATAGTTCCTAGCCTTAAGCTCTGATTTCATGTAGCAGCGCTATCATGAATCTGTGAAAGAACGGAACATCTTACATAAGCATCTCGCTTTAAAGCAGCATGGCATGATACTCACATTAGGCGCTGTTTTGTCTCCACTTTCTGTTCTTCTAATTACCTCGACTAGGGCCTTGCCTAGTACGGTGGTGCGGGTCTCCCACATTGTTCCTCTACGCTCTGTCACGGAGCATGGGACTTCTCATTTCCATTCTGTTCTTCTGCTGTCTTGATCAACATATGGCACATGCTTTCCCATACTTTATAAAGGCTTTTACGGAAGTATTTCGAGGTTATGCGTCCGTAACAGTACTCGAACCCGGAATGAAACTGGCATCTTCGCAAGACTTGTGTTCTCCCCAACCGTCACACTGTTTACCACTTACCAAGCATACCTTTAACAACAACGTATTTACGATCTCCGCATTCCAGCATTGTGATATTCTGGCGCGTTATGTTCCAGTGTCTGTGCCATGATTAATGTGCCGATACGTTACTCTTACGAATTTCTCTGGGTCATCTCTTAGATTTTTATTGCTCTGTACAACTCGCTAATTCAGCTCTTAAGCCGTATCAGTGGAGGAGCAGTACATTTCTTAAGCGAATCCAGGCAAACACTGTGAATACTGAGAAAACGGATGCTGAGTTCTGTTACTTTTACCATTTCTAGTTACACCAAAGACAGCAGTTTGGAACAGGAAAGACCCCCAGACCATTATAGCGTACTTTTGAAACTGTGTTAGGTGATTCTTCCTGGAGCATCCGGACCTTTGTTCAGGGTGTACAGGTAGCTCGGAGACTCCGCAGCGAGTGAGGGTGTTTTCTGTATCAAATACATTGTGTGGTGGTGTATCCTTTGAGTGGAAATAGGGGAGGACAGTCAGTACTCTCGTACTACACACACCGTACGTGGACCAACAGAGGAACCGGAGGTACGCAAGCGAATGGATGCGTACAAACCCTGGTTAGACGCTGACTAACATTACCAGGAAAATGTGCCGATGCCCTGTCATGCAAGTACCATGTTGGTCATGGCTGCAATACGAATTCACTTAGATGAAGACTTAATCGAAAATTTTACATATGTGATACACGTGCAGAAGCTAGGGAAATACTCCACGGTGGAGTCAGTGGCAGTTCGTAAGCAGACAGCAGTAAACTACTAGATTGCAGCCTATGTTTACTGCAACGCTTTTGTCTCTATTACGGTAAACTTTCATCCGCGCCTGATGTACCTGTTAATTGTGATACAGCCTGTACTGTATAAAGTAACCTCCGTGTCCTGGCTGTCGTTCCTCAGGCGACATTGTTTTAATACAAGAAGCCAGGCGGCTGCGGCGGGAAAGCGGAGCGCGGCGTCGTGCCGGCGCTAGGCCAGATAAGCGGCGTCAGAGTCGGTGGCGGTGTCGGTGACCCGTTGCGAAACGGGAAGCGCCGCGGAGCGAGTCGCCTATACGAGTATAGTCGCGCCGCGCCGTGTCGCTAGTCCTGCCTCGTTATCGAGCGGCCCACTCCGTGCCTGTCCTATGGCCGCGTCCACGCCCGCACTGCCAGCCGGTTATGCAAATGGCGCGCGATGAATTATTAATACTGGACACAAAGCCCGTGGGCGCAGCTGCTCCGAGAACCGGCGGGCCTAATCGGCTGCGTTATCGTAGCTGGACGAGATTAACCTCGTCTCACCTTCTTTTGGCCTGTGGTTCTGCGATCAGCTCTCACACTCCAGTCACGCCTCCGGATTATACTATTGGCTCCGAATTTACTTATCGTCTTGGGCGCGTCCTCTCTTCGATACAAGAGGGCCTCGGTGTTCCCCTGTTAAGTAAATATACACTCGTGGCGTCCCACGTGGCGTCGTCGCTCTTAATACTCACCGTTCAAGGTACAGAAGCGATTTTCGCAACAGTTCGTAGTCTCAGAGACATTTTCCTCGCACCGACTGACTTAATATTTAGAAGTCCACCTGGAATGTTACTTCAACTTTTTCCACGAAAATAAAATAACCTTATTTGCCCTGAGATTGGCAGATAGTTTCGGTGAGGCCCATTACTTTCAACTACAAAATGTATTTCAGTTAGACCCCAATAATTTACCGGCCATGCCGATTTCCAGTGACAAGTCACTATCAAAAGTCCATAAATAATTATCGCCCGATGCTTACGTCAGGACAAGCTGCGAGTCTTTATTTTTACGAGGCTACAGTCCTCTTGTACCAGCCGAATAGAAATGCTGACTGCTATCCTAACGCAGCAATCTTTCACGAGTTATTTATAGCCTACTGAAAGTGACATAGCCAATAAACCGTCTATGTCAGCATTTACTGAAATAAATCATAGCTAAAGCAGATAAAACATACAGTGTGAGCATTAATAAAATCAGTGAACTGCAGGGGCAGATTCTTTACAGGAAATGAAGGGAAGAAAGGTACTATAAACATGAGGCCGAAAATACATCGCTGCCACGGTGGGTATCGCTGACGAATTAAAGTTCCTCTTACCAAGTGTCGCGTGCTCGTTACGTGTTGCGGGCCATGTGATTGACGCAGCATACTGTAAGCAGCAGAATGGTCCGGTACTCATGTCTGGAACAAGCCGAGATGGTGTTTGTGTACGGCAAAGCAAATAGAAACGGTCGAAACGGTCAAGGTGCAGAATCTGGTCCTCCAAAATCTCCAGTCCGTCACCTCCCTGCACGTTCGTATGTCTGAAATGACCCCTGATCTCGCAAACGCCCCAAAGGGGCTTGAAATGATGTGATTGGCGTTCGTGAGATTACTTGTTTTGGTATAGCCGTGATGCCTCTCGACCGTTTCCATCTGCCTGCCCGTATACCAACACCATCTCGGTTTGTTTCCGATTTGAATAGCAGACTATTCTGCTGCTTACAGTACGCTGCGTCAATCACACAGCCTGGAACACACAAGGAACACACGGCACGTGGTCAAAGGAACTGTCATTCGTCAGCGGCATCTGCCGTGGCAACGATGGATTTCCGGATACCTCTCATAGGACCTTTTTCCCTCGATTTCCAGTCAGGAATCAGTCCCTGCAGTTGCTGGTTTTATTCATGTTCACCCTGTATAATAGAAAAGTCCAGATAAAGACTATCCCAAATGAAATACGAAGACGATTCCAAGGATATTCCGACGCAACTGATTATATACTAATCAAAACCTTCATCAGATCAATTATGGAATATGCTTGTGAAACACTGGCTTGACCGACAGTTAACAAATTATTCCCGACCGGACTACGATTACTCAGAGGCATACACCTACTAATACAACCATACTCTGGCCAATACGACTGTATTCCGACTAGACTTTCCAACGTCCTCGAACACAGCTTATAAAGCAGCAGAGATCATCCAAACCCACACCCGCCTAGTACGACTACCTCCTCAGAATGTGGACGTCGCACCATCACCAACAAATATGACAGACATAACAACCACCCTCCCGGGACAAAAAGCAAAACTTAGATCCAAATTCTTCTGCTCTCTCTGAACAACAGCCGAAAACACGACTTACCAGTTATCACTAGCTACTGGACCTAATAGAACTGAAAGACACTGACAATTACGATGACAACCATAAAAGTTTAAACGCAACATAATAAGTACCTTCCACAAATACCACAACACAGTCTGCTAAATTAGTTGAAAGAAGGCAGGGCACACTACCTCCAATCGAAGAATGCGTAGGAAAACACTTTGTATTCAAAGTGGCCAAAACCTGCCAACACAGAGGGCTTTTGTGGTTCATGCCGTGAGCTTGGATGGGATTCCTTGCAGGGAAGAAGGGGAACCTTTAGTAAAACGCTATTGTGAAAGTTTAGCGAACAAGTAATTCCGACACATTACAAAGCGACCCTACTTATTCCAAGGTTCACCTCGCGTAAGACAGGCGGCTCGTACGGAGAGATATGGATGATCATGAGACAAAATAATGACTAACAATGGTATACAGTAACCTCCGCCACGCACTATACAGTAGCTTGTATGTAGATCTAGAATCTTATAACTATGTCATTAAGGTGCTGAAACAGTCAGCAAAGAGTATTACACATTATGAACACAGAGATGCCAAAAGCTAGGTAAGATCAAATTTGCTCTCACTCACGCTTTCTAACAGTATCACACGCAATTACTCTTAACAGCACAAATCTGCAGGCTGTAAACGAAGTATGTATCTGAGAGGTATTATAAAAACATATTCTGATGAGAAAATCGAGATCTGCTAATGAATCGGTACAGGCACGATTGTACATTTTTGATGCGTCGAATTTTCTCGAAGTTACCACAGGCTAGACACGTCGAATTTCAGTGGGATGGATTGTTTATTTTAGTCATAAATATGACTGTATATCTGCTCCGATATCCCTAGCCTCCTACTGTAATGTACTTGACAGCAACTGGACGAGAAAAGAGGACTGGACTAGGGAATGGGTATCAGCGACCCAGGATTTGGAAACGCGGCGGGCGCTATGGCAGAGGCGTTCTGCATAATGCATGTTGTCACGTTCCGAGCAACGTGGCCCAGTTTACCTGCGCACCGGCTCGGCTGCCTTCCAAACAAACAGCTAGAAAGCACCGCTGCCAGCCCGGGCCGATCCCGAGTGGAGCCTGCGGCGACAGGAAGCTGTTAAGCTCGTTACCACCTTATTAGTTTCATTATGCCGGGCAAACACAGGCGACTCTGAAGGCTTGCCGGGCTCCGTCGCTAGCCTCTACGCCTACAGTCATATTTTCACACGATCACCTGTCATCGTGTTTCACAATGGCTCGCTGGAATGATGCAATAGTGAGATGCAAACAAGACACTGAGTGTCTTGTTGTAACTTATTAATTTCTAGCAAGCTGAAACACCGGTAAGGCAACGTAAAGCATACGTGATTTGAGTGAATAGGCAGTGAATACGTAATGTACCTGTGCTAAACAGGAGAAGAAATCCTCTACTATTCGCTTACGTTATCGACGGCGAATTACTGGCAATAGTAACCATCGAAAAATATTGAGGAACAATCGTCCGGAGCGACCTACAATGGAATGACAAATAAAACAAATTGTAGAAAAATCAGATGCCACACACAGATTCATTCAGAGAATTTTAATGAAATGTTACTCATCCTCGAGAGAGGTACTTCAATAAACGTTGAGTCGTGCTGAATAGTCTGAGACCCTTAACGACGTTTGATTAATAAGATGGTCAGAGAGAAAGAAAGAGGGGGAGAGAGGGGGGGTGGGGCAGGATTCAACGAAGTGTACGTGCGTTACGGAGGTGCTCAACGTACTCCAACCGCAGACGCTAAAAGAGGCGATGTCTATAGCGGAGAGGTTTCCTGTTGAAATTCCAAGACCGTACGTTCCACATCAGCACCGATACTCTCGCAATACACCTTACCGCTCGTGGTGGAGGGTACGCCGTACCATCACTACTCATTTCCTTTCCTTTCCTTTTCCACTCCCCACAGAACGAGGGAGAAACGACTGTCAATAAGCCAAATACGAGTCCTAATTTCTCGCATCTCTGTGGTCCTTACGCGCAATGTACGTTGGCAACAAAATCGTTCTGCTGTCAGCTTCAAATGCCGGTTCTCTATTTTTTATCAACAGTGTTTCTTGAAAAAGAAAGCTGCCTTCTCTTCAGGTATCCAATTTGACTTCTTGAAGCATCTTTGTAGCACTTGCGTTCTCAAAGAATCGCTCATCATATTATTTTCTGTCCGCGCGGTTAGAGGCGCCGTGTCACTGATTGTGTGGCCCCTCCTAGGGGAATGAGTGAGTGAGTGAGTGAGTGAGTGAGTGTGTGTGTGTGTGTGTGTGTGTGTGTGTGTGTGTGTGTGTGTGTGTGTGTTGTTCTTAGCATAAGTTAGTTTTAGTAGTGTGTACGTCTAGGGTCCGATGACCTTAGCAGTTTAGTCCCTTAGGAGTACACACAGATATTTCCATCTACAAACGCCTCGCGAAAAGACAACCAGGAAATCTTAGAAATCAGTGTTCATATGGATGTCTTACCTATTACCATTCTTCCCATGCCAATGGAACAGGGAAGCGAGTCTTGTGGAGTGTAGTTGTAGTATGGTACTAAGAAGGGAAT
This sequence comes from Schistocerca serialis cubense, assembly GCF_023864345.2. Classification (NCBI taxonomy): domain Eukaryota; kingdom Metazoa; phylum Arthropoda; class Insecta; order Orthoptera; family Acrididae; genus Schistocerca; species Schistocerca serialis. The sequence continues at coordinate 316,295,614 of NC_064645.1, read as the reverse complement.
ACGCCAGTGAGAAGCTTGTTTCTTATGGCAGCTCCTCCACAAACAGCAATGCTTCTTATTTATCATGTGCTACAATAAAATGCTATGTGAACTACCATAAATACTCTTGCATTCGCATACAACAAAATTCCTCAGGTTCTGTCGTCTGCAGCAGCCTTCTGCTGCAGATAACTGATTATCCCGAGCGAGCCGCAGTTCTCAACCAAGTTCTATAGAATGTAGAGTAACGAGGCTGCACATCTGTCGTACAGCCTGAGGCACTGAGACATCAGTATGTATCTTACAGTGAAATAGAGAAAGGAGACTCAAAATTCGATGTGAGGCACTGCGAATAGAGCGTATGGAACTTGACAGGAGGATCTAATGGCTACAGACTTACAGTTATCACTAGTAAATTTCAAGAACTAGACACACAACCATTCAATATCAGCTACAATTTTTTTGTGTTTCGTATTAAAAATCACGGCATTTTCCCATCGTTGTAACTCTAAGGATGAACAGTAACAAAGCAGTTACACGACCAAATCCTTTTTGTGCTTTTGTTACATAACAAAGAAGCAATTCCCCAGTATGGCAATCTTATTATTTGAGTTACTGTGTACAGATTTGTTTGTTGTTATTATTATTGTTGTTGTTGCTGCATCTGGAGGGCACTCAAAATCGTGGTCATCAGCGCCCGTACGCCGACTCTGTGAGGCGAATGATGCTATAGCACACAAAAGGAGGATAGCCTAAAATACGACGTAAGACCACATACGCTCCCTTGCACTCTTTTTTACATGAGCACACACCATCGTCTGAACTATACAATGGAGATGATGAGTCACGGTAGACAATTAACTAAAAGCTTCGGCCTAAGAACTTTAGGAGAAGGGACGACAAAACACAAAGTTCCTTGGTATACTCAGTCTTTCTGAACGCAACTGTGCTACGACTGCTAGTTTCGCATATCAAACTGAGAAACAAATTACCTCCATCGGATATAAAACTTTTCACAGTAAGTGGCATAAAATCCTATTAAAAACTCAAAAGTTCGTCTGAATTAATACAGCTAAACGTTTTAAGGTCTACCAAACATCAAAGATCACTAAATTGCCCCATAGCTTTATTATTAAGAGATGTTATCAGTATTCTTGATGCTCTCCGTAACTATCTGTGACGCCACAAAATCAAATTCGGATACGTTGGTTAACAGCTAGTGCACAACAGGACAACGACAAAAAAGACAATTGCGGAGCCAGTCATTAGTCCGTGGATTCCTGCACGACCTCTTTCTTGACTTCCAAAAGGCATTTTACACGATACCAGCCCAACGATTATAACTAAAGTACGATCATACGGGGTATCAAACGAAACGTGTGGCTTGACACAGAACCTCTTAGCATGGAAGACGCAGTTATCGACAGACGCAAAATTAACATTAGGCATACGTCTGGAAAGTGAATTAGGACCCTTGCTGTTCACGTTCTTTATTAATGACCTGGCAGACCACATTGACAGCAAACTCAGATTTTGCCACGAGGCAGTTATATGCAATAATGTTATCTCTGAAAAAAAAGATGTACAGATGTTCAGTCAGCCCATGATAAGATATCATTGAGGTGTAGAAGTTGGCAACATGCTTTAAATCTACAGAACGTAAAAATGTAAACTTTAAAATGATAAAAGGTTGTATATGACAAAAGCATGAACGAATCGCAATTGGAATCAATCGGGATATGAAATGGAATGTTTATATAGGGTCAACTGCCGGTAAAGCAGGTAGCAGACTTGCGTTCATTGGCAACACACAGTAAAAATGAAGTTAGTATGTTAAGGAGGCTGCTTACAAATCACTAGAGGGTCCTATTTTAGTATTGCACTAATGTATAGGAACCGTACAAAACAGGACTATCAAGGGATATCGACCATATACAAAGACGGCATACATGTTCGTTTGAACCACGAGAGAACGAAAATGCTGAAAAACCACGATCCGCCAGAAGCTTGTAGATAAACACGAAAGCCTACTCAAAAAGTTTGAAGATCCAATATTAAGTGAGCAATCTAAGAATATACTAGACCACTGTGCGTACTGCTCCATTAACTACCACGAAACAAGATTACATTAGTTACAGAAGCGTTTAAAGAACCAAGCTCGGTACGTGAATGGAGCGGGAGAAAGCACTAGTGAGTGCTACAATGTGATGTACTGACATGCACATCACAATGGCTTTCAGAATATAGATGTGGATCACATAATATAATGTGCAAGGACGCATTACTGAACCAGAGGTGCGTGTTCATATTAGTTGTGCGCTTGCGTGTCTGCGAAATGCCCAATGTCGGTTACGCACTGTGAGAGACAAGACTGGTTACTGGGTTGACAAGTCGACATGATATGCGAGAGTCCAAAAATGAAATAACACTGGGCGGGGTCGGCGACCCCAGCATCAGCTCTGCAATGGCGGGATGCCTTTCCCCGGAAGAAGAACACGCTCCGGCTGGCTCGCCAACTTGAAAAATCGCCGGCCGTCACGTGACTGCAGGCTGCTTTCTGGAACGGTCGTCTCGCACGCGAGCTCAGAGAACCGTCAGATAACAGGCTTCAAGGACGCCACTAACTCTGATTCACAGTCCCGAAGCGTTTCCCACTAATTCTTTCGACGCGCCCACGTCCAGCAACTAAGAATACCTGGAAATGGCTACTGGAACGGCATAGGAGAAAAAAGAGAAGTAAAACGGAATGACGAGGAGGGGGGCGGCGGGGCGCTTTCTCGCCACACAAACGTGCCGTAAAAAACACAAACTATCTACAGACGAACGAGACGTGCCGTGGCAAAATCGAAAGAACCACGGTTGAGCGAGTTTTCTATGTGAATCACAACTGCATTCTTACTTCTGTGATAAACTTGAAAACACAAATGTCTGAGGCAGCTGAAACCGACGCTTATCAAGTACGGATATAAGCGACAACACGAGTCCTGGGCACGAGCTTGTGGCAGGGATGAACAATTTGTTTTTGTGTTCTACATCTGTAACTTGCGCCTTTCATTAATGATATCCTGAAAACCTTGGGTCAGGGCATTAAAGTGGATTCGGCATTTCTTGACTTCCGATAAACATTTGACTTGGTACCACGCCAACGATTATTAATAAATGTACCCTGATGCTGTTATTTACAATGAAAAAGCTGCACAATTATTCAGGCAGATGTTGATAATATTTCGGAATGGTGCACAGATTAGTGACTTCATAATGTACATAAAAGTAAAATCGCCATTTCACAAAACAAAATAGTAGTATCCTAAGACTACAGCTGGAACTCAAAGAAATGCCTGGATGTAACAAAGGTATGGATATCAAATGGAATGATCCCAATTACTATCTGATCAAAAGGACCCGGACAGCCATATGTAATGCGGAACTGAGAAACAGATGCGACGAGAGGCGGACCCGCCAGAATAACAGGAGGCATAATGTATTGTGTTATCAATAGAGGTGCACTAATGGCAACGGAATGGGACGGTCACGAGAGAGCAAAGTGACTTCTAATGTCCACTAGTCATTTGGTGTCACCTGTGTAACAAATCCGTCAAGGACTTCCAACGTTTCTAAATCAACCTAAGTCGACTGTCGGTGACGTGATTGTGAGGTGGAAAAGCGAAGGCATGACCACAGCTAAACTAAGACCCGGTACACCCCTACTGGAGATCACTGCCCGCCGTTCAATGGGAAAAAGAATGGAGTAAGAAAGTGTTGCCAGCAGTCCATATCGAATAATTTTGTGCGTAGAGAGTTAAAAAGGAAGGAAGGAGAATTAAGGTTTAACATCCCATCGACATTACAGGCGGAACACACGCTCGGAATGTTTCAAGTATGAAAAAGGAAATCGGTAGTGCCCAACTATCCCGGCGTTTGTCCCTAGGGTGATTTTAGAGAAATCATGGAAAACCTAATTCTGGATGGTCGGACCATGATTTTTTAATCGTTGTCCTACCAGATGCTAGACCATTGTGCTAAACATCGCAGCATCACACTCGATGTGAGTTACAAAGACTGGGTTCTAATGCTCGAACACCTTTCATAAACCTCTCATTACGATAATCAATGCTAAGCGACGCTTGAGATGGTTTAAAGAGCAACGTGTAGTACAGTGAGTGACTGGAAGCATGTGATCTGGATTGATCACTTACGCTATACCATGTAACAATCAGAAGAAAGAGTTTGGATTGGAAAATGTCCGGAGAACGTTACCATGCTGTTGGGTCAACGGTGATCAGCCGGCCAGTCTGGCCGTGCGGTTCTAGGCGCTTCAGTCCGGAACCGCGCGACTGCTACGGTCACAGGTTCTAATCCTGCCTCGGGCATGGATGTGTGTGATGTCCTTGGGTTAGTTAGGTATAGGTAGTTCTAACTCTAGGGGACTGATGGCCCCAGATGTTAAGTCCCATAGTGCTCAGAGCCATTTTTTCAACAGTGATCAACGGAGGAGGTAGTATGACGGTGTTTTCCGAGGTTAGAATTTCTCCTTATTGCTCTAAAGAAATCTAAATGCGGAAGGATATGAACACATTTATACCACTGTGTACCGCGTACAGCATGGTAACAGTTCAGAAAGGACGATAGGTTGTATCAACATGAAAATGCATCCGAAAACAGCATTAAGTGACGTAATGGTTTGTGAAACTAACATTCTGGAAATAAAGTGACCTTACCAGACCAGACCTGAATCCAGAGGAACACTTATGGGGATGAGTCAGAACGTCGATTTCGCTCTACACCCATTTTCTCTAGCCTTGGCTCATGAGGAGGAATGGGTCGTCATTCCTCCACATACATTCCAGGCCTGTCATTGAAAATGCCTCCAACAAAGTTCAAGACGTCATTAAGGCGTAGGGTTGACACATCACTGTGTGTTCACGTGCCTCAGCAATGCCTCTGCGACGTCTAGGTTACCGTCGTCGCTGGCGGCGCAGTGTACCTGTGTATCTGAGCTTAAAAGCAATTGATATTGACTTGGCTGGACAATTTAATAAACAGCAATTAATTGGAGGTCCCAATGTGTTTCGTGGACTGCGTCTGAACTTCACTTGTGATGTGCAAGCAGTGTTCTGGAGGCAGTACATGGCTGACACTGGCTGTTGTTTGGGGCAATCATGCAGATTATGGTGGCCTTGAAGCATTTCCAGATGCCAATATTATTACATGGAAGACTGAGTATTGCTGAGACTACAGGACTGTTGGCTAAACAGCCTTATGGTACTCTGGTCAGATAATGTAGTCGTAAGTAAGCAGGAGGCAGGCGTCGGTTCATTGGTAAGATACTGAAAAAAAAAAAAAGTCAGCCCAGTGAACTTATACAAAAATGAATAGTCCACAGATTTTGGTTTGTTTGACTCACATGAGAACGTCGCCACCGAAATGTAGAAACCCCTGAAGTGGCAGGTACTTTAAGACAGACGCCAATTATTATCGCGCGAAATGCTAATAACAAAGTTTCAAGAACCAATTTTAACAAGAGAATCTAGATATATTCTTCTGACCCCCAGCGAATCTCTCCTGTAGGCATCGTGAAAACCAGATTACACTAATTACAACCTATGCAGATTAAGGAATTTCTCCAGCGCTCCATACGGGATGAAAGCCTAACATATAGCACAATGCTGCACACTCTGCCACTGCCATGTACTTCATACGGGTTTGCAGAATATACATATAAAAAAATGCAGATGAAGGTGAACCAGAAATTGATGAATATGAACGATAATAGACATAATGTCATGACATAATTTTGATACAAGGTCTGTTACTTTTTAGTTATAGTTTAATGCAATTTCAGATTACCGTTGTAGCTTACGCTTCTTATGTGCTACTCGGCCTGCAATTTTTTTCTCGTTTGATGACAATACGAGTGAGATAATTTCAGTTTTAGTTGGAGCTAAGTGTTGATGTGTCTTTAAAATTATGATGTGTGTGCTGAAAGTCATTACTACGCATCAGCATTCACACTAAACAAGAAAAAAGCGTTCGCTTCAGAATGTAACCACTGGCAAATAAGGATCGAGCCGTGTCCTCAGCAATGGAATCATGGAATCTGTGTGCTGTTGAACTGGTCTCACGAATAATGATTGCTTCATGTGGCTCTACGGGCTGATTGGTGTTTGAATTAGATGGCACTTTGGTGACTCCCGTGACCCTAACGTATCTTCAGCTACTACATGTAATACGATGTGATCAGAAGTCATGGCACTGCTTAATGCTGTGACCAACAGCACCGAAATCTTCAGCGAAATTATTGAGGAAAATGGAATACGTTTGAAAGTTTTAGAGTCATTGTCACTGCAGGGCATATGGGGGCTTGAACAGGTCTAAAGGAAATGAAACACTGTACATTAGCCGTTGCAAACAATAACACCCGACAAGCCAAACAGGTAAATGCTGCACACGAAAATTTATTACACCAAGTGACTGAGACGGACAAAAAATTGAACAATCCCAGTGGGTTTGCTATAAAATTATATCAGTGCCAATGGAGTAACAAGTTTTCTTAAAAAAAAAAAAAAAAAAAAAAAAACCTTGTGCTTATGTTAATCGTAGGGCCTAATGTCTTTCATTGCATGTACATAAAGAAAATAATAACTTTCAGAAAGATTTAATTGCTGTTAAAGGGTTAAGGGGAGCCAGAGGTGCCTATGCTGCCCATGTTAAAATCACTAAGTTTGAGGAACATTTATGAATAAACTACCAAATAGAAAAATTTGAATTATTTTTTACATATAGAGTGGTTTAGTATTGCAGTTATGACAGAGGGATTTTGGAGTATCTTTTCTAGTTTCTTTCCAATTATTTTTTTTATTAATGACACGAATTTTTTTACAAATATTGCTTTATAATTAAACTGAAATGAAACTACTGAACATATTGCCAAATGGCTGTGTTACAATGTAAGTTTGACCACTAGGAGTGCTGTATAAAAATTTCATCTCTCTAGCTTGAGTGGATTTTGAGCAAATGTTCCTTATATTCGAAAAATTCTAATTTACGGGAAATGGCTATCAAAGTTTCTCAATACATTCCTGCACTATAGGATGGATTATCAGTGTCTTCTTCTTCATCCTCCCAAAGCTTCCTCTTCTGTCTTCTTTTCTGGCCTGTTGTTCCATCATACTTCATATGCCTCTCTCTTCTTTCTGCTCCTCTTATCCTTTCTCTGTCAATATTTCTTAGTGCTCGTACAGTGTTCACCCCAGCTGCAAATCCTAATGCCTTCAGAACTTCACACTTCACACTTGATTGTAGGTTGCTATTGCATCATAAATGCCAAAGTGCAGTGTTTTTATGCTTACAAACACCCTTTTAGGAATCACTTTCCAAATCAAATTGTTTACGCTCTCGTTAGGATTCTGCGTCTTTCCGTGTAGACATTTGTGTAACAACTCTGGCTGTGCTAAGTGATGAAAAATATCATCACTGTCACTAACACATTCACGAAATCTGTCACTTCCACCAGTCAGCTTCTTGCTAGAAAATGTCACAGGGCTATGGCCAGCCATGTGTTGCGTAGCAGAAGAACGCACTGTTTCAGTAATTGTAGTATCGCAACTTGGTGTTAGTGTTGATTTTCTTTTCCCTACGTTCTTCCTCTTCTTATATACACGGTTACTAAAACGTGGCATCGTAACCAGAACAACGCTTTACACAAGAAGTATAATACTGCCAAGAACAGGCGCAACACTGAACTAATTCGAAACGGTAAACAGCAAAGACCCCCCCATGAACCATGGACCTTGCCGTTGGTGGGGAGGCTTGCGTGCCTCAGCGATACAGATAGCCGCACCGTAGGTGCAACCACAACGGAGGGGTATCTGTTGAGAGGCCATACAAACGTGTGGTTCCTGAAGAGGGGCAGTAGCCTTTTCAGTAGTTGCAAGGGCAACAGTCTGGATGATTGACTGATCTGGCCTTGTAACAATAACCAAAACGGCCATGCTGTGCTGGTACTGCGAACGGCTGAAAGCAAGGGGAAACTACAGGCGTAATTTTTCCCGAGGGCATGCAGCTTTACTGTATGATTACATGATGATGGCGTCCTCTTGGGTAAAATATTCCGGAGGTAAAATAGTCCCCCATTCGGATCTCCGGGCGGGGACTACTCAAGAGGATGTCGTTATCAGGAGAAAGAAAACTGGCGTTCTACGGATCGGAGCGTCGAATGTCAGATCCCTTAATCGGGCAGGTAGGTTAGAAAATTTAAAACGGGAAATGGATAGGTTGAAGTTAGATATAGTGGGAATTAGTGAAGTTCGGTGGCAGGAGGAACAAGACTTCTGGTCAGGTGACTACAGGGTTATAAACACAAAATCAAATAGGGGTAATGCAGGAGTAGGTTTAATAATGAATAGGAAAATAGGAATGCGGGTAAGCTACTACAAACAGCATAGTGAACGCATTATTGTGGCCAAGATAGATACGAAGCCCACACCTACTACAGTAGTACAAGTTTATATGCCAACTAGCTCTGCAGATGACGAAGAAATTGAAGAAATGTATGATGAAATAAAAGAAATTATTCAGATTGTGAAGGGAGACGAAAATTTAATAGTCATGGGTGACTGGAATTCGAGTGTAGGAAAAGGGAGAGAAGGAAACATAGTAGGTGAATATGGATTGGGGGACAGAAATGAAAGAGGAAGCCGCCTGGTAGAATTTTGCACAGAGCACAACATAATCATAGCTAACACTTGGTTTAAGAATCATGAAAGAAGGTTGTATACATGGAAGAACCCTGGAGATACTAAAAGGTATCAGATAGATTATATAATGGTGAGACAGAGATTTAGGAACCAGGTTTTAAATTGTAAGACATTTCCAGGGGCAGATGTGGAGTAGATTAAAACTGAAGAAACTGCAAAAAGGTGGGAATTTAAGGAGATGGGACCTGGATAAACTAAAAGAACCAGAGGTTGTACAGAGATTCAGGGAGAGCATAAGGGAGCAATTGACAGGAATGGGGGAATTAAATACAGTAGAAGAAGAATGGGTAGCTTTGAGGGATGAAGTAGTGACAGCAGCAGAGGATCAAGTAGGTAAAAAGACGAGGGCTAGTAGAAATCCTTGGGTAACAGAAGAAATATTGAATTTAATTGATGAAAGGAGAAAATATAAAAATGCAGTAAGTGAAACAGGCAAAAAGGAATACAAACGTCTCAAAAATGAGATCGACAGGAAGTGCAAAATGGCTAAGCAGGGATGGCTAGAGGACAAATGTAAGGATGTAGAGGCCTATATCACTAGGGGTAAGATAGAGGGAAAGCAGAAAGGTGGAAGGAGTATATAGAGGGTCTATACAAGGGCGATGTACTTGAGGACAATATTATGGAAATGGAAGAGGATGTAGATGAAGATGAAAGGGGAGATATGATACTGCGTGAAGAGTTTGACAGAGCAATGAAAGACCTGAGTCGAAACAAGGCCCCCGGAGTAGACAATATTCCATTGGAACTACTGACGGCCGTGGGAGAGCCAGTCCTGACAAAACTCTACCATCTGGTGAGCAAGATGTATGAAACAGGCGAAATACCCTCAGACTTCAAGAAGAATATAATAATTCCAATCCCAAAGAAAGCAGGTGTTGACAGATGTGAAAATAACCGAACTATCAGCTTAATAAGTCACAGCTGCAAAATACTAACACGAATTCTTTACAGACGAATGGAAAAACTAGTAGAAGCCAACCTCGGGGAAGATCAGTTTGGATTCCGTAGAAACACTGGAACACGTGAGGCAATACTGACCTTACGACTTATCTTAGAAGAAAGATTAAGGAAAGGCAAACCTACGTTTCTAGCATTTGTAGACTTAGAGAAAGCTTTTGACAATGTTGACTGGAATACTCTCTTTCAAATTCTAAAGGTGACAGGGGTAAAATACAGGGAGCGAAAGGCTATTTACAATTTGTACAGAAACCAGATGGCAGTTATAAGAGTCGAGGGGCATGAAAGGGAAGCAGTGGTTGGGAAGGGAGTAAGACAGGGTTGTAGCCTCTCCCCGATGTTGTTCAATCTGTATATTGAGCAAGCAGTAAAGGAAACAAAAGAAAAATTCGGAGTAGGTATTAAAATTCATGGAGAAGGAATAAAAACTTTGAGGTTCGCTGATGACATTGTAATTCTGTCAGAGACAGCAAAGGACTTGGAAGAGCAGTTGAATGGGATGGACAGTGTCTTGAAAGGAGGATATAAGATGAACATCAACAAAAGCAAAACAAGGATAATGGAATGTAGTCTAATTAAGTCGGGTGATGCTGAGGGAATTAGATTAGGAAATGAGGCACTTAAAGTAGTAAAGGAGTTTTGCTATTTGGGGAGCAAAATAACTGATGATGGTCGAAGTAGAGAGGATATAAAATGTAGGCTGGCAATGGCAAGGAAAGCGTTTCTGAAGAAGAGAAATTTGTTAACATCCAGTATTGATTTAAGTGTCAGGAAGTCATTTCTGAAAGTATTCGTATGGAGTGTAGCCATGTATGGAAGTGAAACATGGACGATAAATAGTTTGGATAAGAAGAGAATAGAAGCTTTCGAAATGTGGTGCTACAGAAGAATGCTAAAGATTAGATGTGTAGATCACATAACTAATGAGGAAGTATTGAATAGGATTGGGGAGAAGAGAAGTTTGTGGCACAACTTGACCAGAAGAAGGGATCGGTTGGTAGGACATGTTCTGAGGCATCAAGGGATCACCAATTTAGTATTGGAGGGCAGCGTGCAGGGTAAAAATCGTAGAGGGAGACCAAGAGATGAATACACTAAGCAGATTCAGAAGGATGTAGGTTGCAGTAGGTACTGGGAGAATGAAAAGCTTGCACAGGATAGAGTAGCATGGAGAGCTGCATCAAACCAGTCTCAGGACTGAAGACAACAACAACAGCAAAGAGACGATGTTCCGCGGTCTTAGCGCTTCATTTGTCACAGAAAACAATGTAGCCAACCCTTGCAAACTCGCTGTATGCGTAACATAAGGCGCTGTATGCGTAACAGGCCGAGAAAATCCCAAGCAGTTCGCCAGAATTCAAAGTTTACATTAAAGAGGAATGTTCCAATTAATTTTCGGTAGGAAAAAAAAAAAATTAATTTTTTTATTTTGACCACCTCCGGCTCCTCTTCAGGGACAGTTATCATAATGGTTGATAGAGACGAGGGTCCTTTGGGCAGTTAATAACCGTTGATGTTAAAGCGGCGTGTACGACGAGGATATTAAAAACTGAGCACGAGCCCCACTTTTACAAGCTTGTTGAATGAAAATGGCGTTTAGGGAAATCATGGAAAACCATTATGATCTCAAACGGATTTGAACTTCGCTCCCGCTACTCCATATCGGCAACTGGCAACTGTTTTCTTAAAACGGCCCAACAATTATAGTGATCAAATTTCAGATGCCTTTACGCATAATGGAACTGCCAAAGACATCACCACCTTATAAGAAAAATAAATAAATAAACAAACTGCAGAAAGACAAACTTCTCAGCTAGGATCCCTTTTGAAAAACCTTCATTTATGAAGATATGTTTCAGTTAAACGGAACTGCCATAATCTGATGGTAAATAAATAAACTCTCACACTGAAGCACGCATACGAACTGCCGCAGTTATTCTTAACAGGATAATGCGATGTGTCTGGTCGGTGGCTTTTAAGTCGCCCTCCTAAAATCGTAGGGGATCGGCGGCAGAATTGGAAGAGAGGCTAGACCTGAGAGAACCGTATAATGAGCCGTTATAATGTCCGTAACGAGTCGCACGACAGGAGCCCGCTGACAAAAAGCCGGCAGCCCGTGTCAGTAAAAAGAAAATGCGTCGCGGCGGGCGAACATACAAAGCGAAGCACGCCGGCGCCCAAGGACGACCGGGCAGCGTGCCCTGGTGCGCGCGACGAATTAAACTGTTTCTACGACTCTGCACGCTTTCTGCCTGCAGATCGCCATCCATACTGTTCTAATACACCTAAACCGTGTCCTCCACAGCTACCATATGTGTTGGATGAAGAAAGGGGCTGATGGATATCAGAAAAAATAAGAAACGGGGGAAAGCATTCTCGAAGAAATGGGGTACGGTCTAGGCAATTTCGATATATTATGAAGGCATCATGCCACCTTCGAATTGATGCTGATGTTTACTATTCCGCCAAGTAATAATGAACATCATACTTACAGTCAAGCCGGCCGGAGTGGCCGTGCGGTTATAGGCGCTACAGACTGGAGCCGAGCGACCGCTACGGTCGCAGGTTCGAATCCTGCCTCGGGCATGGATGTTTGTGATGTCCATAGGTTCGTTACGTTTAATTAGTTCTAAGTTCTAGGCGACTAAGGATTTCAGAAGTTAAGTCGCATAGTGCTCGGAGCCATTTGAACCATTTGAACTTACAGTCAGGAGCAAACAGTTTACCCGTATTTTGTTATCTTCCCGCGTACTTACAACACTAGACAAGGAATGTTCGGTAAACTCACATGTTATTTCTGCAATCCACCGTATCGACTGCCACGTAGATTTGTCTCCCCATAAAGCTTCTCGGAAACAAACTATTTCTCGCACTTCTTAAATGTTGTCAGCGGCTATATTTCATTGGGGGCCGTGAAGCAACATCACAAATATTCACAGCGCTTAGGAACGACAATATCACATGTGAAAAGAGAGAAAGCCAGTGCCCAATGGGATCTCAATCAACAACTACACGTGTTGAGTCTTAATTATTACTTCAAAAAAAACCTAATTAACTTTGTCTATTTCTAAGTACATCTCTGTACTTTTGGTACAAATTGAAATATTCGCGTCATGTTATTGCAGCCGCGACAAAATCGTGTAGCCCACTGATAAAATGGAGCATGGTCGGAAATACGCTTTCGACAGCAGCGGAAATGATGCAGTTGGGTCAGGTCAATCCAGTTTAGCCGTCTGGTATTGAATATTTTTTTCGATGTGATAAATTTCATACCTACGTCCTGCACCTAATAGACATACGTAGGTAGGAACGTGCCTATTGGGGTTAACAACACCCGGTGAATGTGCACTGCGACACAAGACAAACGCTGGGCGTACGTTTGTTTACACAAGGCTTGAACTTACGATGAACTCATCACCGGATAAGCTCTGGTGCACGGCGTGACTAGGGGTGACGTTAAGGTTGGCAATCTTCCATTTTCTGCATACTTGTAGGATATGAAGGTTGGAGACTGGTAATAAATTTCTTAAAGCCGCACGAGGTACTTAGCGAAATACTCGAAAAATACCGAAAGCGATCGTGTATGAAGTATAAAATATTTTGCAACTGAACTGGCCACATCTGAGTGTTTATCGTTCTTAGTGCTTAAAATTTGAGGTTGTGTGCCCGAGTCATGAGTCGTGCGTCGTAAGGTTTAGGATACTGATATCCGGGCACTGGCCTTCAAATCCTGCGTCAATGAGTTCTTGCAAGAACTGCTATTGTTGTACTTTGTATAATTCTGATCTTGGCGGCCGTGATCTCATTTGGTTCAACAGCCATGTGTGTAGACTCCTGTTTGGAGCAGGAGAAGCCATGTTAACAAAAGATATATCAATTACGAGCAACTTAAATTGGAAGGAACACACAGAAAATGTTGTGGGGAAGGCTAACCAAAGACTGCGTTTTATTGCAGGACACTTAGAAAATTTAACAGATCTATTAAGGAGACAGCCTACACTACGTTTGTCCGTCCTCTTTTAGAATACTACTACGCGGTTTGGGATCCTTACCAGATAGGACTGACGGAGTACGTCGAAAAAGTTCAAAGTAAGTCAGCACGTTTTGTATCATCGCGAAATATGGGAGAGAATGTCACAGAAATGATACAGGATTCGGGCTGGACATCATTAAAAGAAAGGCATTTTTCGTTGCGACGGAATCTTCTCACGAAATTCCAATTACCAACTTTCTCCTCCGAATGCGAAAATATTTTGTTGACACCGACCTACATAGGGAAGAACGATCACCACGATAAAATAAGGGAAATCAGAGCTCGTACGGAAAGATACACGTGTTCATTCTTTCCGCGGGCTTTACGAGATTGGAATAATAGAGAATTGTGAAGTTGGTTCGATGAACCATCTGCCAGGCACTTAAATGTGATTTACATAGATGTAGATGTAGAATCTAAATGATTGTGAAGAGGGCCATGACAAGGATTCTTAAATCCTCACCAACATCATGGCTGACAGGACTCGCCAGTATTGCCCCTCCAAGTCTCCACCGACAACAAGCAGTAACACAAGCTGAGACCCACAGACTTAACCGATTTATGAAACGGTGAACAACTTACCACGCACCCGATTAAAATTTTAAGAACTAATTCTGGGTCAACACTAGCCAACTCGCCCCTGAAAACTATAACCTAAGGCTGGGCGCAAATTGAAACGAGTATAGCACGTGTGACGTGACACGATTTTGCCGCGCGGCGCGCGCGTTCGACACGTGTCGCGTGGTCCTGCGCATATTGAGACGCGTATGTGACGAGTGTGCCCTAGTCGGTGTGACACGCGCGTGCCAGACTCCGAATACCGGCCTACTGCTTGTCAGACTGACGATGTGTGTTTCGCGAGTAAGAGAGATGTTATTGTTAGACTTGAGTTCCGAATCAGATTCGGATACTAACGCTGAAGAGGAAGTGTTGCTTTATTCATTAATAAATAAAAAATTCAAATCCACAAATAAATATATTTTGTATGAAAGAAAAACATGTGGACAATTTCAAACTACGACCAAGATGCGTGACACTGATTTCACGAATTATTACAGAATGACCAGAAAGCAGTTTTCTGAAGTACATGGAATAGTAAAGCACGCTATTGATTCAAATGGGCGTAATGCACAGGAGCCGATTGCTACTGAACAAAAACTGGCAGTATTTTTGAGGTAAATGATGAACGCTGACATTAATTTTTTATCTAAGGAATTATAAAATGTTGCACCCTTGTGTCTAGGCATTTTATTTTCAGCTCCCTTACACAGAATCGATGGGTGTTATATAAGTTTGACTCCTACGCGCGCGCGCGTGTTTGTGTGTGTGTGTGTGTGTGTGTGTGTGTGTGTGTGTGTGTGTGTGTGTGTGAGCGGGGAGGAGGGAGGGCATCCGTAGCGCCGAAACTAACGGATTGATTTTAATGGTGTTTTTTGTTTGAAATCTGGTTTAATCGGGAGTTATCGTAGCTATGCTTACGCTCAGCCGTCTTTTAAGCGGCCACATAAACTAAAAATGTATGCTATCATTAGGCTCTCTAGTTATACTATGCCTAAAGCATATGATCTACATCAAGGTACATAGTACCAGAACTCAAACAGTCTAAATAAAAGTCGTCGAGAGCATACGTTTATCTTTCACGGTTGAAATGCAATGGCCATTTTTGTATTAGGAAGGTGCCTCGCACAATATTATATAACACAAAAATGTCGAGTGTGACTGTTGTAAAAGGTAAAACATATGCTTTTGTATACTATTTAGTAGTCTTTTTGAGGTCTACAAATCAGTACTGAATCAAGTTCTGTTGCTCTTATGGTTTAGTCGGCGTACTGCAAAAGAGCGCATTGATGGGAGAATTTCTTCGGACTTGTACTTTCCTCGCAACTGCTTACTCACTGTGATATCTAAATTAACAAACTATGTACTAGAACTTAGCCACAGAATATATCTACGGATCAGAATAAGAAAAATGTAAACCTAATAAGTGGTTCTTAAATACTGAAGCATTAAAAATCCTTTTGTTTTTCTTTGCAATTGGTTCAAATGCCTTTGAGCACTATGGGACTCAACTGCTGAGGTCATTAGTCCCCTAGAACTTAGAACTAGTTAAACCTAACTAACCTAAGGACATCACAAACATCCATGCCCGAGGCAGGATTCGAACCTGCGACCGTAGCGGTCTTGCGGTTCCAGACTGCAGCGCCTTTAACCGCACGGCCACTTCGGCCGGCTCTTTGCAATTCTGCCAAAGCAGATTCGTCGAGGGCACCAGGAAATAACTTACTTTTGTCAACGAATTGCAACACCCTGTACACTTTTCACGCAACTTAGTGCAATACAAGCTAGGTCTTAAGCGAATTTCACCTTGACAAAAAAACCGTTCTGCTAGCTGAAGTGGGTTTTTAAAAAATTTTTACCAAATTTCTCTTGTTAATGTTTTATTGCAATAATACAGTTCATAAACAAAGAATGTTAATTTATAATTAATGAAAATCTGGATCGGTGAAGCGAAAACTACTCAGAAAAGAAAACGAAAAATACACAAAATGCTGATACAAAAAAGAATTAAAGTCTTAAGCAATCATAATTGTGATGGTCCCTTCAGATTTCTCGAAAACGGTGAACAAAATCGGTGATATTAGACAAACCGGATTCAGTTGTGTCGACCTTCAAATCTTCCATCTGCTGCTGTTCTGAATAGTGAGACGCTGTCTGTTAGTGTGAATCAGTCGATATATATGGCGATGAAGAGTGAGAAACAGGTGCTGTACTGTATGGCGCTGAATTATTTGAAGAAGATGACATCGAAGGTGTCTGGCTCCTTACGTTCATTATTTCTTCTTCTGCAAGTGACACAGCCTGGAAAAGTTGACCTCTGATTCTGTGTTGGTAACTTTGAGGCATGTTTTTAGTCAGCTGATACATAGAGATAAAAAAATTGTAAAGAGGGTCATCTTTGATACAGTGTGAGTCCAACGCTCTTCTTTCTTCTGCTCTTTGTCTTGCTCTGTCCTCATGCTGTTGCATTGATTGTTTTAGCAGAATTACAACGTCTTCCTGTTTTCTTTTCCTTGATTGATTTCTTTGAATAACTGGAGTTGAAGTAGCGGTGTGACGTGCTATGCACTCCGTTCCTATGCTCCTACTAGATACTTCGTTGCTGTCGTAGTTATTAATATCTTGACTTTGCTCATTCGCCTCATTGTCGAGTGAGTTGTTATCTTCTAATTCCTCGGTTTCCAGCGTATCACTTCTTGCTGATGTTTTAGTTGTAGCTTGTGAGCTGTGATCACTGTCATCACCTAGATTACTATCACGTGGACCAGCTGTCATAAAAGGTTCAAGAAATGACATCTGGTTTTGATATCTCCACGGCTTGATATTCTCAGCAGCAGCTCCGCTTTTCATATATTTCACCTGTCGTCGTCGTGCATCTCGATAGCTGCCTCTCAGCTTCAGCCACGAATTTTTTGTCTCTTCCCCTGCAATAATTAACAACGTATAACTAATAAGGCATTAATATTGTCCCATATAGATAGACAAACTAAAGATAAGCAATATTAACTTATAGTGTTTGGATAAAGACATATTTGCAATCTACTTTTATCGTTCCACATTAACAATATACTTTCGTTTTGTTTCAGATATTTAGCCTCCGGTGACAGCTACAAAAGTATTGCGTATGACTATCTCTTGGGAGATCGAACTGTATCTAATATTGTAAAAGAAGTAGCTACCGCTGTATGGAAAGAAATGCAACCAAAGTATTTCGCAGAACCTACAACACAGACATGGAAATCAGTCGCTTCACGGTTTGAACATAGATGGCAATTCCCACACTGCGTTGGTGCAGTCGATGGAAAACATGTTCTTATTAAAAAACCTGGCAAAAGCAGATCATTGTACTTTAATTATAAACATACATGCTCCATCGTTTTGATGGCGACGGTTGACGCAGACTACAAATTTATCACCGTTGATGTTGGCGCAATGGGACGATTCAGCGATGGACATGTATTTGCTAGCACTGTGTTGGCCAAGAAAATGAGAAAAAACACGTTATTACTTCCCATTCCTGAACTAATACCTACAATTTCTGATCCAATGCCGTATGGGTTTGTGGGAGATGAAGCTTTCCCATTGTCGGAAAACATTATGAGACCATATCCTAAGAGACAGGTTACCGACAATTACGAACATCAGGTCTTCAATGCCAGACTTTCTCGAGCACGACAAACTGTGGAATGTGCGTTCGGTATACTATCATCACGTTTCCGTGTGTTCAGGAAACCATTTGAAACCAAAGTCGACACAGTGAAAGATGGTGTGAATGCAGCCTGCGTTCTGCACAACTATTTACGATCTTCAGTAGTAGTTGCAGATGATTTAAATGACATCGAACCGTTGCCAGCAACTCAGTTACTTCGTGTGCAAGGGAACAGAAGGAGGACTTCATCAACTGCCTTCAAAGTGAGGAAAAATTTCACTGAATATTTCAACACTTGCGGAGCAGTTCCATGGCAACATCAGTCAGTTCTGCTTGGTAATTATTGACAATATAGCAACTTCCAATTATTGTACCATTATTGTGCTCCACAGGTTATGTGCTCAAGCGAAGTACACAGTGATATGTATAAACTAAAAAATTGTGAAATAAATATTGCAGTACTTACCGTCTTTCACATTCAGATCCTTTGCTATATCACTCCAAATCCGGTTCTTGAGTTTGACCTTCATGTAGTCTGCGTGTTTTGTGTCATACAGCTTTCAGTGTTCCCTCACTGCCTCTATTAATTTTTCTTCTGCCATGGTGAGAAGTAAACTATTCATCCACTGCACAACGCCCGCTGCACAGCAGAATAGCCTGTGTACTGTCAGTAGCCGTGAATAATAAACGCGACAAGAATGCAGAAGCCAGCCAGGAGTGCCTTGTGGAAGAGTTCACGTCGTTCGAAAAACATTGTCATGATTGTCGCCTGTCGTTGTCTGAAATACTTTTCAATAAATTAAATACGTCAAATCGCCGCACATTTTCAAAGATACTCATACTTTCGGAATAATACCGACCACTAACTCATTTGTGTATCCTGTTACATAATTAGCTTAGTAATGCTGATACTGTGTGTGCTACCACTGAGATGTTTTTCTCGTCATGACGAGCCAAGTAGAACATTGTCATTCGTGAAGGTTTCTCGACTGTTTCTAGCTTGCAGTGGAAATGTGATGTTCACATGCAAGTAGTACAGTGTATTGTTATTACATTATTACATCAATATCGAAGTAATGACTGTGGGCCTTCTATACTTCAGATCTTGGACGCTTTTTACCAGGAGCAAAAAGGGGTCACACCTGTGGAGATTATCCCTTTCCGAATTTTTGTAACAGATCGTACGGATATGTCAGCATACTACGAAGCGAGAGGATAACGTTGATTTACTTTCCTGCCTTGCTTCTATATCACATGATTTTATAATATTCCTTGCTTCCTTATTCACTAACCTATGTCCATTCTTGTGATCTGAAAACATCCTGAAGGCGTATGATACAATTCTAGCGGCCAATGGCTCACCAGTTACTGAACTATGCATTTTTCTTGAGAGAAGAAAATCAAAACAGAACAAAACTATACAGATATACATAACAGGAAAATATAATGCACTAACGACGAAAGCTGGAGCGTTTAAATGGCGAAAAACGAAACACTACCCAATGGCATTAAAATTCAGTACAGAGTATAAGGCAATATTTATCGTATGGGCAGTGTTTTCACTGCTCATATGCGCCGTGCCGAAGTGAGCATATGGTCGGGCTACTTTCTCGCTCCCCGCCTCAAATTTCCCACGGTGCTAGCGAGGCACGTGCGACGTGCGGCGCGAGAAACTGTGCCTCAACCACAACGCCGCGCGACCTGGCGCAGGCGCGTGTCACGTCCCAGTCGCGTCGCGTCGCAATTTGTGCGGTCTCATTTGAAACTGTGATGTTACAAAAACGCGCGCTGCGCTGCGTCGCGCCACACGCGCTATACTCGTCTCAATTTGCGCCTAGCCTAAGAGATGAATGGAGAAATCAGCGGACGTCCTTCCATTGTCATAAGGAGTTAAGTACCATATATTCGACAACCTAACTCCCAGTTGCTAACCAAGGAAGAAAAATATATGGAGATCCCTCAACCATATCAGAAATGACGACGCCGTCCCGAAGCAACCCTACACGTGTGGGAAATTACGGATGTTGACCGATGCGACTACGAAACATTCTCTGTGGGTCATTTCGTACGACTGGCCAGAAAGAAAATTCATGGGTACCTGGAAACACTTCGTAGACGTAACACGTGCCACAGTTAACTGGTTGGAGTCTTGGGAGGTCCAATTATGATGCAACGCATATCTCAACATTTTAGATACAGCTGGCTAATACATTCATATATGTATTTGCCTGTACTGATTCATAATATTTTCTCTCATATCAGTTTGTTTTGTTCGTAAAGCAAAATTCTGTAAGCCAAACGGTAAATAACTAACACCTTCAAGTCCTATCCAGAATACCTGGGCCCCGAGAGCACAGTAGCACTTCTGAGCGACAGCGCCCGGCAGCAGAGAAGAATCGCAGAAACGCATGCAGATGCAGAGCCCATTAAGCGGATTACGGCGGCCATCGATCGCGCAGGGCCTGTGCCGGGTGGCGCTGTTGACAGCCGACTCCTAATGGCCCGTCAATAACGGCTCTTGAGGTCATGGCGGCCGGACGCCTGTTGACAGGCGGACAGGGACTGCCTATTGGGAACACTTCTGTCGCCGCCTCGGGCCATTACAGGGAGCACCAGCCTATCACCACGTCGTTAGGCGAGCGCACAGGCGAAGCCGGCAAACGTGAAAAATTCCACACGTGCATTCTGTCTACTTCATAATACGAGATACTGGGTTGACAACCACCTCACATTCAAACAGGTTATTGTAGTTTATTTGCCCTGAAAAACCAACGAGAAGAACTTAGGGTTTAACGTCCCGTCGACGAAAAGATCATTAGCAATACAAAGTATTCACTCGAGATCCATCGCCACATTTGTTTTAAGCGATTGAGGGATGTCATCGAAACTCAAATCTGGATGGCTTTGAAACGCTATCCTCTCAATATGAATTCAATTGTCATACCACGGCACCACCTCGCTCAGTTAAAGTGCAGTGTTGTGGTTAGGAAGAGTACAGAAGGAGCCATTCTATTACTGACGGTAAATGAGAATAAATTAGCCGAATAGAAACGGAATATACAATATATGCGTAAAAACTTAAAACTATAATTACGGTAAGTGGCAACTGCTATTCATATTTGATTGTGCCGCTTTTCCGAAGCGGTCATTCAAATGCAATGAGAGTGGAGACTTTTGCGGCATGGAATAACGCCTATGCATCAAATTCGGTATAAAGCCTACGAAACATTTTTTTTCTCCTGGTGATAGTAGTCAGTGGGATGTTAATAGCAGAACATAAGACATCTGCTTCAAAAATTTATGGACGGAAAACATGGACACTCAACCACGGTGCAACTAAATTTTTTCACTTAAATTATTGCGATACGTAAAACGAGTAATAACTGATAGGCAACATACTAACACTGTCTTGCTGGAGAAGTCCTGGCGCAACAAAGCCAAGATGGTGTACAGTAAGTAATCGTCGTCACCTCAATGCTCAACTGCTTGCACCACCATTTCGACGAACATCTAAAGACGTGTTAACATCGCTGATCGATGGATTTCGGCTGATAACCTCGTAGTTGAGCACCCAACACATCACCCTCCTCACCCCCCCCCCTTCACACACACACACACACACACACACACACACACACACACACACACACACAACTGATTTCAAACAAAATTATTTTAAATACTGCCAGTCGTATATTCTGAGACGATGAAGATTATTTGCAGGTAGAATAAACGAATATGTTTGCATCTTCTATGCACGTTGAAAAGTAGTTATTGCCAGGGATAGACATAAAGCAGGAATTTTGGCACGGATGCAGTATATCGGCGTCGCTACTTAACACAGAAATGATTTAGTAAGAACCTATGCTATGCTGAAGATAAAGCAATTATTCAAAAAACTGAAGACAACGGTAGGGGACAGAGCATAGGCTGCCATTCTTCAGTTCTGCACATGTAATTTGATTTCTACGACGAAAGTATTACGCAGTAAGGTATGAAGATGGGAAAGATATAAAAATAAAACATCCATAGGAATATGAGGAGTTATTCCAAGAGCTCTCAGTGTGAGAAGAGTTAAGCAAACGAAATATTATAAAGTTGTAAGATGACGATGCCCTTGGAAACCTCCGTCGTTACCTTCGATGTCATTCAGTGACGCATACATACTTTATATATTTACGGTAACGTGATCCCTAAACTCACACTTCACGGTATGTAGCAGTTTTCTCGGCGTATTCCACTGATGAATTCTTCTCGGGTTATCAGCCGAGTGGTGGCGTCGTCTTGTCGCAACGTTTCAATGAGTTTCGTACCCATCATCTTCTGGTCACCACTCGGCTGATAACCCGAGACGAATTCATCAACGTAGCAGTTTGATTAGAAGAAATCATCGTTCTGACAACGAAATCATGTGAAGGCATATATTGTAAGAAGTGGAAATCATCAGGTGTGTCGTAAGGACGACAATGACTGGCGTTAGCCGAGGAAATATACCCCTGGAGAGTGACGCCAAGTAGGGCTGTTGGGGCCGCATCTAAGCAGTGGACAGACAAGTGACAGAGGTCTTGAGTGAACAGTGCCTAATGATGTCAAATAATGTGAAGAAACAGAGGAACAACTGTTCTGGGACAGAAAACTGAGTGGCGAAGATAGTTGTGAATACTGAAACAGAAGTACTCGAATAAGTTAATGTTTTACCAAATGTAACATAGTGAAAACATGTGGTGCAATTCTAACAACAGTATATATTAACACTTGCTGTTGTCGCAATACGATAAATAAATAACAAAATGGCGAAAAATATAATTAATAATACAAAAGGAATAAGGGAAATTCTCTCTTATTTCAATAAATCAGAGGACTAACATTTACCTCAAGATAGTATCTATCCAATCACAGAAGCTTTTTCATCTTAAGGGAACAAAGAACTGATATGTATTGCAAGATTGCCGCATAGTAGTTCTGACGAAGAAAAGTATTTGGAAACGCAAGTTTGTATATCGCAGAATCTCTACACCGCTTTCCCTGCAATGAGATTCCGTTCATAAAGGCAAGAAACAGGAGCCATCAGGAAAAAAATTTGATCCGTAACAAGTTGCAGCAGAGGACATAAAATCGGAAATATCTACGCATGGGCATAATTACGTGTGGAAATAACAGAAAAATCTGTGCAGAAGAAAAACGAATGAAAGAAATACGTTGCGCGTATGTTGGTCACTGTGATCCTACTGCAAGCCTTTCATTATAAACCCAAGCGAGTAGACAAAGTGGGCAGACCATGGGCAAGGTGGAGAAACCTAACAAGCTTGAACAACAACAGAAGAAACCTGGCCTTTTGCTCCAGAACACGCCACAAAATAAAATATAAGCAAATTGTTTACAGGTACTGAAAATTAGTAATCCTCATTTAGTCAGCTACGTTCTATCTCCTTTGGTCGTCTTGGGGAAAAAAATGGACCATCAGAACATTCCTTATTACATTCACGCAGCCCGTCAACGGAGAGGCGCGGAACGTTAAGTCGCCGTCAAGCTTTGGTAGGAAGAAACGTTTGACATTTCCTCGCGGACGTAATAGTAGCCAAAATTGCGTTCCTGTGTCTCTTAGCCTTTATTTCATTGCTGAGTCTGGTATCGAGACACTGTCCAAAGGTTGCCCGTGGATCTGACATTTTTGCTATGAATGGTTTCCCACAAAAGACATTCACTATCTGGAAGCGAAAAATGATTTTCGTCTTACAATACCTGGAGCTGGATACTGTACATGAATAAGAACATAAACGAATATTTCTTAAACAAAACTGTTTTAATAGTGAAAATTATAGTCCTGAGAGAGAAAAGAACAGTTTTTGTCATTACTTTCAAGTTAAAATGATAACAAAACACAAAGACTGTAGCAATTGTGGCAGGTAGTCTCGCAGATGGATGTTTGGATTCATACGCAGGCAGAGATATTATAGCATGGAAGACATCGACGGTATCAAAGGCACTAGAATTATTTCAGACGAATCCACATCGAAGAAGCTACTAACCAAACACACAAGGAGGAAAAGAAAGATTAATGTTGATGAATATATCTTTATTTGGTGTAAAATAGAAAATGATAAAAGTAAAATAATAATAATCATTAATAAAGGCTTGTATCGCTGCTAGTCCTTTAATTCTGACACTACTTCTACTTTCGTACCACGCATGATATATCAGAAGCCCGTTCTTACCGTTCAGCACTGATGTGAGCTACGTGATGTTATGTTGACGCACTGGTGTGAGCTACGTGATGTTATGTTGACAGTACTGTCCCGTTCGGCTCCGGTTCGTTAGCGACTAGCGTGAATTGTCCGCAGAAGCACTTATCTGGCGAGCCAGCGCTGGCGGAAGCACGCACGGCAGCCAGCCAAACGTTGCAGGCACGTCCCGAAGCGATAACGACGCTCCTGCCCTTCTATGACTGACCTGCTCACTGCTATCTTCCATGTATGTGGAGATTTCACAGCCACTCCCACCAAATCACGCGAGATAGCCACTCGTCGATACATCACACCCCACTCGTTTGGATCACTAGATACGCGTGTCTACAGAAACTGGTAGTGGGAGAATTGTTCTTCAAATGTGACAGGTATCTAAAATAGAATACAGACAGCGAAGGTTTACCTACAACTTGTAGAAAACTTGGACAACAATTCTAAGAGTCTAAAGACATGAAATGGAGAAAGAAGTTATGACAGGCCGGCAGCAAATCTCCTACAATATTCAATGTGTACACTAAGCAAGGAATAATGTAAACTACAGAGAACCCTGTCGAGGTTTCCGATCCAAAAATTTCGCGTTGGATCCCTGTCACACCTATGAACTTTATCTTGTCTTTTGCCATCTGCAAACATTTGTTACTGTAAAAAATGTCGAGCTGCACCAAATTCGGAGTCTATATTAAACAACTGCAACTGGCTCGGTAAATCAGTTCAAATGTCTTACAGAGTGAATACCATATCATCTCCAACGAGACTCTACCTATTAAAGCACTGTGGTCTTCAAATCAACTTTCGATTTCTCTTTAAGGAGAAATTGGCAGAGGGAATTTAAGTTTAGAGGAAAAAACAAACTAAGAGATCTGTCCATGGCGTAATTTTATCAGAGCCGGCAAGGCACTTGGCAGACAACTGAGCAGAGTGAATAGTGCCTTAAAAAGGGGTTATAATATGAACAACCCCCCCCCCCCCCCCCATGAACCATGGACCTTGCCGTTGGTGGGGAGGCTTGGGTGCCTCAGCGATACAGATAACCGTACCGTAGGTACAACCACAACGAAGGGTTATGTGTTGAGAGGTCAGACAAACGTGTGGTTCCTGAAGAGAGGCAGCAGCCTTTTCAGTAGTTGCAAGGGCAACAGTCTGGATGGTTGACTGATCTGGCCTTGTAACACTAACCAAAACAGCCTTGCTGTGCTGGTACTGCGAACGGCTGAAAGAAAGGGGAAACTATGGCCCAAATTTTTTCCGACGGCATGCAGCTTTACTGTATGATTAAATGATGATGCCGTCCTCTTGGGTAAAATATTCCTGAGGTAAAATAGTCCCCCCCCCCCCCCCAATTCGGATCTCCGGGCGGGGACTACCCAAGAGGACGTCGTTATCAGGATAAAGAAAACTGACGTTCTACGGATCGGAGCGTGGAATGGCAGATCCCCTAATCGGGCAGGTAGGTTAGAAAATTTAAAAAGGGAAATGGATAGGTTATAGTTAGATATAGTGGGAATTAGTGAAGTTCGGTGGCAGGAGGAACAAGACTTCTGGTCAGGTGACTACAGGGTTATAAACACAAAATCAAATAAGGGTAATGCAGGAGTAGGTTTAATAATGAATAGGAAAATAGGAATGCGGGTAAGCTACTACAAACAGCATAGTGAACGCATTATTGTGGCCAAGATAGATACGAAGCCCACACCTAATACAGTAGTACAAGTTTATATGCCAACTAGCTCTGCAGATGACGAAGAAATTGAAGAAATAAATGATGAAATATGGATTGGGGCTAAGAAATGAAAGAGGAGGCCGCCTGGTAGAATTTTGCACAGAGCACAACTTAATCATAGCTAACACTTGGTTCAAGAATCATAAAAGAAGGTTGTATACATGGAAGAAGTCTGGAGATACTGACAGGTTTCAGATAGGTTATATAATGGTGAGACAGAGATTTAGGAACCAGGTTTTAAATTGTAAGACATTTCCAGGGGCATATGTGGACTCTGACCACAATCTATTGGTTATGAACTGTAGATTAAAACTGAAGAAACTGCAAAAAGGTGGGAATTTAAGGAGATGGGGCCTGGAGAAACTGAAAGAACCAGAGGTTGTACAGAGTTTCAGGGAGAGCATAAGGGAACAATTGACAGCAATGGGGGAAAGAAATACAGTAGAAGAAGAATGGGTAGCTTTGAAGGATGAAGTAGTGAAGGCAGCAGAGGACCAAGTAGGAAAAAAGACGAGGGCTAGTAGAAATCCTTGGGTAACAGAAGAAATATTCAATTTAATTGATGAAAGGAGAAAATATAAAAATGTAGTAAATGAAGCAGGCAAAAAGGAATACAAACGTCTCAAAAATGAGATCGACAGGAAGTGCAAAATGGCTAAGCAGGGATGGCTAGAGGACAAATGTAAGGATGCAGAGGCTTATCTCACTAGGGGTAAGATAGATACAGCCTACAGGAAAATTAAAGAGACCTTTGGAGATAAGAGAACCACTTGTATGAACATCAAGAGTTCAGATGGAAACCCAGTTCTAAGCAAAGAAGGGAAAGCAGAAAGGTGGTAGGAGTATATAGAGGGTCTATACAAGGGCGATGTACTTGAGAACAATACTATGGAAATGGAAGAGGATGTAGATGAAGATGAAATGGGAGATACGATACTGCGTGAAGAGTTTGACAGAGCACTGAAAGACCTGAGTCGAAACAAGGCCCCCGGAGTAGACAACATTCCATTGGAACTACTGACGGCCTTGGGAGAGCCAGTCCTGACAAAACTCTACCATCTGATAAGAGTCGAGGGACATGAAAAGGAAGCAGTGGTTGGGAAGGGAGTTAGACAGGGTTGTAGCCTCTCCCCGATGTTATTCAATCTGTATATTGAGCAAGCAGTAAAGGAAACAAAAGAAAAATTCGGAGTAGGTATTAAAATCCATGGAGAAGAAATAAAAACTTTGAGGTTCGCCGATGACATTGTAATTCTGTCAGAGACAGCAAAGGACTTGGAAGAGCAGTTGAATGGAATGGACAGTGTCTTGAAAGGAGGATATAAGATGAACATCAACAAAAGCAAAACAAGGATAATGGAATGTAGTCGAATTAAGTCGGGTGATGCTGAGGGAATTAGATTAGGAAATGAGACACTTAAAATAGTAAAGGAGTTTTGCTATTTGGGGGGCAAAATAACTGGTGATGGTCGAAGTAGAGAAGATATAAAATATAGACTGGCAATGGCATGGAAAGCGTTTCTGAAGAAGAGAAATTTGTTAACATCGAGTACAGATTTAAGTGTCAGGAAGTCATTTCTGAAAGTATTTGTATGGAGTGTAGCCATGTATGGAAGTGAAACATGGACGATAAATAGTTTGGACAAGAAGAGAATAGAAGCTTTCGAAATGTGGTACTACAGAAGACTGCTGAAGATTATATGGGTAGATCACATAACTAATGAGGAAGTATTGAATAGGATTGGGGAGAAGAGAAGTTTGTGGCACAACTTGACCAGAAGAAGGGATCGGTTGGTAGGACATGTTGTGAGGCATCAAGGGATCATCAATTTAGTATTGGAGGGCAGCGTGGAGGGTAAAAATCGTACAGGGAGACCAAGAGATGAATACACTAACCAGATTCAGAAGGATGTAGGTTGCAGTAGGTACTGGGAGATGAAGAAGCTTGCACAGGATAGAGTAGCATGGAGAGCTGCATCAAACCAGTCTCAGGACTGAAGACCACAACAACAACAACAATATGAACAACAAATAAAGTAAAATAGGGTTAATGGGTTGGTTGGTTGCTTTGGGAGAGAGAACCAAACAGCGAGGTCATCGGTCCCATCGGATTAGGGGAAAGAAGTCGGCCGTGCC
Source organism: Schistocerca serialis cubense (assembly GCF_023864345.2). Classification (NCBI taxonomy): domain Eukaryota; kingdom Metazoa; phylum Arthropoda; class Insecta; order Orthoptera; family Acrididae; genus Schistocerca; species Schistocerca serialis. The sequence continues at coordinate 316,267,578 of NC_064645.1, read as the reverse complement.
CTTTCGAAGGAACGATCCCAGCATTTGCCTGAAGCGATTTAGGGAAATCACGGAAAACCTAAATCAGGATGGCCGGACGCAGATTTGAATCATCGTCCTCCCCAACGCGAGTCCAGTGTGCTACCCACTGCGTCACCTCGATCGGTGGGGTAATGGGATGTAGATGAATTAAAGCAGGCGATGCTGAGGAGATTAGGTACAATAGAAAGTAGTGAGCGAGTTTTGCTATTTGGGAAGGAAAATAATTGATAAAGGCAAAAGTATAAAAAATGCAGCCTGAGAATAGCAAGAAAAGTATTCCTGGAAAAGAGAAAATGTTAATATCCAATACACATTTAAGTGTCAGAAGGTCTTTTCTGACGATTTTAGTGCGGAATGTAGCCTTGTACAGAAGTGAAACGTAGACAAGAGATCAGGAGCTTTTGAAATGTGGTGCTACAGAAAAATGCTGCGGATTAAATTAGTTGATTGAATATTAATGATGAGGTACTCAATCGAATGGTGGAGAAAATAAATTTATGGCACGAACTGAGTAAAAGTAGAAATGCGGTGAAGGATCAAAGAATAGTTAATTTGGTAATGCACGGAACTATGAAGTAAAAACTCTGGGCGGTTAGCAAGATTTGCCTACAGAAAGCAGATTTAGATGGATGTAGGCTCCGGCAGTTATGACGAGATGAAAGGCCTGTGTGTGTGTGTGTGTGTGTGTGTGTGTGTGTGTGTGTGTGTGTGTGTGTGTAAGGTGCCTCTGGTAACACCATCATTCCCCCCCCCCCCCCCTACCGCTCCTTATTCCATTGGCCAATGGCGGGCGTGTGGGGAGAATGATTGTCGTAAACATCCATATTAACTCCAATTTCCCGAAATTTCTCATTGAGGTCATTCGAGAGATGGATATGTGAAAGTAATACGTTGCCCGACTCTTCCTGGAACGTGCGCTATCCGAATTTCAGCAGTAAACCTGTGACGCATCATGCCTGCCTTGTAGCGTCTGCCACTAGAGTTTTGCTGCGTATTTCCACAACACTCTCGTGCCTACTACGAGACCTCGTGAAGAAGCGTGTCGTTCTTCCTTGGATCTTCTCTACTTCGTTAATTCAACTTGATAATCGTTCCTCGGACTGAAGACTGCTTGAGATACCGACTGCAAAAGAAGGCAGACCTGGCTGAGTGGACAGAAGCACAGAGCGTGGTCAGCATGGACCCCCGATGAGGCCGCGTCGACAGGACGTAGCGGCCGCGGCTGATAACCAGTTTCCGCTGGGGAGCCGGTCTCTGGACTGCTCCAGTCAACGCCCAGGAGCTGCCGCTGCACGTAGTTCCAGCTCCTCATACGAGTCCTCCGCTGGAGCCACTGCTCATCATCTGCAGGCCGGGTCTCAACTCATACTACATCATTAACACACAATCCGTCATGGAGTCTCCGACGGTGTACTTTCTAGGTTACGGATATGATTACTAGTAACAGGCCGTCCTTCGTAACAGTATTTTATTTGTTTGTTAAATTCCAAGATGTTTCACAGCGGGGCGCGATTGGCCCGCCCGCCAAACAGGGGCCATAGCAAATAATAAGTATTTCCTTATTTTACAACCACCCGCACAATACTGCCTGGTGGCTCCGCTTCGTATAGCGAACAGCTACTACGCACGAACTAAGCTGGCGCTGCCTGTTTTGTGTTGGATCAACAGAGCGGTCACAACATGTAAGGCGCTTCACATTGTTCCACTGTGAATATAGGGCAGGTTTCGAATTATTACATATCCTTGTAGAGAGCAAAGCATCAGCTCCTCCTCTAGATGTAGTGGGCGAAAAAGGCTATCCTATATAAGGTTCGCTACTCTGATACTTTCAGGAAGCCGGTACATGACGTCTCCAAACGTATGATCGGATGCCTGAAGACAAGAGGAAGAAGTAACGACCGCAGGCTACGCAGGGAAGAACAACCGACGAGGAAAGTTCGAGTAGTGACACGACTAGGACAAAGGTCAAGCAAGAGTCACAAAACTGTACTCGATGAAAAAATAAGTAAATAATGGTGTACCCCTCTGATCCACTAAGGGCTGAAATGATGTGACGCTGCTGAAGAATAAAACGTGAACAACGCAAGGAAGTCTTGCTTAATAACTGAAATTCAAACTTACACACATCTACATCGACGTGATTACTCTGCTATTCACAATTAAGTGCCTGGCAGAGGGTTCAACGAACCACCTTCAAGCTGTCACTACCGTTCCACTCTCGAACGGCGCGCGGGAAAAACGAGCACTTAAATGTTTCTGTGCGAGCCCTGATTTCTCTTATTTTATCGTGATGATCATTTTTCTCTATGTAGGTGGGTGCCAACAGAATGCTTTCGAAATCCGTGGAGAAAACTGGCGATTGGAATTTCATGAGAAGATCCCGTCGCAACGAAAAACGCCTTTGTTTTAATGATTGCCACACCAATTCACGTATCATGTCTGTAGCACTATCTCCTCTATTTCGCGATAATACAAAACGAGCCGCCCTTCTTTGAACTGTTTAAATATCATCCATCAGTCCCACCTGATACGGATCCCACACCGCACAGCAATACTCTAGAATGGGGTGGACAAGCGTGGTGTAAGTCTCTTTAGTAGACCTGTTGCACCTTCTAAGTGTTCTGTCAATGAATCGCAGTCTTTGGTTTGCTCCGCCCACAGTATTATCTATGTGATCGTTCCACTTTTAATTTAGCGGATTTCTTTTGTACACATGTGAATAACTCTTCACCTTTTCTTTATTCAGAGTCAGTTGCCAATTTTTGCACCACACAGATATCTTATCTAAATCATTTTGCAATTCGTTTTGGTCATCTGATGACTTTACAAGACGGTAAATGATAGCATCATCTGCAAATAATCTAAGAGGGCTACTCAGATAGTTCAGGAACAACAGAGGGCCTATAACACTTCCTTGGGGAACGCCGGATATTACTTCTGTTTTACTCGATGGCTTTCCGTCTATTACTACAAACTGCGACCTTTCCGACAGGAAATCACGAATCCAGTCGCACAACTGAGGCGATATTCTATAGGCACGCAATTTGGTTAGAAGACGCTTGTGAGAAACGGTGTCGAAGGCATCCTGGAAATCTAAAAATATGGAGTCAATTTGACATGCCCCGTCGATAGCACTCATTACTTCATGAGTATAAAGAGCTAGCTGTGATCCGCAAGAACGATATTTTCTGAATCCGTGCTGACTATGTGTCAGTAAATCTTTTTTTTCGAGGCACTTCATAAGGTTCGAATACAGTATATGTTCCAAAACCGTACTGCAAATCGACGTTAGTGATATGGGCCTGTGATTCAGCGGATTACTCTTATTTCCCTTTTTGGCTATTGGTGTGACTAACAATTTTCCAGTTTTTAGGTACGGAACTTTCTATGAGCGAGCGGTTGTATATAATTGCTAAATACGGAGCTATTGCTTCTGCATACTCTGAAAAGAAACTGACTGGTATACCATCTGAACCGGAAGCCTTGCCTTTATTAAGCGATTTAAGCTGCTTAGCTATACCGAGGATATCTACTTCTATGTTTCTCATCTTCGCAGTTGTTCTTGATTGGAATTCGGGAATGCTTACTTCGTCATCTTTGGTGAAGAAGTTTCGGAAAACCGTGTTTAATAACTGTGCTTTGGTGGCACTGTCATCAGTGACATCACCGTTGTTATCGCGCAATGAAGGTATTGATTGCGGCTTGCCACTGGTGTGCATTATATAAGACCAGAATCTCTTAGGGTTTTCTGCCAGATTCCGAGACAGAATTTCGTTATGGACATTATTAAAAGCATCTCGCGTTGAAGCACGCGTTATATTTCGAACTTCTGTAAAACTTTGCCAATCTTGGGGATTTTGTGTTCTTTTAAATTTGGCATTCTTTTTTCGCTGCTTCTGGAACAGCGATCTGGCCCGTTTTGTGTACCATAGAGGATCAGTACCATCACTTATTAATTTATGTGGTATATATCTCTCAATTGCCGTCAATACAATCTCTTCGAAATCATTCCACATCTTTTCTACGCTTACGTGGTCAGATCGGAAGGAGACTGTCTTTTAAAAAGGCGTTAAGAGCATTTTTATGAGATTTTTTTAAAATAGATGTACTTTGCGTTTGTTTTTGATAGTCGTGTGTTACGGTATTCAGCCTAGCAGCAACTGCCTTGTGGTCGGTAATTCCTGTGTACGTCATGATACTTCCTATTTGTCCAGGATTATTTGTTGCTAAGAGGTCAAGTATGCTTTCGCAATTATTTACGCTTCGAGTAGGTGCATGAAGTAATTGTTCAAAATAATTTTCTGAGAAAGCATACACCTTAACAAGTTCCATAACATCAGATATTTAAGGCCTTGGATTTTGAATATGTTCACACTACTACTACTACTACTACTACTACTACTAGAGTCAGCTGCAGTGCATGCAGTCGAGTGAGATGCTGCTACCACCGTGGTGGCGTAGTGCAGCACTGCGCGATAAGGTGCATGGCCGTGTACGGCTGCGGCCTCAGGTAACGGGACAGCGCTAACAGCGGAGCGGAGCGCCACAACCGGTTATTGTCGCCGCCGCCGCCGGCTGCTACAGCTACGCGACTTCGTCCGGGTCACTGCCGCCAGCCCACTTGATATACTTGTACATAACTATGGAGCGACACGATACAGAAAATTTTCTCGCAATGGGATAACAAGTCTTCTCTGCACTAACCCAAGATTCAACTGCATAACAGTTACACTCTCTACATGTCAATCACTACTATTTTCATGACATATCTGCGTTTCCACAGAACTGTGTGGAGTACACGCCTGAAGACCAACGTTTTGGTGTAAAATGGGAGGGTAGAAGACTGTACACGAGATAAAAAGGTGTATTCATCGCATCAGAAGTGCACTTATGCCGATAAATAATTCAACAATTCTGTACAAAAACTGCAATGAATTTAAGGAATGACAAGTAAAGCATACAATTTGTGCCAAGTGAGACATACTGACATGATGTACTTTACGTTAGAGACTGACATCACTATTTTGAGGACAGGTGGTGGCAGCGGCACCTAGAGGAGTTGGAACGCTTCACGTGCATAAAGTACAGCTCTCCAGGTTGTTCTCATGAAAGTCCTGACTTCCGAAAATCAATAACAGGCCGAATATCAACTTATTTCTTTCCTAACATTTCTATTTGGTATCATTCCACAACGACAACCAAATCAAGGAAAAAATATAATTACATAATTAAATTTTCCTTCAGACTTTTGAGTTTCATCTTTGTCTATGACAATGATAGAAGCCCAAGCAATGAATTTAAACTTGCGCCACGATCGGGACATGAACCAAAGTCTCATTGCTAACTAGGCAGCTGTGTTAGCCATTACACCACCACAGCAGCACGGACTACCCTAGCCCAACGTCCATAACACAAACTTCAATTCACGTGTTGAGCTTTTTTCCCTCCTTGGGCGCCGGCCGAAGTGGCCGTGCGGTTCTAGGGGCTGCAGTCTGGAACCGCGAGACCGCTACGGTCGCAGGTTCGAATCCTGCCTCGGGCATGGATGTGTGTGAAGTCCTTAGGTTAGTTAGGTTTAACTAGTTCTAAGTTCTAGGGGACTAATGAACCCAGAAGTTGAATCCCATAGTGCTCAGAGCCATTTGAACCCTCCTTGGGCTTCTATCAATAATATAATTTGTTGTCCTGTGATATGGAGAAACCTTCCACGAAACCAGCAAAATTTTCGATGGATGTTGCTTTCAGTCCTGCAATTGAACCGGAAGTGTTTGAAGAAAGACTGCATTTCTGGTCCTAAGCAAATAGCGTAAGGTATACTGGGAAACAGCCTTCTTGGAATACATGTCTGTAGATTTCTGTAGAAGACTTGCCACTGACTTAGGTACCGTTATTTTCGATCGTATTGCTTGTGTATTGCAGAGACTAAACAGAGACATAAAAGCATATTAATTTTAAACAGTTAGAGCATAATTATTTCAATGAGATATCTTTCAAAGTCGGCGGAAAACAATGTGGTTAAAGGAATAACATTAGGCGACGGGCAGCAGAGTAGGTTCCACGTCGGCAGGTGACAACATGTCAATCGTTAGCGGAAAGCGGGCGCCCGCACAAGCACTCTGTATGTGGCAATGTAGATTAGCACTGCTGCTGGACGAGGGAACTTTACTATTTTCCCGCTCTAAGAATTTTCAGAACCTTCTCTTTATCAGCAGATTATCAGGTTTATCCGCGGCTCTCATGACCCGAGGCAGGATTCGAACCTGCGACCACACCAGAACAATCAAGGACATCTTAAGAACGAATAGAAATGCTTGAGTGATGGGCACTCCACTTCACCAGAAGGCGGAAGAGGTACCGAAAGATTAAATTAACACTGCTTTTCGGAAAGTCCCTACTTATGTTGTATTCTGTTTATTTGTGTTGTTTTTCTTTAAGTATCATATTCAACTCAGTAAATTTCTCTGACCTGGGCATATAATGTTATAATGTTTCCAGGGAAAATGGGGAACCCATCAAGGAGACTTTCACCGAAGCACTTCAGACGGTTGTTAAAATGAAGCTAGAAGACTTTACAGATCTGACACCTTTGCAGATAAATATTCCAAAGAAGGGCAAACTTTATGATGGATGTCAGTTCCGATTTTCGTTCTGATGAAGGAACGCCGTCACATTTAAAAGTGAGGTATCAATGTACTGATTTCGAAGAATTCAAAACTGCAAATATCACTAGGAAAGGATGAGAACGTCAGGAGCTTAAACCATTCCAGCTACCAACGATATACTTAAAATTCCCTCAAATTTGCGAGAAAAAACTGTAAAGATGTTATGTCATTAATGCCACATATACCAGATATTTCGGGGGAAGGTATACTTCAACAGTCTGAGTGAAACAAAGGAAAAAAATGAAGAAAATGACAGAGGTGATAGATACTGGCTATATTTTGTGAGATATTGTAGTCACTATTATATGTTGGTGTTCACAATTTTGTAAACCTTTTCTTTTAGTGTGACAACGGCCAAATCCCAATGTAGTGTCATCCAGCAATAAAATATTTTTTATTAATAATGTATAGCTTTTTCTCACAAAATAACTAAGCACACACGTATATTAAGACAAGGGAGAAACGAACTACTTGTGTTGGCTACCCCCCCCCCCCCCCCCAAAAAAAAAAATAATGTGTGTGCCTTATTGATTTGTTACAACTTTTAAAATACTTTCCTGACAAATTTCAATTTTGTGGATTTGGATTAGCCTACATCTTTCTCACCCCATCCCTTCAATTGCTATCCGTTTTACGCTGTTCCCTGTTGGTCATACTGAATTAAGAATATTTATATTCACGTCGTCATCTGTTGAGAATGTACGACACGAGAGCTGTCTCATTGGAATCATTTGTTGCCGTCCCTACTTCAACCAGGAGCTGAGCGAATGTGCCTACTTTGGCGAGTTGCTATTTGTTCAGAAGAAACAGAAACCGGCTGATATGCCCCGGTATAGAAAACAATATTTGTTCAGAAAAAACAGAAATCGCCTGACACGCCCTGGTATAGAAATGATGCCCTTCGATAAATATTATACAATATGTTGGGTGTCGTCAATATGAGACTATGAGATTTTGTACAGTTTATTTCAGATAGAAAAATCTAAGAATAGCAGTCGCATTTAAGCTAGCCGTACAATTTAAATAGGAACAAGCGACATGAGCCACAGTGTGCAGTCAAAACAGCATGCCATTCTGGTTACAGTAGAGGAACTGACTGAAAACGAATGGGGAAAGGCACAACAAAAATAATAGCCTGCAGAACGTGCTTGCAGGCGACTGTGGGAAAGGCCCGCGCCGCTGCTGGTGACGTCACTGAGCGCTGCTACGGCTGCCTGCAATTACGAGAGCGCCGCAGCCGTGACGGCGAGCTTCTCGGAACTGTGGCTCTGCTGGTTAGCGCTCCGCAAATACGTGACGCGCCGTGACAACTAGCTCTAACAGCTCTCCACTACCAGCTTCTACGCATCTCCTAGCAACTGCACGCCCGCTTCATCAGTCCTTTCGCATCTGGGAGTCTCCAAAATGTCACGTTCAATGAACCGCAGTGTTGTGCACTGTCTGACAAGAGTAACTAACAGAATCCACAAAAAGGATCCAACCTGCTACGGTTGCCGAACAACAGGTATACCTGACCACGTCCTATTGGAATGTCCACTTTATGAGTTCTTGATGGCAAAAGGAGATTGAGCAGTCCGATCTACAAGGCAGTATGCTGAGAGCTGAAACTCCGTTTCTTCAATGATAAAGCTACAGTTTTCCAAACAGCTGGTGAAATAGGAATATCCGGTACGCCTTCACCCCCTTCGAAGTGTGAGAATGAAGCGTGACGTGCGCTAGAAACAGTAATTACTTAAGATTATTCAAAAAAAGCCGTAGTACTTGCCGCCTTTTCCGTGTATTTTTCTAATGACGACGAATTTCTTTCTTTCTCCTTTCCACTCTCCTTTTCGTTCCTCTCTCTCACTGAACGAACTCTCGCATAAACTGCCAGCAGCAGGTGAACGCCAATGTTCGTAGTGCCACACAACGAGTACTCAAAATGGCAGAACCTTGTACTTTCCGATATTCAGTAAGAGGCTGTTTTCATTTATACTCCAGATCCTTGACGGCAAGGAATTAAACTCGTAGTTTGATTGAGCTGATGATGGGTCGACCGAGTAATGTTTCTGGATGCTCAACAACTACGACTTAGAAATCTTACATAAAGTTATCTGGACATCTTACACTTTTTACGTAGATAAATCGCTTCCCACTGCTTGATGTATACAGGCGACCTACACTATATACTGCCTGTATTTCATTCTGATGCAAAATCTGGTTTAATACGTTTCTCCAACGGTGCTTACATCTGAAGGGTGGTAATTTGTCAGAACCCCTTTAACATTTGCTTTTTTTATTTTGTATTTTATGAAATTTCGATAATGATTTATGCAATATAGTTTTTCTTCCGACCGTTTAACGGTGTCAATAAAATGAGCGTTCCTTTGTAAAATCCTGTTTACGCTGCAACTACTTTTCAAGGGCACTATTAATTCAATATTTTTGAACAGTACAGCAGAGAGAGGGAGAGAGAAGAAATACAAATGAAAAACTGCAGCACAATGGGAATTCTAGAGTATCGCTTGAGCTCTACGTAAAGTACACTGAAAAGCCAAGGAAACTGGTACACCCGCCTATATCTAGTAGGGCCCCGCGAGCACATGGAAGTGCCGCAAAACGACACGGCATAGACTCGAATAATGTTTAAATTAGTGCTGGGGGGAACTGCTACCATGAATCCTGCAGGGCTGTCCATAAATCCGTAAGAGTGCAAAGCGGTGGAGATCTCTTCTGAACAGCACGTTTCAAGGCATCCCAGATATGCCCAATAATGTTCATGTGGCCAGCAGAAGAGTTTAAACTCAGAAGTGTGTTCCTGGAACCACTATGTAGTAATTCTGGACTTGTGGGGTATCGCATGGTCCTGCTGGAATTGCCCAAGCCCGTCGGAATGCACAATAGACATGAATGGATGCAGGTGATGAAACAGGATGCTTACGTACGTGTCACCTGACAGTTGTATCTAGACGTATCAGGGAGTCCCGTATCACTCCCAACTGCTCACGCCACGCACCATTACAGAGCCTCCGCCAGCTGATCAGTCCCGTTCTGACATGCAGGATCCATGATGGTTCATGGTTCTCCATACCCGTACACATCCATCCGCTCAATACAATTTGAAACGAGACTCGTCGGACCAGGCAACGTGTTTCCAGTCACCAACAGTCCAATACCGGTGCTGACAGGCCCGGGCGAGGCACAAAGCCTTGTGTCGTGAAGTCATCATGAGTACACGAGTGGGCCTTCGGATCTGAAAGCCAATATCAATGATACTTCGTTGAATGGTTCGCACGCTGATACTTGTTGATGGCCCAGCATTGAAATCTGCAGCTATTTGCGGGAGGTTTGCACATCTGTCACGTTGAACGACTCTCTTCGGTCGTCGTTGGTCCGTTCTTGCAGGATTTTTTTTCCAGCCGCAGTGATGTCGGAGGTTTGATGTTTTACCCATTCCTGATATTCACGGTACACTCGTGAAATGGTCGTACGGTAAATCCCCACTTCATCGCTACCTCGGAGATGCTGTGTCCCACCGCTCGTGCACCGGCTGTAACACTACGTTCAAACTCACTCAAATCTTGATAACCTGCCTTTGTAGCAGCATTAACCAATCTAACAACAACGCCAGGCACTTATCGTCTTATAAAGGCCTTGCCGATCTCATCGCCGTATTCTGCCTGTTTACGTATCTCTGTATTTGAATACGCATGCCTATACCAGTTTCTTTGGCGCTTCAGTGTAATATGGCATCATGCCAAAGTGTCTCCAGCACAGCGGACGTTGTACTGAATAACGACACATATTCATTTCATAAGGCGTAACGTTTTATTTCTCCTTACAGCAACATCGCGACAGACAGAATAGCGGAACAAAGTGCTGTATAATAGTGGTGAGCGTGTCTCACTGCTGTACCCCCATACTCTTGCCAAGAGACGCTCGCGAAAAATCTTGTCATATACATTTTGTACTTGACTGATGACATCATTTCGTAATCTCCTTGCTCAATGATTAGTGAGACGTCGTTAAACTGTTAGCAAGAAAGCTAATAAGCAGAGGACGCTAGAACGTGCCAAAGGAATGGGATGTGTAAGCTCATCAGGCAACATAAAATGTCATATATATAATTTCTTAAACCGCACAACTGAGGTATAAACAGAAACGTTTTCGTTTGTATAGTGAGTAACGAAGGCCACAAAAATCGTAGCATACTTCTTATTTGGAGTGAAGTAGTGTTGTAAAGATCATCCGCTTTCACAGCCCATGTCTTTCTGCACATCAGTCACAACTATCCCAGTGACGTTTTTTTCATTTGACCTCTGCTAGATGTAACAAATTTATGTTTTACTACGACTCTTACAACATAATAAATGTCATTTACTTCACGTGTATGGTCACAAATTTATCGTCATCAGACATCAGCCGTGCTCCACATGAGGACATGTTTTTATAAAAACAGACCTGAAGATCGTCATTATAGACCGAAACCGGTAGTCCGATGGCAAAAAGTTTGTGACCATAGACGTGAAGTAAAGGAAATTTTTTCTATATTCGAGTCACTGTTCAATTCGCGACCATGTCGCAGGTTGTGAAATCTTACTACACAGACGATTACTTCTGATTCATTTCATGGAGTTTACACAACTTAAGTTCTTCTTTTAATGTTTTGCCTTTCAAGACAGTAAGATGAAATACTGCACCAACAACTTTGTACTACGTTGCTGTTCTTTCCTTTAAGAAAGGCCCTTAGACACCAAACTTACGTAAGAACTTTGAGGAACCATGCCTGGCAACACTTGTTAAGAGTTGCAGGAGTAAACAAAAGACTTATAACCTGGCATCGGAGCACAGCCTATGAAGCTGTAACTCACAAAAGAGTAACGTGCCATCTCCTCAGTTGGGATTCTCCGGTATTGATGTACAAGACAAAACGTAATAGCTCCTATTTTAGTGAGATTCCCAGCTTACTGAGGCAAAAGATTAGTTGTTTTCTAACGGGTAGGTTGCGGTGGTCTGATATTTAGTATGTTGTTTGTTGCCATAAAATTTGAGGATTGGAGTGATACAGTACTACTGGATCTCATAAAATGTAATACATATATAATGTAGTAAACAATTTAAAAAAGTCAATGATGAACAAAATTCACATATACGGACTAAAAATTGTCCTTCATGCAAGCTAAAACTGCAGCACTTCAAGTACCCTTATCAATGACTAACTTTAATGAGTTTCATGTTCTAATGGCTAAATGATACCTTCTGTCTTACTTCGACAGCGCACATGCATGAAACACCCATTTCCATGTCTACCTGACTGAATTATGTGGTAACGCCTTCATAATTATAATGCTGAATTATTATTTAATTGACGAACAGCTTTTCCTACGGACTGAAGTACCAAATCTGTATCACATTTGAAATGTTGTCCACGTTAAAAGGAGAAAACGACGTGTTTACATAACCTACGCAGGTACAACTAGTATTTTCACCCAATATATTTCAGGCAGAGTTTTATCTAAATTTATTTTCTTTTAATGATCTCGACAGTAGCCAACTGAAGTACTTGATAATGGTTTAAAGTCAATGAAGTACAAAGAGTTCCTGTTTTAGCAGGACAGAATCTAAAACGCTTTTGTGGATATCTATAACGACACTAGCAGTTTTGTAATTTTTTCATATTTATGATACTTGACGTTAAAACACAAATACATCACTCCCAAGACAGTTCGATACAACACCGAAAAATTCTCGGAAAATCAGTCTTCTAAATTTTTCGAAGATGTTTAATACATTAAATAGATTCGCTTTGACAAGTAGTGTGGCCTTGTGGTAACGTGCTTGCTCACTGTGTTGAGTGGGAGGGGCGCTTGGGTTCGATTCCACGTCGATTCAAATTTTTAAACAAAGGTGCATATTCTATGAACATTTACTTGAAGCGCATAATACAAAATGATAGAAAAAATGGCTCTGAGCACTACGGGACTTAACTGCTGAGGTCATCAGTCCCCTAGAACTTAACTACTTAAACCTAACTAACCTAAGAACATCACACACATCCATCGCCGAGGCAGGATTCGAACCTGCGACCGTAGCGGTCGCGCGGTTTAGACTGTACAAAATGATAGAAAAATAGTTTGCAGTTCTTTTAATTATACAATCGTGATTAAAACCGTTTGTAAAAAAAAACAGTAATTAAAGCTTTTTGTTTGCAATGTAAACTGGATTTGTGTATACAGTATGTATTTAGAAATACGATGCGCATTTTTCACAGAACTGACTGCTAGAAGTGTAAATTAGCATATATTTAATTAATTTTGTATTTAAATGACGTAGATATTCCAACTTGACGGGAAAAAACGAAAAAATAATAACCTAAACTAGACACTGTACGTTGCAGTACATTTAAAGTGCAGCCGACAGTTCTTTTATTTTTAAGAGTTGATGCATTCGCACTCACCAATTCGATAGTGGTATTCGTGCCGTACTTCGAAAATTTTGGTGTTGTTTTCCATACCGCCATACATAAACGAACGGACTATAACAGTAGTGAGTTACAAACACACCTTCTGCTTGATGAAAATACTACAGGCGGCCGTTAACTAACCGCGCTCACATGCACTGTTGGCTGAAGATAGTTTGCTGTTTTAAACTCTGTTTACTTTTAACCGCGATGCGGGACCTTGGTTATCTTGCTTTCTGACCGAAGTTGGTGTATTCGGCGAAAAATTTTGTTAGGTATTAACCGAGATGGCACGTTTTTTAAAGTGAAAGTACATTTTAACGGCATTCGAAAATATATGTAAACACTAGTACTGTGATAGAACGCGTTTTGATCTCTTCGCAAAAGTGGCACAGAAATATGCTAAAATTGAGAGACAATGGGCTGGCATTAGCTACTGCACTGTAAACGCAGGCTGCTAGGGCTCTCATGCCACGGACACTTAATAAATTCGCAATTATTTGTGAGTGGAGTCGTTGATACCGTCATAATTTCACCCGTATCAACCACTAAGACAGTACATTAGTTTGCGCAGGAACATGTCGCTCTCGAGGGATGATTTCCGTGATTAATCATGGAAATGCTGACTGTTAACTCGCACTCGCAGCTTCAAACGTTTCCTTTCCGCCAGGAAAGCTATTAGACCTCCTGTATGCGATGAGTACCCTAACTGTTTCACCTTAAATAACTTTCGCATTGTCAAAGATATTTCTAATTTTTTTTCACTTACAATAGTGTGTAGGCGGTCATGAATAAGATACCAACTCGCTTTCGTAACTTCATTCATCACCGCGGTACAGATATGAAATAACTTTTTTTAAAAATACATATCAATCATGTTTTCTGTGCCAGAACAGCAGCCTGCACGAGAGATCAGCCAAGAACATGGTACGTCGTGGAGGGTCTACAGGTTTGCGCTGGTCACTGCAACTGGCCTTCTGCCAAGCCGTCAGGGTAGGGTAATTGCAGGGCACCGTGCAACTCGTCGACGTGCGCCTAAAGCTGTTTTCACGGCGCCCGCAGCCATCTCAGCCGGCCCAAGTTGCTACAAAACCAAAGTTCCGTAGCAGCCCAGCAGGCAGCGCAGTGGAGCGTACAGTCCCTGGACCTGAAATCCTGTCATGATACCGTTCTTGGTAGCTGGGTGCTACCCAAGCAAAAACTGAGACGTCACAACTTAAGTCTGACCATTCCGCATAGTATGGAGATTCAACGTAGTTAACTTCACGTGCGTAATTGAAAAGACGCGAATCTCTGGAAGTTGCGACGCCGATAGAAGCACCTCAGCACCCGAAAGGTGTATAAGCTCTCACACTTGACACGCACACATAAATTTAAAACATTTTGATAAACGACAGTGAGACTGAAATCTCGTTCATTGGTGGGTGTATTTGGGGATTTTTAAAAACCGGGTCTTTGCGTGAGAACTGGAAATTTTCTTTGAAGCCAAACGCAACTGAATATGAAACTAATTCTTTCCGCGTTATCAGTCGAAAATTATACTAGTGAGAATATGTAGTTCAAAGATTTTCATCCTGCGAACTTACATGCAGGAATCTACTAAGTTTTCTTTCTCATTCCTTTCTGACTGGTACTGAATGATTTATCAACTGTGAACCGAGTACTTGATTAAATTGACACACAGAGGAGGAGGATTAAATGGATACACAGAAGAGGAGGGCAAGGAAGGGGGGAAAGTGATAGAAATTGAGATTGAGAGAGAGAGAGAGAGAGAGAGAGAGAGAGAGAGAGAGAGAGAGAAGCACAATGGTGTAACGAAAACACAATACGAACTGCAGTATCAACAAGTATGCTTGCCAGAAGTCATTTTGCATACGCACGGAAATCTGAAACTAAATGACTATACGCTGATTATAAATCGATTATTTACAAATCTGAGCCCAGTGCTTAAACTACTGTTCTTATTTGGTTAATTATTCCTTATTTTTGGCCTTTGAAACATAGGCAAATAAGTTTGTGCAGAAGTTACTCATCTCATGCGTGGCAATTATGACAAGATCTTTACGACCCTTTTCAATTTCTGTCAAGCGCTGGTAACGTCTCGTGTAAGCACTTTTAATTTCTCATTGTCATTCACAATACTAGCTAAACATTATGAGGTTTTTTTTAATTTAACAGACGTTTATGGCCTCATATGATGGCGGGCTGGCAGCGGCCAGACAGACACTCCGCAGTAACTTAATTAAAAGATAATAACAGAAAATAGTTAAAGATATTCAGAGCAAGATGCTGGTGTAGGACTTACAGTCTCTTTATATGTCTGGGTTCCTGATAACTGGAAATACGGGATGGGATATGGGTACTGATGTGGAAATGATGGAAATTATGTGAAGCGTCTGTGAGAGCGCCGGCCCTTGGTGACCGAGCGGTTCTAAGCGCTTCAGTCTGGAACCGCGCGACCGCTACGGTCGCAGGTTCGAATCCTACCTCGGGCATGGATGTGTGTGATGTCCTTAGGTTAGTTAGGTTTAAGTAGTTCTAAGTCCTAGGCGACTGATGACCTGAGATGTTAAGTCCCATAGTGCTCAGAGCCATTTGAACCAATCTGTGGGAGCGAACTGATGGGTGCAATATGAGCGCTAGGAGATGAATGGGATGACAACTGGGTAAGGAAATGGCCGGTTGGAGCCTTCATCTTGGGCAATGCTGGGTACGCACGCTAGGTTATGGTTGGAATTTAGGATCGACTTCAGGGATGCGTTGACGGTTTGGGAAGGAAAGGAGATTTGATTTACGTTGGGAATGTACATGAAGTGTTTCGAAAACAGTGGGGGGGGGGGGGGGGGTGTTGACAGGGTCGCGGCTGCGCGTCAGCTCTCAAGTATTGGGTGATGGAGGGACCCTGTAGGATATTCATACGCAAGTTTACAGGGTCTGTAGCAGGGGTGAAGGTATTCCCCATGTCTGAGGAGATGTGGGAATATTTTGAGCTGGAACAGGATACGAATGGGAGAAAGTAGTCGATACAGGAATTCAAGTGGTCAAGTGGAGTGCATGTCCTTCAAGCGTTTGGACGGAGCAATAAATCTTGGAAGGATATTCGAGTCGTTGAATGACAATACCGACACATTGTGATAACACCGATGTCTTCTGTCAGCCTTTTTAGGCGTCACGATAATCGCAACTACAGTATCTGCATACCCCTTGGGGGACTGACCCTACCGTTACGTCAACGTCAAGTGACGTACATATTGCGGAAGTGCAGCGATGGACGGCTTCTGGTGGTGTTTATTCATCAGACGAAAAGAGCAGCTTGAGCTTCCCAGCGTCGCGTGCGGTGGACGCCAGGTGCCGAAGCGTATGTTCGGCAGTACGGTACGAGGCGCGCTTCTAAAAGTAGCAGCGCGCGGCGGACGACGTCATTCTTTTTTTAAAAGCCGGACAGAGAAGCTGCCGCCGGCGATGCGCGCTCACGCGGAAGCGACCGCCTCGCGACGCTGGCGAGAGCAGGCGCACAACTCACGCCTATCCTGCCTTCCAGAGGGCAGCAGGTTTAGTAACACGTGTAGACTATACACTGCAGGCTTTCACTGCCGTTATTTCCATCCTTCGTGATTTTACCTACAAGAGCATTAGGCCATGGTCCAAGAGCACGAAATCGACAGGAATCCCACTCAAACGGACAGATACCTTCGCAAAAATTCGAGTCACCACGTCAAGGAGAAAAAGCGAGTAACTTAAAACCGGGCCGGACTAGAATAACCTATGAAGCTCTGTTTTTGATGTTCAGAAAAAGGCTAAGGTGGCGAAGAGGTAAGTAGCGCATTGCATCCTACAATATCTATAGCTTTCGGCAAAAAAGAGACGACTAATGGAAAACGTTTCCTCCTCACGTAAGAACTTGATCGCATCGGCAGATTGCTGAGAACAACGCAATGTTGAGAAAATCTGAAAATCGACAAGAAAGATATGAGAATATTTGAATATCGCGAAGGACCTACGCTCACAGCTTGCCACAGCAATACGCAACACTCACTGCCCATGGGGCCATGTGTTCGCAGGAATTACTAACAGAGAATCAACACCCGTGATAATGAATACATTAGAAATTGTCATCTCGCCAAAATGGGTAAATCGGCAGGATCAGATAATGCACTGGGACCCAGGAACAATAAAATTCGCGTTTTTGGAATTGTGGTTTTAGCAAGATCCGATCATTACGATGCCAGAACGTACAAGAAGCACTTAGTCTCATCCCTGAATAAACCGAACAACAATCACTCTTCTGCCGCGCGGTTTGATGCGCCATGTCACGAACTGCGCGGCCCCTCCCGCCGGAGGTTTGAGTCATCCCTCGGGCAAGGGTGTATGTGTAGTAATTAGCATTAAGTTAGTTTAAGCAGTGTGTAAGTCTAGGAACCGATAATCTCAGCAGTTTGGTCCTTTAGGAATTCACACTCATCTGAACAACTCTTCTTCAGCAAAGGTCGAAATAGGTCACCGACACGCTCGCTGCGCGGTGATATTTCTTTTAGTTCGAAAATTGATTAATGAAGGCTTTATAGCCTCTCAGGACGTCTCCCGCATTACGCGGTGAAACGTTAGGCAAAGAGACTTCTAATGGAACATTTTGATCTTACAACCAGAAATACGCTGGAACTGATATAGCATACATCAAATGCAAAATGGTTGTTGACTACTGTAACTGAGCGGAACGTAAAGAGAAATTTACAGCAATTACGATGTGGGCGCCTTTATTTCGATGGACCCCAGCAGGTCGTTTAGGAAGGAGCGGCGGCGCGGCGATGACATTGTTAGTTAGCTCCGAGTGCGGCGGCTGCCAGCGTAGGGTGCTGGCTGGCAACGTGAAGGCGTGTGCTTGGCCCGGCGCCCGCAGCCTGCACTGCACTGGACTGGAAGCGCCGTCTCTGCCTGCCATAGCGCGCATGGCAGCGTGCCACCTCTACTTCCTACTGCCTCCAACAACTGCCCACCTCATCCCGCGCCATTAACGCCGATACCACAGCTAAGAAAACTGATTGGGTCCAACACGACCACTATCCAACTTTTAACTTCATATTGTATGCATGTGAGAGTGCTTGCATTGTTACCCATATCTACATCTCCACTCCGCAAGCCACCGTACGATTCGTGCGGTGCATACATAGTGTGTAAGTACCATCCCTCACCCCTCCCACTTCCCCTTCTTCCTGTTCCATTCACAGATAGTGCGGGGGGAAGGAGGACTGTCGGTTCCTATCTGATTTTAGCTTCGTGATCACTGCACCATTTAATAGCTTCGTGATCACTGCACCATTTAAAAGATACAGCAAGCCGCATGTACCTGGCCTCAGTTTTGGAACGTGGGCACTATAAATTTTTCAAGGCCCTCCGCAACTAGTCCAGTAACGAGGGCAAAGCAGGCAAAGGCAAAATTATACACGCCATTCGATTATGTCTTCGCAAGTTAACTGTATGTGCATTGAACAACTAATTACGAAATTTTACTATCGCAGAATGCATGGAGTACTTAAAAATCATTTAGCTCATGAAATATCTCTCTCACAGCTAGAATCCGTTCTCTCGACAGGGAATGCCGGAGAGTGATGTTCTGCACGAAGTGGCTCTGAAGCATGTCAAACACGCGCACGAGGCATTGAGACCGTTTTGAGTACCGTGCCCTCGAAGAGAATCGTAAGGTTCCCTTCCTTAATGCTCTTTTATCACCATATAGTTGTCCGTACTGCACTTGTCAGGTAGCTTTGGTGTTACTACTGACTACAGGCACGATATAAACAGAACATTACGCTGATCAGCTCAAAGCCGTATTCTACTGCGGCTAATACTCACCAAGTGGGTAGCGAGATTTCTACTATATTAGAACTTTACAATTACACGCGTTGCCACTTGTTCCTCCAATGTTTTTGTTCGTAGCATAACAATGAAGAGTTCGAGGCTGAACTGTAGTCATCGGGAAATCTATACAAAGGTCGAGGTGTTTGAACCTGATAATGTCAAGACTGATACATTGCGACGCACTCTATGATCAAATGCACGGAGACTTCGTTTCCTGCTTTTGCAGTGCAGGACTATCAAGCGGACAGCCAGTCAAGACCTGGTTAACTGCGGAGGAGAAGATGTGAAACAGATGCACAGTTTCCTATGAGAAAATTACTAACTCAATCATCGCAAGAAACATAATTACAAATGCATTATTAAAGCAAGAAGAACAAACGTATTGACACAAACTGGTCGCACACTTTTACTTTGCCCTCTGTGTTCGGCGGAAGTCTGCCGTGTTCCTGCCGCTCCGGAATATTTACGCGCTACATGAGCTACGTAACAGTATTGTGCGCCGAAACAGTAAGCGACCGCTCAGCATGTAGTGTTGATCCGCGTGCTTTGTTGTGTGTAGAGACTGTTAATATTATTTAACAAAAATGAGCTCCTCGCCATTAACTCCTCTGTCACTTCTGCGACACATTAATCCATTACATATTCGTTTCTTGTATAAGCTGCAAGTTGGCTGCCACGGGGAAAGGGGGCGGTGCTTCTTCAGCAACCGCTGAACTACGAACCGATGGCAAGCTTTCGCGCCCACTTGTTATTTATTGATTGTGTGATATTGATTATTTATTGATTGTGTACAAGCAACTGTTGCCCTAAAAACATAGCACAATGTAAGATGGTAGTTTCACAGCTTGTTAAGGAATGGTCCAGTAGCTGCTGATCAAAAGTATAAAGTTGGACAGGAAAGGAATTTACAGGTTGTCGTTTCACTCCTTTCTCAGCCACATAATAGTGATGGGAATTTGTGCAACTACCCAGGGGCAGTGGCAAGGGGGGGGGGGGGGTATCATATTACACTGGGTAAAATGACTTCAGAAATCAGCGAATATATTACTCCAACAGATTCAATCACTTTTTTAATTATTATGTAGCAATATAGGTTGGAATGTATTCCAAACACATTTTAACAAAAAAATAAGAGCGGCGAATAGCTTACTACCTAAACCAATAAATATCAGGTAACTTAAAATAGGCGTCTTATTATTTATTAATACACATTTTTTACCCTGAACTCCAAAACAGTTACCAAAAACTACTTTAAGCAAACCAAATTTTACCAATTCGTCGGTAGAGGACCCGAACTGTCCTTTTGTTAAGCCAAATTCCATTACTCCAAACACCCTCCCCCCCTCCATTAGCTCTTCCCCCCCCCTTGACCGACTTCAGTCAGAATACCTTTGGACTGAACGCCAACAAAGACTTACCCATATTGGCGACTTCGACTAGTGAGCTCGGTACATGTTTAGGATGGCAGTACGTTCATACTCCAGAGTAATGGACAATTACTGTATTTCTGTTTATTCCAGGCACTAACGTTCTCCTCACTATCGCAGTACCTCATTATTCCCAACTAGAAGTCAAACAATGAAATATGTATGGAACCTCGATCTTCTGCATATCAGAATCAACCTTTACACTGGTTCCCAACTCCAGTTTAGCGTATAAATGATTTCCCAACACCGCTTCTGGTTGTTCATGTAAACACTCCTATACCGATTATGGAAAAGCGGGTTTGGCAGCAGATTTTCAACTTCCACAATTTGTTTTCGTGGAACCCGCTAAACCATGGACTCAAGTTGTCACTGCGCAAGCTGGTGGTGGACCCATAATGGTGTGGCCTTTAATTAAATGGTATGGTCTGGGTCCCCTGCTCCAACTCAAGCGATCATTGATTGGAAATGGTTATGTTCGGCTACCTGGAGACCACTTCCACGCATTCATGGACTTCACGTCCCCATACAATGATGAAATTGTTATTGATGACAATGCTCCATATCACTGGGCCACAATTGTTCGCGATTAGTATGAAGAATATTTTGGAAAATTTGAGCGTATGATTTGGCTACCCAGAACTCCCGACACGAACGCCTTCGAGCATCTTTGGGACATAATCGAGAGGTCAGTTAGTGCAAAAAACGATTCTGCGACGGCTGGACAGCTACACAGGCGGCATGGCTCGCAATTTCTATAACGGCTTCCTACGATTTGTTGATTCCATGCACTACATTGGACAAAAGGAGGTTCGACACGACGTTAGGAGGTATCCAATGACCTTTGTCATCTCAAAGTACTACTGAAAAACTTACTTTACCGTGCTTAAGGAAACGGAACAGCTAGTAAACTCGGGAACAGACTTGATCAGACTATCAAGTAAACACGAATGTTTCTGCACTTACGTCCCGGAACCGGCGGCGTGCACGCGCAGGTGACCGCTGTGGCCGCAGAGGCCGGGCCGTTGGCTCCGAGATGGAGCTATCTGCGCGTACGTCCCGATCCGGTCCCGCCGCGCCTCATTTGCATTTCAGAACAGGCCGGGAAACCAGTCGGACAAGGTTAATGCGGGCCCAAACCGGTCACCCGGAGTCAGCCGCCTAACCAGACACCGCTCGCTGCCTCTCCCTCGCCCAGCGGACTGCGCACTTTACAGCCCATTACTCAGTCCGGACCGCTGCCACTGTTTCGCAATGTTTTAACGACTTTACGCATCCGGATTTCTATGGATCCACTTCAATAAGGCATTAAATTTTGAAACCACTTATGCACCTGTCCGCACTATACGGTCCGAACTCCACCCTCGTCATACAACCGGTATGCCACTTGAGTTAAGAAGACAGCACTAACTGCCACAAAAAACAACCAGGATTCCATCTCCAGATCCACCGATGGTTCATCCTGGATAGCATGACTGCAACGTGCTTGCTACCCGTAAACTGAACTGTGGCGTAGCCGAGGTCTAGGTGTAGTTTACATTAATATCTGACGTTTCAGGTCCGAAGTTGTAACGTTGTGAGGATAAATAGTCTGCAGTCTGATCTCTGCCCTGACAGAAAATCTCTCTCCAACAGGAACACAATATTGTTGTTGTCTTCAGTCCGAAGATTGGTCTGACCTAGTTCGCCACACCGTCTATTTCGCGCAAGCCTCTTCATCTCCAAGTCACGTATCACATATAAACCTGAAACTCAAGTATGATATGAGTGTCCGTATCTTTACGCCAAAAACATGTTCTTAATTTTAATAAGGGCCTTAGTTACACTTCTGCGCGACGGAAGTGGCAACAAAGTGAGAGCAACAAGACCAGGTTTCCTGTCACTGTGTTGATGGCGGAAACAGTTCAGCCTTCTTACTGTCAAGGGCCATCTAATTTAAATGAAAGATTACGTTAGCTTGCAAGGTAACACTTCGGTTGTGAGATGTAGCCAACAAATATTAATGCGAAGTATTACTTAAGGCAGATGTAATATTCCATTAATGGCTTATGTTCGCCATTTTAATGGCGTTAAGGCCAAAAACGGGTGACGTATGCAGCTTCAATATTTCTAGGCGATGTTAATTGGCGGAGTAAGAAGCCAACTTACCTGTGGATTGCAGAAAACTGGCCAATCCGTACTTGCCCGTTCTGAGACAGTTCTTAGTGAACAACTCGTATGTACGGGTCGTCTTGTTGTCAATTAATTCGTTCGTTCGTTGGCTTCAATCAATGCGTGCCAACGCTCGTACCGTTTCAGAAAGAAATAAATTACATATGCCGTCTACAAAACTGGCACCTGACTGAAATCTGGGGCTTCCGGGTTAAAAGAAGGAGCAGAAAATTCATTGATTACACCGATAGGTACTGCTTTCCGCCTGTCACACATCCCAAGAAGGAATGCTTGTCCCGTAGCCGGTAGGGAGGGTACTTCGGAGAATGCTGATCCTTACCGTCCTTGCCACTGATAATGTTTACTTTCCCGGTTCCCTGAAAAGACACCATAATAACTAAGCGAATACTGAAGATAGCGCGGCGTGATTGAAGATACAAGGTGCAATCGTAAAACTGGTGCCACTTTCAAACAGCTCTGCACACGGGACCTTGTAACTTGTCGTTGCCTCCCTTTACTGGACGCAACACAACTATGTGCCGTGGAGAATGCCATATCGTTGACAGGAATTTGTTTCTAAATGTCTGAGCGAGAAAACCATCACGGTATCAGGTCCAAAACGCATTTTCTCAATTCAAGACACGTAAAACCGACGCCATGTCCGTGGGTGCGAAAATTTGAAGGAGCTCCAGAAAACTACGGACGGACGCACACGGAATAGACAAACTCTAGGTTCGAAGCATTTCCTCGTCTTCTCTATACTTCTGAGTTGCCTCTCTACACTGACTGCCTAAAGACGTGAGGCTCCCGGGATAAATTCTCAAAGACTATCTGTGAATTATCTAGAGTGCGAACATCTGGAGCTGGGTCCAATAAATCCCGCGAGGGCCCACGAACAGCTGATTGTGTGAACAAGAAGAAAAACTAAATCAGTCCCGAGAATGCACAAGTACAGTTGTTTCGTAAACAAGAAGAAAAACTAGCTTAACAGCCTGGAAAAGCTGCGGCAGATTCAAAGATGCCACGAAACACTATTCTCTCTTGCCCCATAAGGAGAAATTTACTGTTAGTGATTAGCGTTTCTAAGATGGTTGGAAGGTGGAAACATCTTTCGATACTGATATACAAAAATTGGTGTCAGTTCACATTATATGTTTGTTACATCGAACGGAACAATAATTAGTGTATGTACAACGCAATGGAAACAAAATAATTCCTGCAACATTTTTAAATACTCTGATGTTTTTATGAGCGCAAAGTTTCGCAGATTTCTATGTGTACATTTAATTACAGTTTTATTTACTTCACTGTATACCTTGTGACCAAGCATTATAAACTACTTGTGCTAACAACGCGTGTCTAGAAGTTGCAATTCCCTTCGTAGCGCAACACAGCATTTCAATTCACTTTTGAAGAAAAATCTTGCAAAATAACAACAAGCTGGTTTTTTTATCCTCTCGCCAAGTACAGTGTTTATGAAAAGCACATAGAAAATCCCGAACGTAAAGAGCACGACAAGAAAGAGACAGGCCTGAACGTGGTCGTGGTGACCCTGGCACCAGAGGTCGATCCCCTAGCCTGCATGCAGCATCACCAAAACTGCTCGTTATGGGATGGCAGAGATAAAAGGAAGATTAGTGTCTGGTCGCGAGTAATAAATGGCGTGGCGGGCAGCGCGCCGAAGGCCAGGCACGGCCGGCAGTCGCCGCGGAACAGGTTTCGCTTTAAGCGCTACCCCCTCCCAGGTCGCCGGCGGGGCAGCGATGCGGGCGGTGGCGCACCAAAAGGAAGGCAGGAAGATGGAGGGAAGAGAAACGCGCCGGCCACACTAGCGCGCCGTTTGTTTTGCTCTGCGGCTGTGGGCGGGAAGCCGTCTGGCTGCCGCCGCTGTTGCAACAGAACAGACGCACATCCGCGTGACACTGACAGAGCGACACCTATAACAAACACAGCTGCATGACAAGCAGTTCTGAAAATTATTAATTCTCTCTACTGTGACAATCTTCTTTCAAGATGACAGCACTATGCTCGATATTAATGCAGCCTGTTTGTACATTTGTAACAGGGAGGATTTAACGCACATTCCGGGATTTCACAGCGGTTCACTGATGTAATCTAGATGATCCCCACATCAATCGCTTTTACTAAAGCAAAGGAATGCAATGGAACCTTAAAACGTACGTCGTTATTTTCCGCAAACATGAATTAGTTTACCGGCCGAGCGATTATAGGCGCTTCAGTCTGAGACCGCGCTACCGCTACGGTCGCAGGTTTGGATCTTGCCTCTGGCATGGATGTGTGTGATGTCCTTAGGTCAGTTATGTTTAAGTAGTTCTAAGTTCTTGGGGACTGATGACCTCAGATGTTAAGTCCCATAGTGCTCAGAGCTATTTTTTGAAGAATTAGTTTGATTATACCGTCCACGGACGCACGTTCGCGTTTCATGGTGTTAAGCAGCAGATTCTCAATCGTATGTCGAAGCTCTGCGTTTCCTTTTACCACACAAAAAGTGCATAACCTGTTTGTTGTGGCGGCAATACAATGTTGCTGATAAGATGCTCTCTGCAGACAAAGAAACGAATGACCAGCGTCCCATGAATCTTTGTATGCATGGATTGAGCTACAGTCGCTAATTTGGTAAAGACGGAAAGTGTGACGGGTAAGAATTGCAAATAAAGACAAAGTAAGCAAGTTCAAATGGATTTGGGCGCGGTAGTTACGCGTAGACAAAAAGACGTGCACACGCTAGAGTAGAGCGGAAATCCGAATAAACCCAGTGCTCGGAAAGGAGAGAAGGATCACCTTGCGTGACTAACCGGTTAGCAGTTAACACTATTAACTATTTTAGAACAATACGGACTGCGTCAAGAGAACATTAGTTTACAATTAAGACAATAATAAAGCAACAATAAAATGGACATTACAAAAAATGGTTCAAATGGCTCTGAGCAGTACCAATAAACAGAAACATTACAAGACCATAGAATAGTAATATGCTTATGTAATGTCATGCCCATTGGGTGGAGAATCCCTTTTTTAACTATTGTGTAAGTGTAATGCAAGAAATTATGCAACATTAACGTGAAAGAATTTATTATAATAAAAGAGGAGACATATGAAACAAATGGTGGTCTTGATTATTGAGTTGTGAGTAGCCATTTTGTAGAGGTATTATACCATAAGCTCCATTTTTTGCTAGTATGCCCAAGCTTTGATTAAAATATATGCCACATAAAGGAAATGTGGTATTGCCAGGGTAGAGTGAGTCCATCAGAAACGTGCACAAGCTGTGAGTCAGATGCGTTATCCATTCCGTTGCGTGGAGAAGTAAAGACGAGAATAAATTATAGCTTAACTGTTAGGTATTAGGGCTCTAATTTCAAGCATAGTTGCAGTGGGTGTGATAAATCATGAAAATATTTCTGATGTACGAATAATGACAGCACTCGCTTGGCTGGCTACTCATCTAGTAGGCCTGACTACTAGATGCCACCAATGAGGGTAACCTCCCAATTTAAACTACACCAAACAAAAATTAAGAAACAGTTGTTTTCTGTGTATAAATGTAGATACAAAACCAATAAAAGTTTTTGTATGAAAATATTTGTTAATGTTCGTTACTGTGGCGAAAATCCTAAAACGTGTTCTATACATGATGATCCACATGTATGTCTTTTGGGTGGAGCAAGTTGAATGAAATTAAAAAGTTGTTCAAGACTAGGTAGTTGAAAGTGCAGCGACTGCTATTTCTTACCTACACGAAGATTAGATTTTGAATGAGGTTGGTTCAAATGGCTCTGAGCATTATGGGACTTAACATCTGAGGTCATCAGTCCCCTAGAACTTAGAACTACTTAAACCTAACCAACCTAAGGACATCACACACATCCATGCCCGAGGCAGGATTCGAACCTGCGACCGTAGCGGTCGCGAGGCTCCAGACTGTAGCGCCTAGAACCGCTCGGTCACCCCGGCCGGCGGACATTACAATAACATGATAGTTTAATAATGATGTTTTGCTATGTCACTGTATTGAGTTACTGGTTATGTAGTCATTGTTTTATCACCAGTGACACCTATCCCTGGCGGACAAGTGCGAATTGCTGTGACCTGCTCGTAGTAAAACGATCTACAAATTATCTCTTACTAGATAGCTGCTATTCAGACTGTCCATTGCAATGCTATTGACGAGTTGGCGGTGATAGATGCTGCCTGATTACACTAGTTAATAGAGGCAACTGTTTCGCCACTGCACTAGTCAAATTACTGATATAGCGTGCACCAACGATAAGTGCCGTGCCGATACTAGCATTTCACTGATTGGTGAACGTTTCTGGCATTTTAATGGTGCGATGGGAAAATGTTCGGGTTGCACGATTCTTAGAGCAGCAAATAACATTTCGAGAAAGCAGTGCATTCACTGGCCTTGACTACCCGCCCGTGCGTGTAGGCCACGCCAGGGCCACGAAAGTCCTCACGAGAAAGATTTATGGCAGGGGCCGGAGGCGGGATGTGACAGATGAAGAGGCGAGCAGGGGGCAGGGCGTGCAGCGGCGGCAGCGACAAGTGTCCCGGTAAGAGGCGGGCCCGGCAGAGGGCGAGCAAGGTCGTCGGCGCGGATCGATGCGGCGCGGCGCAGAGCTGCTCTGACCGGCCGGGACACGACACTCCACCTGGCCACGATACTGGGCTAGGCCGCGCAGGCCAAATTGATACGCCCACCGCAACACCAATGCAGTCTCCTACATCCCACGCTTACGGTCTGTCTTCGTCTCAATGGCTCGACTCAATGCCTACAGATCTCATTTCTTTCCGGACGGCAGTTGCAGAGAATTAATTAAAATGGACCACCTCCTCGAATGAGTTCAATCAGGAGCTCAACATACCAAAAATCACAATCGCGAGAGAGACGAACAATACAACCACACAGTTAACATCAACAGACTACGACAATGTACTTGACAGGATTCCTCCGTAGTCTACATTTCCGTCCTATTGTTGCTCTTCAGTTTATAGTCAACGACATGCCTCCTCAGAGTAACACACAACCTCACACTACCGTGCTGCGGAAATAGAGACAGGGGCCAAATTCATCTTCTCTTTAAAGTCTGTCGTATTTTAATGAGGATATGAGTAAATATAATTGATACGATCATAAACAAAATTGTACATGAATTTATCTTCGTAGCTTTCGCGATTACCTATCAGTATGGATAACAGTGTGGAAGGAACCAGATCAGGTTTTGAACATTCAACGTTACTGCCTGCAGAACTGAGCAATCAGTACAAAGTGTGCTGCAGCCACATCGACTTCAAGGCGATTAAAATTGATCCAGAATGTGGTAGACATGTTTGGTAGCCTTCTTGAAGTATCATCTTCGAGTTAGCAATAGAAATTACTGAAAAATAACAATCATTATGAACAGCCAAAACTGATATCACTCTACTCTTCGGCAAGCGAGAACTATGGAGCGAAGATCGTCTTTAAACATTCCGTCTTTATCAAGGTGATTTCAAATTGTACGTGTTTTCAACTGTTAAAAAGCGAAGCACGAAACGGGCCGAAGACTTTCTTAAGGAACCATCCAGGCAACTACCTGTGGAGATACTTAACAAACGGCGGGGAACCTGAAGCTGCACTGGCCGGACAAGGCTCTGAACCCCGCTCCTGCTACAGAATAAGAATCCAGTACGCTGTATTAATGAAACATTCAATCTACTTCGAAAGCAAACAATTGTGTCTCCACCGTGCCATAGGACACAACAAACTGTGTCAACTATGAACTACAGAGAAATATTTCCATGCGGATATCAAAACCAACCAAGCCGATGTCTTGCTAAACCTACTACCTATCGACGACGTCGAATCGGCATCTTACGAGTTATTATTTCCTGTTAATGTATTTTCTGCTTGTGAGTTGCCAAGTTAAATATTTTTAGGTTCGTCCGAACCTGAAGCATCAGTAATATCCCTCACGACAATGGCGTTGCTGGTATTACTTCCCTGACGAATTACACAGAAACATCTATGACGCCCTCCGTCAGATCATTATGCAAAGCAACTGCATTTTCTTGCACGCCTTCCTACCTTTGCTCTCATCTGCAGAATGAGGAATTCACTGCAGTCAGAGTATTTGGCCCCTGCTTTTTGGCGAATACGGAGATCGCACATCTTCACTACGTGCAACCTACAGGTAAAATGCCTCTTTGTACATGGAAAGGGTACTCACGTTCCACGATGATGCAAGTTGCTGAGCACGAAGACAAACTGTAGATCACACAAGCACTTTAGATTCCCCGAACAGTCGAGTTAACACACGAAAACAGGGCACTGCGGAACGAACGACGGTGGAGGCATAAGTGGCGCACTACCGAAGTGTACTGTCTGAGAGACGCTGTGCTACTGGCGTGGCGCGCCTTCTGACTCAGCTGCGGCACTAACGTACTGCTGAAGGGGGGGTGGCGAGGGGAAGTGGGGAGGGTAGTAGCTGGCGTGATCTGACGTGGCGCGCCACTAGTTTCCTCTCTGGCTTCCACAAGCTGCCGTACTCTGCAGCTCTTGACATTTCTGCATACCGACTCGCGTGACGACGACTAATTACAGGACTTTAGCTGCAACCAAGGCGCATTCTTGTCTAGCTATCCCCATTTAGATCCTCCGTTATTTCCGTCATCGCTCCAGCCGTATGCAGCTTCCATCTATCACAGCCTCCGTTTCGTCATAGCAGTCATAAATATCACGTCCCGAATGACCTTGCTATCCATGTCATAATCATGTTGATGGTTCTGAGCACTATGGGACTTAACATCTATGGTCATCAGTCCCCTAGAACTTAGAACTACTTAAACCTAACTAACCTAAGGACATCACACAACACCCAGTCATCACGAGGCAGAGAAAATCACTGACCCCGCCGGGAATCGATCCCGGAAACCCGGGCGTGGGAAGCGAGAACGCTACCGCACGACCACGAGCTGCGGACTAATCATGTTGATGTCTGTGGCTTGTATCTTTGACTTTATGATGGAACAAGAAAGTGAAAAAGAAGGCATGATTACGGGTTTGTTCTTCTTCAGTATCAGATAAATATTTCTCGAAATGGTAAAAAACTTTATAAAATAACTTCGCTTTGGCAAGATTCTCCAAGTCACGCCAGACACTTTTTCCGCCGATCGAGTTCCTGAGTGGGTAGATATCCACTTCAACGATTCAAGTAACGTGATGGCGCAGTCTCTTCAGACTATCCATTATCAGCTAGAGTAAACTGACCTGACAGTTTTTCCGATTCTTAAAAGTGTTGCCAGAGAAATACTAAACATTTACGTAAGGTTTTATAGCAGGACTATTACATTTGCACAGTGAATAATTAAAAGTCATCGTCCCCGCAACTGTTTTGGTTGCTATGCAAGTAGGGAAGGGGAGGGGGGGGGGGGTGATGGGAAGATTAGCTCTTTCTTAATTGCAAAGCATCTGACGGTAAAATGGCCCCTACTTTTAATGGGTGTGCTTTCAGTATCTCTTCACGCACGATGATTCCCTTACCTTAGCGATTACCTTGCAGTCCTGTCTGAAAATAAATCGTACTATAAACCTGTAATTTTAGCCATTTTCAGAAGGTACCGCGTTCCTTGTGACGTATCTTTTTTTCGTCCCGTTTGTCTCAAATGACCTCTCGCTGGTGAAATAATGTGTGTTAACGTTCTTTCTTTTCTCCCTATAGATATTACACGAAACTCCACGAATGACGAAAAGAAAACAATTTCCGAGTAAATACCGCAACTAGTCATTAACACGATCCCATAATAATAGCAAATTAGGCTAATCTAAACAGCGACAAAGCAAATTATGCCAACTGTTTGTGTACAATGTCTCTGATTTCCGTGTACTCTATTTCATGCATGTGTAATGTGTTCAACAGTGATATACCTGCTACAGGTATCAGTTAGAGGCACCCAGTGGAGTGAGATACGAGACGCGTGACGAGCCACAAGGCATGCATCCCAACTGCTACTTCATACGACGCACACAGACAATATAACCGGCCAGCGCCTACAGGACTGACAAGACGTAACTGTGTCATGCGGCACCGCTCTCCACTTTGCCACGCGTATTGTGCCTGTGCTAGTGATGGTTTACGAACATTTCTGCTTTGGTTGTGCGATTCTATCTTTTCGTTATTCGACTGTTTCTCTACAAAAGAAAATGAGAAGTGATTGTAAGTTAAATATTTATTTTCGTCCGTGTAGTGAACTATATCCATGCATTTACGATCACAGCAGTGTTGAATACAGCAACAGGAACGTTAAAAAATAAAGCATGAGAAAGGACTGCAAGTGAAACATCTGACAGATACAGTTACTGAAATTAATTTTATTTTTATTCTTTTTCTGTGCAAGGGAATGAAGGTATTGATCTGAATACAATTACGGAACATGTTTTTCTTGACCTAATGTAATATCAGATCCTTTCGGTATGTAACTTCATGCATACTTTGTTCTGGAAAGACAATGTTCCACCTGGGCTAAGAAAGGAACTACAGATCGGATTACTAAACTACATAGCATTGTTTGTACGTCACTGTTGGCCTCCTGGCTTTTGATGCAAGCTCCCAGTAACGTGGTCCACATTGTGTTGCACACATGACTTATAATAGGAGAGCTATTCGGAAAGCAAGTTCCAATCAGTAGCGAAATGGAAACCACTGCGAAAATCCTTCTTTGAACAAATGTGTTGGTTGGGCAGTGTCTCTAGTATGCCCGTCTACCGCGTCACGTCGCTCTCTTCAGTTCTGAGTGACAGTGAACACGCAAAGATGCCTAGGAAATAGCGTCTCCCGCCAAGTATGAGGGCCCGGTGATAGATTTCGTCTGATGTCATGCAAACTGCATAAAACAACTGTCGTACGGTTCCTTTTACACGACAATTTCGGGCCGTACTCTGTAGGGGCAATGAAAATGCCCCTGTAGCGTTTTAGATGGGGAGTGTTTCATACGCAATACAGTCCGGAACTGGCTGTCCCCGAGTTTCTTCTCTGCTCACATGAACCGCTGGCTTTGAAGACAACATTTTTGCAGAGACGATGATCTGTAAACCAGCGTAGAGTATTGGCGGAAAGCATAGGCGGCTGCCTTCTATAACTAGAGTATAAAAAGCTGGCTCAACGTTACGACAAATGTCCTAAATCGGAGCGGCAACAATGTAGAGAAGTAGCTGAAAGATCTATCATAAATCCGCATAAGTTATGAAATAAACAAATAGCATGAAGTGTCATATCGATTTTATTCACGCCGCAATTTACTAAGTTTCGAAACCCGATATTCTGTACTAACATACCCAAAGAACATTTTACAGACACCCTTCCTACTGGATAATCCGAAATAAACAGAAGCTTCTCTTTAGTAAACGTCTTCTACGATATGGTTTCATTATGTCTTGTGAGATGTAAATCTTCCTCCGCAACACAACAATAATGAAATCTCCAGTCTTCTCCCAGTAAGTTTACGTTCCGAGAGCGGGAGAGCGCCTCCAAGCAATGCTTAACTGAAACAACTTTCTTTTTATACCTCCTGTAACTGTTGCGGTCATACTCCCCAACGTCAACCGATAAAAATGATCCACCTGCATCGAAGCAATTCAGAGGCAGATTGCTAGATTATTTACCGGTAGGTTCGAACAGCACACAAGTATTACAGAGATGCTTCGTGAACGCAAATGGCATTTCGAGAAACATTATTGAGATTGAATGCAGAACGATTCTACTGCAAGGACCACGAAGAGTGGAGAAATTGGGGCGTATACGGAGGCACTCTATTTGCGAGTGGAATAGGAAAAGTCTAGTAGTGGTACGTACGTACATGTAAAATCACTTAACAATACTATGGAGTGGAATTACATAATGCGTATCCAGATTTAGCGGGAGCTTTAACCCTAAGGTGCTTCACATCGGTGCTACCAACGCAGTTGGGTAGATTCCACAGCTCCCAGTAAGAATCAGCTGCTTGCTTCCACAATTGTTCGAATGCGCTGTGAAAGTGCAATATAATTTTAGGTAAAAAATATACCAATACCATAAATACGAAATATATGTAAATGAACGCATTGCTTTGCACATATCTACGTATGGAAATGGGCAGTGGGTGTTTTACCATTGGTAAGCTTGATTATTAACACACTAATCTGTTATTTTATTCTTGCGATCCCTACCCTTGGTGACAGAATAATGACCTCACAGTCTTCTCTCAAAGTAGGTTCTCTCAAATTTCTCCAACAGGGATCCGTGAGAACTACGTTGTCATTCTATGTGTTTATGTACATACAATAACTGTAAGATCAACCGACTTATGAGCCTGGGCCCATATCCATTTGGAAACAACCTTTTATGCACAGTACATCTATGTTCCTTACTGCATCATCGCCCAAGCTAACAATACCCAAAAGGAAAACCCGTTAAAATTTGTAGCCTCTCCAAATGGCAGTTACTGTTCAGCTGACGATGACATCCTGCATTTTTTACTGGAGTGCAATAACACAAAAAAGAACAATGCGAGAAAACACTTCAGCACTACGACTGGTTCTAACTTCTTTGATGTATGAAACCTGCAAATGTACTTATTATTTCATTAGACTTTGTATGAGAGCTCTTTAATTAGGGTTGCCGTCAGTAGCGGTACATCGGGATCGTCACCGTTATGGACATTCCTGTCTCAACACCCCGACAAGACTCAATTTTGTACAGATTTTGCGAAATACTGTAACAAGCTTGGCTCAAGTACTGAAGTAACGCCATCTGTTAGCGCAACATGTGCTGTTTGTTCACAATAACTTGACGATTTCCCAAGTGCCGCCAGAAGAGGAGAAAATCGGCACTAGTTGAAAGATATTCATTTGTCTCCGAGCGCTGCCAACGTCAAGCCTCTCCTAGACGCGAATTATGGTTAAGTTAAAACGAGAACTTAGTCAAGTTTACTTCAGGTCACTGGGACAAGTTTATTTCAGGATTTGCTGCAAGTACTAGATGAATAAGTGCAGGTATTTTTAAAAAACTAGAGCAGTCGCCACTGTTATTGCATTAATATTAATGAATAAAAATCGTGACGAAACACAAAAATAAAAAAACTGAAAAATGTTAGACGAGTACATACTGACGTTACACTATTCAGTTAACTAAAATCAGAGGTCTTTACTCAGATTGAAATCTTTGAGGACGCCGTATGAAAATTTCAAAGAAATATTCCATAACATGAAACAAACATGCAGCGCGGCACCTCACCAAGAAACTATATTTTAATGAGTTTTAATTATTCTTCGGTTTTTGCAAGCAGTATTTTACTGCTTTTATCACAAATGTAATGCATTTATGTTTACGGTAACACTAACATTTAAATACGTCTGTACTGACATTTTACTTCCTCTTCTGGTGAAACAAACTGATTAGTAAACGCATTTCTCACTTCCTTGGTTAGTGGTGCCAATTATATCTATTTAGTGGTTCCAATTGTACATTTGTTTCGGCCCATCTGTCTTTGCGCCACTCTCCTTTTCGACACTAGCTTTCTGGAAACGGCACTGAACAGACGGAACTTTTCTGTAAGTTTATGGAATCCTTCACGAAATGATCAATTCGACAAGTACTCGCAGCAAGATACAAGAAACTAGGTAGAATTTTCACGCTGCAGCGGAGTGTGCGCTGATCTGAAACTTCCTGACAAAGTAAAACTGTGTGCCGAACCGGGACTCCAAACTGGAAACCCAATCTGGCACATGGTTTTAATTTGCCAGGAAATTTCATTCAAGTTTCCACTAACTTTCAGACTTCTTTAGGGTGACGAAACTAGGGGACGTCGATGGGAGGTGGGGGAGGGCGGGTGTCGTTTGCAGGTGAGATGGTTCCTAATACTCAATCCTGTTCTGTGATTGTATGGATAATGCGTCATACCAAAGCAGGAAGTTCGACAGAACGCTTAAGATATATGACTACATGATTGCGACGTTAGAGTGGTTGCGAGACAGGCAAACAAATTGCTACGACTCAATGAGGAAGGCTGAAATGCTATCTAAAATAAAGGAAAACAAACCAGCCATGAAAGCGTATGTCGTGGATAAAATCACTGACAGGAGAGACCGCACTAAAACTGCGATCTAAATCTTATAGGCCTGACTTGGGCCAAAACAAAACACAATTTCAGGGAGAACAATATCACTGATGACATTTCGATGGAAAGATTGCAAAAAATGCTGGTTTCCTTTCAGTTACTGCACAGGACATTCAAGGCTACTGCAGGAAAGTGCGGCAGCTGAAGCCAGAATATTCGACACGACATGGAATAATGGAAATGCTCATCGATACAGTTATCACCAATACCCGGCCCTCAGACGACGACGACGACGACGACCAACTTGAATCAAACACAAAAGACGGTGATCTTTAGTGAACATCATTTTGACAATTCTTTCAGGTACAGTTAATTACACTTTGTAAACATTACTGCAGTGCTGTGTTTAACACATGCAATGTGCAAACAGATTAAAAAAACAGTTGACTTTCTATTCGTAGTATCGTAAATTGTACATTAATCTACTTTCATTTTTCACTGTTTTCGATGAATAAGACATAAGTTGTAGGTAAAACCCTCAAGCATGAACATATCAATAAATTACGTTTAATAAACGTAAACGAGGTTCGTAGTACGGTGTAGTCAAGCATCTGTAAAACAAAAATGAAAAAGCACTACTTTGTCTGCATACATCGCCATGAAGAAATAACACTTTACACACTTCGCATTAAGATAAAACATTACTGCACAATTTTCTTACAACCACGTTGTAACTGACAGCAGCTGGTAATTTGTTGTCACATTATATTCATCCAAAGACTTATAAGACTCTCGATAGCACATATCACAGGCACGTTACATATACTGCTGGCGTGCCAGACTTAGTTGATGTCATGTATAAAAACAGTCAGCGACTGCCCATAAGGGCATATGGAGTGCTTTTCCATGTTGCTTTTGCAGGTGCTTGACAATAACAAGTAGTCGAAATTAGCTAATCACAAGATTAAATAAAAATCACAATAACGCCTACTACGGACCATGTTTAAGTTTATTTAGCATCTGGAGGCTATGGATACCCACAAATACAATAAATAAAAAAATAAATAAAATAGGTGATTTCCGACCGACGGAAGTCTCTGTTAAGTGCGCAGTAGTACCGCGAGTGCCGCCTCCGATTTCGTGTTAAACCACAAAACGCGGGTAGTGGTGCCAGCATTGCAGGAAGCAGCCGACGCTGCCTTCCCCTCACCTTTCCTGTTTCCTCCGCAGCCGTAACGCGGGGGCACGGCCGTTCCCACAGCCACTACGCCAATCGTCAATTTATCGTGGACAAACAGTAACTCAGCCCTAGTTAGTTTTATTTATGCCAATAAGATTGTGTTGGCAACATCGCCTCACACAGATGACGTTGCATGATGCGTACCTTGTACCGATGATGCAAACATCTTCCAGATCTAGCGCCGTCATTCGAGTAAACACCAGACCTCCCCAGTAGTACAGGGCTGGAACTATTTTAGCAGTATCACGCGGAAGAATCGTGTAATTCCCATTTGAATAGCAATCTGATAAGACGATTCATTCTAAATGTAATACGAACAATGAACGCAAGTTAGAAATGTTTGAAGTGTTTACTGGCGGGGGGGGGGGGGGGGGGGGGGGGGTTATATTGTGCGTAAAGTATATAGTGAGGTGTACTTCGATGACCAAAGTGTTATTGTCGATTGTTTACGCCTAGTAAACTTATCATAGCAAACGAAATTGCTTAAGGATGGAAAGAGAAAGTATGTTTTCGGTTGATCACATAAAATATTATTTTTTTGTCAAGAAAGGACATACAGATCAGAAATTAATTACATTAAATAAATTTGTTACTTCATTTATACACCCTCCCGAGAAGGTCCACCAACTAGATACGGCAACCTTGTGTCTAATGATGCTTTATGTTTGTACATATCACATGATTGGTTCCCTCACATTACTAACGTATGAAAAAAAAAAAAATGCTTTGGATACCACAGTGTTACATTCATGAAGACAAAGTGTACAAATATTAATTTTCAAAAATACTACTATTTTCGTGTCCTATGTATCAAGTAACCACAATTTAATTTTGCTTCACATTTCTAAATCTTCTACTTGGTTGTACTGTGATATAATTCTATTCAACTCGCTGCTATTTTCGTAAATCCAAAATGGATTGCAACCACTCGATCAACTCCGAATCAACTGCTTAGAATGCAAACTTCTCAGTACACTATAACCTAAAATTCTAAGTAATGAAAGCCGATTCTAATTTCGATCACGACGTAGAACTGCTTAAAATTATCCGTCCCTTTCCATATCTACTTTAACAGCTTTGTGTTTTTTCCATCTCTTATTCGCACTGACATTAGAGTTATTGTGGGGGGGATCGGTTCCACGAACTAATCCTGCACCGCCTGATATGACAACACGTCTCATCTTAAATTTGACAGATTTTGCAAAAGCTTTTTGTAGAAATTATTGTGCACTGCTCTGCCGAACCTAACGACGAAATAGATAAAGTAATTTAACACGTTCAAAAGTGAAACTTCCTGGCAGATTAAAACTGTGTGCCCGACCGAGACTCGAACTCGGGACCTTTGCCTTTCGCGGGCAAGTGCTCTACCAACAGAGCACTTGCCCGCGAAAGGCAAAGGTCCCGAGTTCGAGTCTCGGTCGGGCACACAGTTTTAATCTGCCAGGAAGTTTCATATCAGCGCACACTCCGCTGCAGAGTGAAGATCTCATTCTGGAAACGTTCAAAAGTGTTTAGAGATGGGTGAATGTGCGGCAGCACGTCGCCAGAGGTCTCCCAGCCGTGCACAGAAGCTAGACGTTGCATGGCCTGAATTCCGAGACTGCAGCGCCAAATGGTACTGGTCCCACAACACGAGGCAGTTGAAGGAACTGGAAAAGGCAATGTGTGTTAATCAGCCAGCAGTTACGGTGAACTGTAGCAGCGTTCTTCATTACAACGTGGCCCGTGAGACAACATATGGATTACTTCATACGGAGCCGGCCGAGCGGTTCTAGGCGCGCTACGGTCGCAGGTCCGAATCGTGCCTCGGGCATGGATGTGTGTGATGTCCTTAGATTAGTTAGGTTAAAGTAGTTCTAAGTTCTAGGGGACTGATAACCTCAGCAGTTAAGTCCCATAGTGCTCAGAGCCATTTGAACTTCATACGGAGGCGAATCAGAGAGAAACTGGAAGGAGGATGATGTGCGCGATCGTATCGAGCAGCGCAGGTGATAGACCTCTTGGAACGAGAGGATATACAACAAATGGAGCATGGCCGTCCCCCGACTTAAAATCCATCCAGCAAGTGTGAGACGTATTCTAGCACTCCTACATCCACTTACGACCACACAGCAGTAACGTCCCACCACAGGAACTCCTTACCAACCTTGTGGCCAGCGTGTAAGTAAGTTAGAGAGCATTATAGCTGTTCGTACTATTAAGAACACGTCTCGTCTTTTGCAATGTCCAAAGGACGATCACAAATCGCGATGACTTCGATGTAGTTGTTGTCTTTCAACATAGGCGTCATTTCCGTTCGTCTCAGTTGCCTTCTATACTATACTGTAGTTCTTTCTATGTGTGGCCCAAGTTTCACCGAGCTGTGTTACTTAAGAGTAACACATCACGGGAAAAGTTTCTTTCTTAAATTTAGCACACCAGAGTGTAGATCTCAGTGTGAGTCATCGCCAGAAGCCAATTAGAATAAAAAAAAATACAGATTTTAAATTTACCCTTGAGACTACGTGCGACAGTTTGGTTTACTTCGCAACTCTGTACGGCCAAGTATTGACACATTTCGCTGTATGCATTTTTAGCCCACCTTTAAGATATATTATTCATTGCTTTGCCTCAACTTTCTTAGACGCACCCTTTGCACAGTGTCCCTGTACTCGTGGACACCTCCTCCGTAGTGGCTTTGTCTCGGCATCGGAACGCGTGAGGTGTCTGGGCGCTTTTACCTGTGGGACCGGGCACAATGTGAGACGCACGGTCCGTTGGAGGCTGCGGCGCGGACAATGGGAGGCTGCGAAGGGACAGGTTTTCCGCTCGCGGCATTCCAGGAGACGGCGGCGGCTCGGACCGGTCTGGCCGCGCTCAGGCCGGCCTTGGGCGCGGAAAACAGCGCCGCTAATCGCCAGCTGCCGCTTCCATCCTGTCCGGCCTCACTCGTCCCCACCACCGACGACTTACGGAAGCTTCGCCAGAGTTCCCGACTGCTGCCTCGTTTGTGCTCATTTCTTATTACTGGCCGCGCTCTGGTATCAGTAGATTACGAAGACCCCATCACTGGTGCAAAACGATAGTCTCGCAGGCATCCAGATATTCGGCAGTGTAAAACGCTACTCCCTATCGTTCATCGCGTTATGATTGCGGCCATACGGATCTAGATGGTAAATGCGTGGAGCTTCTCCACAATTGTTTAACGCCAGCGTGTAGTTGACGGAACTGTTCTCACACAGCAGCACTTATTAGCCGTGGCGCCACTGGCCATGGGCGCCTGAAGATACGAGCGTCCGTCCGTCTCTGTGATGATATTGTGGTGGGGTTTTGACAGTGCCCTCTTTCACCAGATCATCTGCTTGCCCAACGACTAACGTAAGTGTAATCAATAGCGTTATCCTCATACACATTCTTCAATCTCTTCTGAATGTTTATCACTGTCACGTTCTCACCTCACAAGAACTCTGTATAACAACACGTTGCTTCGGACGAACTGCCATCTCTACGGTAGCGTGACTTACCGAAACAGGTTGAATTAAATTTGAATACAAGCAGGTAGAATGTTCCTATGACCTCCGGAACAAAAGTCGGAATTTTGTAACAAAATATTATGCATTTATTTTGGAGTAACCCTCTTGGACTTAATTAACGGAAGAAGTAGCAAACAGAGTAATAATCTGACGCTCGAAGAACAACAGGGCATCCAAAGTCAAGAACACAACCGTCACCAGACCACCGAAAAAGCTCTGCTACCCACTTTGCTGGCATTTACCAACTGTACGATTGAAAGGGCTTTAACATGCAGTGTACTGGACCGTG
This sequence comes from Schistocerca serialis cubense, assembly GCF_023864345.2. NCBI lineage: Eukaryota > Metazoa > Arthropoda > Insecta > Orthoptera > Acrididae > Schistocerca > Schistocerca serialis. The sequence continues at coordinate 316,227,891 of NC_064645.1, read as the reverse complement.
ATCTGATGGAACTAAGCGACTAAAAGCTACAAGTAACAACTCCAGAATCACAAGGTATGTAAAACGAAAAACAAGTGATGTATCTAGAAAAGCAACGTTAAACACAGAAATTGGAAGAACAAACTACTTCCATTATGTAAATGCTTAGTGAAGCGCCTTTGTAGGAAAGGGATATTTCGATAACTGCATTCTTACACTAAAGTTAGGAAGTAAGTAACTGCTCAAACTGTTCGTGCTAGATTGGGCCTATATGCCTAGAAGTGTTCGGATATTCTTCAATAAAAAAGATAAAAGGAATATCCGAAGCTTGTAATTTAAAGCTAACAAGGCTTTAATGGGTAAAGTGTGAAATAACGTCCCCTAATGTATCACCCACAAAGAAACATACAGGGTGTAACGAATAGGGAACATAAGTGACTAGCGATGTTGCACAAGTTCACGCGACATGGCTAACGGAAACCATCAAAAAGTACATTTAAGGACGATATCATGGATATACCACCGCCCGCTATCCCATCGCTAATTAAATGCCTTATACCTCGCTATGTGTGCACCTAATCTAACAAGAAGTGCAACCAAACATGATTTTTTTATGTTTAAATTTCAGTCTGACTATGAAATAAACTAATTTTCGTTGTAAAATTCATATCTAGCTTCGGATACGATGAATAAAAGTGTAAAGAAAGTGAAAATTATCGTGTGATTGGCTGTGGAGGTATATAAAGGATGGTCCACTTTAACGTTTCAGCGCAAATATTTCTAGAACAACAATAGATATTGAAAACGCACATTCACATGAATGTAAAGCAGAGGCTCATGAAAGTCAATACTATGAGAGATTCTAAAACGTAAGCAAATATTTTCAACGCAAACTTACATTTTTCTTTTTTTTAACGGACACCCGTGTTACTTCTTACGCAATCAATATCAAAAATCAGAAAGATTGGCGTTGGTTGCGTCGCAGTACGCCAGTTACATCCAGAGAAATTGCAAAATGAAGTTTACACTTGAAGTAAACGAAACGTGACGCTATCGCACATTCCGATTTGCAAGTGTGAAGTGTGAATCCAACGTTGCTCGTAATCGCTATGTGACTGACGTACTACAATGCAACAAACACTTATTGCTATCATTGTTATTAAGTGGACTGGAAACAATACAGACGTACAGTCTCACACAATGAAAAATAAGGAAAGGCTTTACACGTTTGTGCTTTATTGATCTTTACTACAGCACTAAAATGGATGTAACGGTAACGAAAAACGGAATATCACCGGCCAGCGTAAATATAACTAATGGCCCGCCAAGGATCTAACAAAGGGGTAAATGGTAGTTGTACGCAGTTGTGTGACTGATCATCCGTATTGTTTTCAGTCCACTTAATAGCAGTGTAACTAGCAATAAGTACAGCGTCTGTTGCATCGTAGTACGTCAATTACATCGCAATTACGAGCAACGTGGGGTTCCCGCTTGAATCTAGGGATATGTAATAGCGACGCGTTTCGTTATTTTAGGCGTGAACTTCACTTGTTTCTCTGGATGTAAACGACGTATTGCGATGCAACCAACGCTATTCTTTTTGTGATTTTTCGTGTTGATGGTATAAGAAATAATACCGGGTGTCCATTTAAAGAAATAATAAGTTTGCGTTGAAAATAATATTTGCTAAGTTCTTGAATGTCTCAAAGGTATTTATTTTCAACCCCTGCCTTACATTCATATCTGTGAAAGTCGTACTTCAATATCTTTTGTAGTTCCAGAGGTACTTGCGCTGAAACATTGAAGTTGGCTATAGAGTTGCATACTCGTCGCTGGCACGGTCACTCAAATGCCTACAACTGGAGGTCCGCAAACGACAAACACCAGCTCTGGGTGAGATCACTCCTAATCGAGGTTGCTACTCAGAAGCGAGAGAGTAAACTGTCGCCTCCACAGCATACATGCAACAAATTCTCCATAGCAGCTGCCGAAGATGATGAAAGGTTTGCGTAGCAACGTTTCGGCTCAGTTTGCCGTGCGGTGACGAGCGCGGGTGACCACTTCCGCTTGCGGAAAACTTGCAGGAAGCGGAGCCTCCTCACTGGAGTCAGTTACAGCAGTGCAAGGCGCCACACCAGGCCGTCACAAACGCACACCAAAAATATACGGCTCGTCCCCAACAGCAAACTCCGTTTGCTCTTACTGGCTGTCCTCTAATTGCTAACCAGTCTTCATAATAGACACACGTTTTAACAAACCAGGTCGTAGTGCTGACCACTCTCCACCCTGCAACTGCTTGCACAAATGTTGTGTAATTCAAGTTTTATTCATTTGCCTGTGCTCTTACATCCTTTTAGCTTATATACAAAACATAAGTAATTATTATAAAATAATACGACAAATGCTGAAATTATAGTCAATTGGTAATTTAAAAACTGGGTGTTCCTTAGTGCGGTGTGGAGGGCATGAGGTGCAGGGCACCAGCTGAGACATGATCGTTCAATCACACTCACAGAGAGTCGTCTCATACAGTACTTCTTTATATATGACTGCTAGCTCCACATTCCAGTCTGATTAGACTGACAGATTTGACTAAGCAATGTCAACTCTGGTTCCGTACCAAGAACCGATAAGAAAACCAAAGAAAAACATATTTTCATACTGAATTTTGTAATGACAAAACAGTGAAATGTACATGTACTACTCATTGAACTCTGTTCAGCGCAACGTTACCGTGAATTTAAAAATATCTTCTGAATAAAAGCGCTTGCTTTCAAAGCTCGTTATTATATTCTTTCTTTAAACGATTACTTCCTTGTGTCTGTTTGTGTATTTAGGATAATGTGTGGCTATTTTTAATAAAAATATAGTAGTAATCTTTAGTTTAACACAGCTACGCTCATACAATATGGCTTACCGTCACTGATATGTTGCGGTGAGAGAAGCAAGTTCTGGAGTTCGTGTGAACCAGGTAACTCGAGTGTAGGGCAACGGGGCGTTTAAAAGGAGAGGGCAGCATATGCTAAAAAGAAGACCAGTAGATACCTGAAATTAAGGGGAGTGAAGTCCCTCCCACTCAGCCTACGACATTTGAAGTGCAGTTACATGCCTCTCAATTTCTATACGTGCGTCCCATGTACAACAGCGCCTATCTAAAAACTGAAACCAAGGGATGTGTTCGTAGCCTGGAAAATCCCAGCGTCCAAACACAAAGGGTGGCGCTGCGCGTCTGCTTCGCCACTGTTCAGTGGTGCTTTTTGTTCAAATCTTCAGTGCGGCAATCTGCCCAGTTTAATTTAGCTGCAGGTGTTTGCAAATATGCCACCAGTGCTTGAAGGTGTTTGGTCTACAGCTGCAGTCGTGCATTGACCACAGCGTCCAATTTACGATTTGTCGCGGACTGATTCCATCCCTGTTCCACACAATTCAGTTGTTTTCAGCTTAATGTCTAGACAATTTTTTTCTTCTTCCGATCGCAAATAACAACTTCGGGGTCTTTTGATGGCGAAGAGGGCAATCCAATTTACGGTGCTGGGAAGTACGAGAAGAGGGTGAGGAGGAGAGGTAGGAGAAGAAAAAAAAATGCACGTTTTGCTGCTTGGAAACTGTTGCCTATGTCGTTATTGTTCCACCTAGCAGCCCTCATCGTATGTATCATATAATCTGACTCACAGAAAGAGGATGCGTGTTATCATGACTATATTTATCTAATAAACGTTAAGCAGTACGTTATTCGCAAAAGATTTTTGAGTTTCGTTTCTCTTCTAGAGCAAGATTATCTGTATTATAATCGTCACGTCGTTGGAAATCTGCTCGAAAAATTATACTTCTCTTCGAAAGAAATTGTCACAAAAACGCGAGGTTTTTTTTTTTTTTTTTTTTTTTTTTTTTTTTTTTTTTTTTTTTTTTTTTTTTTTTTATACGGCGATGGAATTGGAAGCAATAAAAGCTACATTTAACACAACTTCACAAGAACATGTAGTTTACTAGCAACTGACTAAATACCAGTGCAACTTTGCGGAACTACTTCAGTGGCTAACTCGTGTTTATAACAATCCAGCCACGTGCGAACAATCTTTGGTAACGATATGGAAATGATATTCTTGTGGAATACTTGGAACACCTACATTCCGCTCCAAATGGTTCAACGATTTCCCCACATCTATCGCGTGAAGAACCTCCGTGCACAGAACCGGATTAAACAAAATAACTGTCCGAAACTGTACATCTTCCAACGTAAGACTAAAAGAATAAAAATGCCCGGATCGAAAGCGTCCTTGTGTTTTTAAAAACGCAAAAGAGGAAACTTTGGTCCGTTTTTTATGATGTTCGAACACTTCTGATGTTTTATACAGATTTGTCATGATGAGCCTTTAATGCTCTGGGTGGATGGTAAGTCTACCCAATTAATTAACGGGTTTTTACACAGTGCCGTTTAAAAATCGAGATGTTGACTAATCTGGGACACTAAGTACTGTAATGGCGCCTATACCACCTGTAATTCAATCAGTAATACGAAGGACATTTCATAAATAATGCACAGGTTGATACTGCTCTAGATTGTTTGATGCAGCAACAATGAGGAGTACGTCAGGTGTAGATGGGAACTTGAGGAAGCAGCACGTGTTTTATGCTGTGTACTCTTACCATAAAATTGGCGAGAGGTAGAAATGGGCCCTGCAGGATTCTCGGGTACTGTGACTAAGTTAACCATTTTCGTCGTGGTCATGTGAGCATAGACATTAACCCAAAACCCGGAAGGGGAAAATCGTCAACAGATGAACAAACTGTGAAACTTGTGCAGATGCTCTTTAAGATCGCAGTGCGACTTGTGAGGAACTATCGGACATCAGTATACCGCATTCTGACAAATGATTCGAAGAGAAAAATTTCTGCGAGGTGGGTCCCACACTGACTGCTGAAGAGAAGCAGAAACTCCTCGACATTGCAGTCTTGCTGCTTAAACAATGATCCACCCGTGAAGGTCACGCGGTCTTGTGTCGAACTACCGCGACTTATGAAACTTGGAACCGTTGTTGAAAGCAAAGTCCGATGAGTGGAGAGATTCAGATTCTTCACGTCCAATAAAATTTCCATGCCCTAACCAAAGCTCAAGCAAATGATGATTTTTGCTTATGATCACCAAGGAATCATTTCGACAGATAAAACTCCATTGTGGAACAAGTGTCATAGCAGCGTATTATCATAAATTCACGCAAAACTTGCACATTCTCCACAATGATGCTCGCCAGCATATCGGCAGTTTCGTAGCCCTAATACTGCGCGAATATCGATGGGAAGTGTTGCCACATCCTCCCTACATCCCGGACGTAAGTCCACCAGCCTTCGACTTGTTCTCGAAGTTGAAAAAACCCATGAGTTGACGTCGTTACCTTTCTTTGGAATAGCTTTCTACCATCGTTATCGGAGCCATTCGAAAGGTGAACAGGAGTGGTGTTCTGGATGGGATAATGGAGCGTCCGAAACGCTGGGATTCAGTGAAGCTGGTAGAATATACGTATAGTAGGACTGTAAAGAGATATTGAAAATAAATAAATAAATAAATAAATAAATAAACAACCAAAAAACATTAGTAAGCATTATTTATGAAATGTCCCTCGTACATTACTGGTGTGGTTCGTGAGTTCCAGGGATCTACATGTATACTCCGCAAGCCATTTTACGGCGTGTGGCAAAGGTAGTTTCTGTAGATGTCATTTCCAGATTACTTTCCATACGAGTTCTTGTCTCTCTTATCTTGTTTCCATGGTCTTTTCGCGAAGCATACTTAAAAGGAAGTACGGCATTAGGTGACTGTTTTACGAACGTATGCTTCCTGAATTTTAACGGTAAATCTCATCGCGATGCAGAACGCCCGCTGCTGGCGTTGGGTGAGAATCTCCACGACGCTTTCGCGCTTAGTAAACAAACTTGCAACGAAACGCTGTACTCTTGAGCATATTTCCTCTATCAACCCTACCTGGAAAGTGTCTCTGGTTGATGAAGAACACTTAAGCATCGGTTAAACGAAGGTTTTGTAAGCTACCTGCTTCATGGGTCCATTCTTCCAATGAATCTCAATCTAGCATCTATTTTTCCTACGATTAATTTTATGTGGTCGCTAAAGTTTAACCGGTCCGTCCGAAAAATAATGGATGTGACTATTTCCACTGACTGTTATGGAATTGTGTAATCATACAACAACGGGCCTTTCCGCCTATTTAAGCGCAGTACTTCACGTACGTTTATGAGGTCTGTTCAAAAAAATTCCGGAACATTCGTAATTTCGTGCCAACGGTGTGTTGGAGCGAAATGCGGCTGGCACCCCTCAACGCGTTTTTGTTTAATGTATAACTGCCGGAAATTTCATTGTTGTCCATCCCTGTTGGTGCGTGGCTATTGCACAAAAAACGAAATCACTGATGTGCCTCATTCTCCATCCTCTCCAGGCCTGGCCATGCGTACCTTTTTTTATTTCCAAAATTGAAAACCCCGTTGAAAGTACGAAGATTTGCAGCGATAGACGAGATAAAAGAAAATTTGCAGACGGCGCTTCGCGCGATCCACCAAGAGGCGTATCAAGACTGCTTGCGAAAGTGGAAAGGGCGTTGGGAGCGGTGTACCAATTGTCAAGAAGAGTATTTCAAAGGAGACCATACACAATAAGTAAAAGGTAAGCGTAGAAACCTTTTGTGGACAATTTTTTGAGCAGATCTCGTATGTTGAGAGTCAACAGCCAACCACTGCTTGAAGCGTTGATTCTCTGCGTTTCAGTACAATTTCTTCGAGTACGCAACGACTGCTCTGTATACAACTGCATCATTCGCAAATGGCCTCAGAGTTTCCCCTGTTATACACTACATAATTCACACATATATTGAGAAAAGTAAAGCTTCTATAGTACTTTCTTGGAGGAAGTCCCCCCGAAGTTAATTTTACTCTGAAGATTATCTCCGTTAAAAATCTGATGCTGTTTTTATCTGTGAGAAACTTTTCAATCTAATCACAAAACTGGTCTAATGTACACACATTTCTTTGACGATTCTCGTGTACCTTGGCACACACAAAATCCATCTACTTCGTAATACACGGATATTGCTAACCCGCATCAAGGACTACCATTTATCTACTTAACCACCGCCGTATCTCGGCAGTCACTGACCTCAGTATACGCATTCAGTTCTGAAACGAAGAATACTGGCAGTGCTCCGGCCATAGTAGGTAACATTCCTTGGGTAAATTTATGCTTTCGTGGGTGTCCAAAATTACACGACGAGATCCTCAAGCTTAATTACACGATGTGGAGTAAGTGCTCGTGAAAAAAAAGGGAACGACGAGGAGTCGGTTTGGGGCCGGGCTGATCTGGTATTCCGAGGCAGAAGCTGGAGGCAGGCACGGGCAGTATCGCGTGAGAGCAGGCGGCCAGGCGCGGCGGGAGCGGGCGTTTTGTGAAAAAACACGAGCGCGGCCCATTGTGGCGGCTGCAACGCGGCCAAACTGGTTCTCACGGAACAGGTCGCCGCGACGCGATGCGCCATGCCGCGCCTCTACGTGCTGGTGCTGCCAGCAACAAAGGAAAAACGAGCCGTCGTTTGTCTTCTGCTGGCAAACGGCTACGGCGACCGCTGCCTGCCCCAACCCAGCTAACGGTGACGTGGACGTGCCTGTGGACCGTGGCCCTGCAGTCTCTTGCGCACCCAACTTCCGCCCCTTGCCTACCTCTCTGTTTTGGCCGCTTCGCTGTTCTACACATCACGCGACCGTGGTCCGTGCTACAAACGCTGGGAGATGTTCAACTCCGCATTTCAGTACCAGTTCGGGGAAGGACCCACTGGTCCGCCCCCTACCAGAATTCCGTAACTTGCCCTTCAGGGGTCGAAGAGTGAATAAAGTATATCTTTCGACCGAGTCCTCTGCCCTTAGGAGACGACTGATGCGTGCGACAGTTCTTATTATCGTTATAACTCTTTTTATTTAAGTTTCTTGTGAGTAACTTGGGAAACATACAGAGACTTACAAGTGACTTAACAGTGTCGGCTCTGGCTCCGTACCAACAACTAACAAGAAAACAAAAGAAAGACTAGTTTTCACACTGAATTCTGCGATAGTAAAATGTACAGATAGCACTTATTTAACTATGTTTCGTAGAAAAGGCTTAAATGTTATCGACATTTTTAAAATATCTTCTCGATAGAAGCTATTACAACTCTTCTTATATTCTTTCTATCCTTGTATCAGTTGGGGCATTTACAGTAATAATTCATCTTTTTCATTAAAAATGTAATAGTACTCTTTAGCTAAACAATCCTATGCTGTTGCGAAAAATGGTCAACAGAAGAAACCTGCTGTTAGTTGCGGTGTGCTGGTGGTACGGGCAGGTATAGGCAAGTTGCGGAGTTCGCGTGTGAAGTAGATGTACGTTGCGGAGTTATTGTGAGCCGGGTAACTCTAGTATAACTGTGGTTAAATAAAGCAACACTGTTGGCACGCAGAAATTTTTTTTTGTTCCCCCGAAAGGAACTCTGCACTATTTAAAATACATCACCCACAATGTCGTCACTAGTGACCTTAATTAACATTATCCTAGAAGATAGTGGGTTTGCGGTAATGTTATGAGAAACGTACAGCAATGTGTATGTCCTCAAGAAGACTGCAATCACTCATTTATAATGACGTATCATTCAGAAAATCGGTAAACTCACTCATTTATCGTGGACAACCGTAACTTACTATCCTCAGTTTTCTGCATTATTTTTGCTCGCGCTGTATACCGAAGCAGTTGTAGCAATTGATACAGCGACAATCCCCTGTGCAGCCGTAAGAAAATTATTTGTAAGTGTATATGAAACATGTTTTGAATCCGCCAATCCTCAGTTGCTATTATAATTATATTAATGATTTGTAGGTTGTCTGTATGCAGCTGTATGAAAGGAACTTTCATTTTGGTATAAGTGTCTCATCTCAGTTTATCGAACCATCTTCAGTGACTGTGTGTGTGTGTGTGTGTGTGTGTGTGTGTGTGTGTGTGTGTGTGTGTGTGCGCGCGCGCGCGCGTGATGTTGCACGCTGTGCCCTTGCTGTTCTGCTGGTGCAAAACATCGGCACGTACCAACTTCCATCGTCTTTCCACTGTCACCAAAGTTGCTTCAATAAACTGAGGCAAAACGTGCTTGGTCGCAACTAAATTGTGTAATAATGTAACAGAAATATTTTTACAAAATTTTTGGGGCGGATTCTTCGCACTAAGTCAAGGAAAAAGTCCAGAAAACAAGTTCAAAACTCCCAAGTTTTTGAGCTACTAATGAATGTTTACGGTCAATATTTTTCGATATAACATACAAAAAAATCATTTTGTTAGCTATCACCTATACAAACTAAAATGAGCTGATAAGCAAACTGTATCTTTAGTGACGACGTGTTGACATAGGTAGTTGATTACTACATACCGATAAGTTTGAACTTAGTCTTGAACCTTTCACTTACGTAGTAGTAGCATCGAGTTACCTGATAACTGTTCCGTTCAACCAGGGCATGATATTAATTCTGTGAGCAAGCAGGGGTGTTTTTTGTATACGATAGCGTGCATGGTAATCGACGCTGCTATGCGCGACTACATAAAAACTTGTTTGCAGAGAAAAGACAGCACGGTCATCCAACTGTTAGTGCACTTTAGCATTGCGTTGCTGTGACATGATACATAACACCATACACGGTGGCTCAAAAATGAGTAAGATCTGTTCGTACAAATGATAGAAAACAACACATTCTGCAGTCTCTCGAAGAAGGCAGCATTAACACACGCCGTTGCTGTGGCGTGTGATACAAGTCTTAGCACGGCATGAAGGGTGCTCCAGGGGGAGTTTATGTATTAATAATGCATTCAAGGAATGTATTGTTGTTCGCCGTGGTACTATTCAGGCTAGAAACCAACAGCAGTTCAAGCTTAACATAAGTACTCGAATTACTGGTGATAGTCTGGAAGGTGCGTATATCCTCCGAGTAGGTCTTACAGATGCTCACTATACAGAGATTTCTTAGAACACACTTCTACACTTGGTATGTAAAATGAAACAAGGTTATTCCTGATGAGACTCCAGCACATTCGTCGAAATGCACGGATATAACATGACAAATGGATACGTCGTGGAGTACTAATTGCGTTAATAGCACGTTTCCACGACCTAAGTTCACTAGATTAATACCTTCGTGTTTTACTATCTCTGTTAAGTGGTCTGAGCACCACTATTTCACTGTTTCACGAGATAAAGGATTTCCTGGTCCCAGAATTTCTGTATCTGTGACAGGAGCCAGTCGTCTACGGCGAACTTCAAAAATGGCTCTGAGCACTATGGGACTTAACTTCTGAGGTCATCAGTCCCCTAGAACTTTGAACTACTTAAACCTAACTAACCTAAGGACATCACACACATCCATGCCCGAGGCAGGATTCGAACATGCGACCGCAGCGTCGTACGGTTCCAGACTGTAGCGCCTAGAACCGCTCGGCCACCCCGGCCGGCACGGCTTCCCTTTGAGTTTTTAACATAGTACGGACACATGGAATTTGCAGGGTGACATGTCCGGACTCTAGTACAGATGCTCCCACTTGAACTTGGCCATTACACATTGTGTGACCTTGGAGACGTGTGGACGCGGATTATCGTGGAGCAGATCACTCCCCTGGGCATTCCAGGCCGTTTCTCTTGATGAACTTGCGTAGGCTATGGATTGTCTAACAGTATTCGTCTCTGGTAATGGTTTTTCAGTGCTAGGGGAATTGGACGAGACTCGGACATCGGACGTCGAAAAAGACGGTGTGCTGAGATCACAGCCTTGAATTTTTTTGATAGAAGTGACGGCGCATGCAACCACTCCGGGCACAACATTCACGTCCCTAAATGCCTCTCACTACCTTACCTCAAAGCGGCATGTCCTAATTTCAACCAGTTTAGTTGTTACGACGTTTCGTACCTTTCAATTTGTACACTCCCTATACGATTACACACTGCAAAACCGATTATCGCACCAGACCAATTTGGACCCTCCCGTCGAATGGGCACGTAAAATTCCGGTTTACAAATCAATTTGTCCGTAACGGCAATAGATCTTCGCTTCCTGTCGACGATGCGCATCGCATGAAAGATGTGATGAGCAGTATTTGTTTGGGTGACTCCAGCTACACTTTGTAAAATAGAAATTGCAGATATCTGCGAACACCAGAGCTAAAGTGCCTGACGACTTTTGGTGGGGACACGCTGTACATATTTGTAACGCAACGTTTCTAGGAACAGAAACCGCAGCAACTCCTATGTCAATAAGAAATTGTGGGTAGAGAAAGAGATTTGCCAGCTGCAAAATGCAGCCCGATATGCGGCATAGTTATGGCGCAACAGGTACGCCAGTAGGCATCGGCATGCATAATCAGCGTTTGTGCACGAGATAGAAACGGTTTGCGTGTCGTGTCATATGAATAGGAATAAGCAGGAGGCATACAGCTACACCGCTGCTGTTGTACGAAGACGGATTGACGCACATACCTCTGTTCTCAACATACATAATTGTTTATAAGAGCCCCAGGCTTGAGTCTCAAATTTACTAGGCTGTAACTTAGATAAAATAAAGGATCGGTTGATAGGACACATTTTTTATATATCAAAAGATCATCAATTTAGTATTGGAGGGAAGTGTGTGTGTGTGTGTGTGGGGGGGGGGGGTAAAAATTGTAGAGGGGTACGAAGGTATAATTAGAGTCAGCAGATTCGAAGATGTAAGTTGCAGTAATTACCTGGAAATAACAACAACAGTACTATCGTCATTTACGTAAACATTTTCCTTTTTTTATCGAATCAACAATGCCAACGTATTAACGTAATATAATCAAGTTTAGTTTCTGGTTTAGGGCTTTCATCTTTGTCTCGTGTGACTAAGACTTGTATTAGTAGATTTTTTTTCCTTGCGGGGCCATCGGCTATTCTTTACGTATGAAAAACGGGGTAGAGTATGCTGCCGACTCCCTCGGCAGAGACTGACTTAAAACCGCGTCAAAAAATATTGATTGAGTATGCAGCATGTATAAGTTATATTCTGTTGCTAGTTGTCACGATACAAGCAAATTTCGTAATCTTTCTTACTATTTTACGTAATAATTATTAAAGATTCGATATTCTACCGTATAAATACTATATGAGTTGACAAACTAAATCCAGCTACCACTGCCACTAGAAGAGTATAAAAATGGGCTACTATTTTAAAATAAACATGCTGTTGTATTTAGTGTGCAGCCGTGATTTTAACACATGATGATGCGCAAGGAGGAGTATTTTTGTTATCTTTCCCTCATTCTCCGGCGAAGTACAAGAATATTTTGAGCATAGATGGAGACGGAACTCAGCCAATTCTTCTGCCTAAGAGAAATTGTGGAATTCTCATGCGATAAAGGGAATCATGAAACATCTAAATCTGGATAGCCAAACAAATATTCAGACACCGCTACTCCCGAATGGTAAACCAGTGATTTACCCCAGCTTTACACAGTCTCAACACACAATAGTAAAATTTACACACACACACACACACACACACACACACACACACACACACACACACACCTACCTCTGACCTATCTCCGCTTAACAACACAGCAACAAAACTTTTGTTTAGGGAGTCCGATTACAAGACTACCAGTGAAAATCTTGAGCACCTCACATCGTGTAAGTATATTAACGTACAACACTAAGAATCGACACGAAAGGGGACGACCACGTGAAGTTAATATTAGGGAAGGCGAAATGAAAACTTTAGATTTGTTGGGAGAGTTACAGCAAATTTCAGTGGAACTGTAAACGTAACTGTATACAGTACGTTAGTGCAACCGATTCTAGAGTATTGTTGCGGCGTTTGGAATCCTTATCAAGTAGGCACTAGAATACATCTACAACGAATTCGAACACACGCTGCTAGGATCTAGGATCCTGACAAGTCAATATTCAACAGGCCACTGCCTAATAAACTGCGGCACAGTACGTTACATAAATGCGTCTGTAAGTGGAAGTATATATATAAAAAAAATGAAAACTGGAGGAAAATGTCAGCTGTATGGCAGACAGCCACATAAACATCAATATGTGGTAGTGAGAAAATAAATGAACCAACTGACGATGGCGAAACTTCACCGAAACACGGTTGGGTGCTAAAAAAACAGAATTTGTATTTGCTCAAAGCAGAACCCAAACTCCATAACTATACTTTAGAAATACTGTATTCGAGTAAGTATGTCATTATCCTGCCACCATTGCATCTCTCGTATACGGATGAAGAGATTAACATGAGAATGGTTAAGACGCGTACAGTGTCATACAAAGTCATTTTTCTCTCAGCTAATACGTGAATCTGACGGGACAACACAATTGATAATATTGGCACGGAGTATCTTCCGCCAAGCGCTGTGCAGTGGCTTGCGGTTCATATATATATGATTTATTCCAGCCATATACTTCCGTGTCTTGTAATTTAGTTTGTCCAAATAGTCTTCCGCGAGCAGTGGCTTCTCGTTTGTTCTCGAAGTTCAAGCGTTAAGCCGCGAAGTGCGCGCAGAGTCTAAATTCTAACGCAAAACCTTTTGCAGTAGCGAAGGTAACATGAAGTCTACATTGTGTCCTGAGTAATCCGTACAATAAATTTTTTGGCCCTTCTTTATTTCGGGCTCACCAGAAGCAGTTGTGTTATGGCGCAGGCAGTAGTATAATGCCTGTTATCTTATCGGTTCGCTGTTATCGCAGAGCAAGCAGTGTGCACGGCTCAGTGAGTAGTGGCGTACGTCAGCAGGAACTGGTTGGCTAACAGTTTCACGAAGACTTGGCAACAAACGCTGTTTACCTTTTTCAAATGTTGCCACGCTTAATGCATCAGTGCAACAAAAACAGGTTCTGCGCTTGCGTGGTGCGCGTTTCCTTGTACTTGTTACGACCGGCGGTCAGACCGGTACGTTGCATTTGTTCGACGTTAGCTTATGTGCCGAAGAAGGCTCAAGAGAACTACAATACCGAAAAAAAGTTTTCTTCGTTTACATACCATCCAGACGCCTTCCAGCTTTGTGTAGCTGAGACAGTGGCCAACTTAACATTTCGTAGCGGACGTACCTGGGCCACACATTGCCTGAACTTACTCCTACAGATTACCTACTGTATGTCCCTAAAGCGTCGTTACCATTTCCTTTAATAGTAGGAGCTGTTACCTTCACAAATTTATGCGTTGTCTCTTACAATAATTTGTGCAGCCCTCATACTGTCACCAAGCGGCACTACACGACCGCTGCGGTTTGTCATAACTAGTAACTCCATTATTAGACACATGTTTCAATATCTCCCCTTCCATTTTCCTTCATTCATGATCTTACTTTCGTTTTTCTTTTTATAACATTGACAGTTCAGTGCGATTATGTGTTAGCCTAACGGAACACCTGTAATGAGGCAGTGTGTTGCAGCTGTTCATTGTAAGAACAATGTGTAGAAAAGGGAGGGGGGAGGGGGTGTAGTGCACTGTAATCAATTCGGAGGGCAGGTCCTGGTTGTTGGATTGCAATGACTGTACTTCCTCCATTACAGAAGGATAACTATTCTTTTCGTCATCCAAACATAATGCAGTTGGCCAGACATCTCGCATGTATGACGGAGGGTTGCCGTCGAGCAGAAATAAAAAATAGGAGCGTAAAAGGTGAATATGTGCCGTAATTTATATTTTCTTACAATGGCTATTACATTTTGAGCACAAGATGCCTGATGCGAACTGAGAATATAACAGTTAAGTCCCTGAAGTACCGTGCGAATAAGTAGTTGGAAACGAATGAAACGCCGAAAAACAATGGCCCTTGAATGCAAGTCCCCCCCCCCCCCAGGACATGGGTGCAGGTTCTAAATGTGCTGCTAGCAAGTTCTATCTGACCACTATGGGACTTAACTTCTGAAGTCATCAGTCCCCTAGAACTTAGAACTACTCAAACCTAACTAACCTAAGGACATCATCACACACATCCATGCCCGAGGCAGGATTCGAACCAGCGATCGTAGCGGTCGCGCGGTTCCAGACTGTAGCGCCTAGAACCGCTCGGCTACCCTGGCCGGCTACTAGCAAGTGCACACACTCTACACCAGGGATAGTCAACTTTTTTTTCCTACCGCCCACTTTTGTAAGTGGTAAAATTTTCTAGCCGCCCACCGATTCCAAGTAGCGGTGATTTACAGAGTTGATAACTACTTTACGAAATTTGTAAAGCAGAGTTACAGCAAATTAAAGCATACGATAGTAATTACTTACCAAATTGTTTACGTCAAAGATTTTTTTGAAAACTTAGTGGGTACGTTTTTAAAACCCCTATCGCCTCCCATGAGAGCTGGAACGCCCACTAGCCGGTGTTAGGGACCAGGTTCACTACACGCTGGACTGAATTGCATATACACTGTTATAAGATTAAGCCTTGTACGGAATGTAAACGCAAAATTAGCTAATGTCTATACGAGGAAGTTGGTTATATGGTTGGAGCCAAATGCTTTTTTCCTTTTTTCTCTCTCTTAAACAGCAGGTTACCTTAGCACTTGTTCTCAAGTAGTGCACCAAATGCGTGAACAGCGCCACAGAAGACTTTCGATTTTTGCATGCTCCAATGGGATCGCTGGACCTCATCATCATAGGAGACGGTCTATACTGTGCTGCTAAATTTGTTTCAGCCATAAACAAGTACTTGGTACGTACAAGGAGCGTCTAAAACAAGGGTATCCAATCTTTTAGTTTGCCTGGACAACACTGGAAGAAGGGGAATATTTTTGGGCTGCACATAAATATATTTAACACCCAAGATAACTATTGGGAGGGGGAGGGGGATGGGGAGAGAGACAGGGTTAGGTTAGGTTAGGTTAAGGGACAGGGACAGGGACGGGTGGAAAGGGGGGAGAGAGGGGAGGGACAGGGAGGGGGGGGAGGTGAGGGGGAGGGACAGGGAGAGGGGAGGGGGGAGGTGAGGGGGAGGCGAGAGAGGGGGGAGAGGCATAATATGGTAGGAGTTTCAAATAGAATCGAAAATATTCAGTTTATCGTAACTTTACATAAACGGAATTTTATGGATTTTTTATGATCGTGTGAGAGATGCTCACTTCTTGAGCCGCACTTAAACTTGCTTTGAACCGCATGCGGCGCGCGGGCTGCGGTTTGGGCACCTTTGGTCTAAAAGGTTGGCTAAATATCGTAAAGACAACAAAAAACACAGACGTAGGTATTACCATTCCCCATTAATTTCCGGTGGTCACATTACACTCATAACATTTATAAATCAGCTGCAAACAATCTGTAAGGATTCTGATAGAAATCATCGAAGTGTTGGTGTCACGTCTTTGGGCGTCCATCAACATTTCATCACATAACCGAACTGACACACAAGACACAAAACCATACAACATGCTGTATTAATAACATGCGAACACTAGCAGAAACGGGTCATTTAAATTATTTTAGATAAGTAACTTACTCAGAAAAATAGTGTGGAGTTTTGTAAATTTCCTTTTATCTTATACAGTTTATCAACTGACGTCAGCATGAGAGTTCGCAACCATTTTAAACAGCACTTTATTTGTAATTTTCGATATTGATCGCACCGTGTCACATATAACTAACCATTTCACCGACTTCAGCTTAAGCCATCATCCGGCAGAGTTCAGCGCAAAAAAAATAAAAAGACATTAGCATGAGATATTGTTTAATAAACATAATGAGTTTAGTTTCAACAGCTATTTTAATTTATTCAGGAACTTACTAGCGTGAACAGCATCATGGAGCTACGTGCACTGGCCAACGGCGGCACACGTTCTTCGATAAGAAGTGCCACAGGAAAACATGGAGAACATGTGGCAGCGCCATGTGTTAGCCACTACTATCGTCGCGCCATGAGGTAATCGCAGTCAGAGGGGCGAAGGGCACTGACTGCGGAAAGTGCTCTCTGCGCAAGCGCAACAGGACAAGCCTGTACGGGAAATTACAGCAAAGTCGTCGTTAGTGTGCTACGTGGGCATGTTGAAAGTTCAGGCTGTAGCGTCGGCGCAAGCTGATATGCCTATAAACTGCTGCAACCTCTCCTGGCGTGGATATAGTAAATGGGATCTCAACTGTCAATGTTTTTAATTAAATATTTTGCTGTTTATTTAATCACTGTTCACAATATTTGGTATGTATGTACTCTGTGATGCACAAACGGACTGCAGTAAGTAGGTGCCGTAGTAATTTCAGTCATCTCTACTCTTGTTTTGCTGGTATGTATTACTTAGTATCTCATGTTGTATTCTTCGGCACGCGATTTGGCATATATCGTACAATGACAATGAATATCCTTGTGTAGTGTAATTATAATAAACTTTGATATTGGACACTGGCACGTTACATGGTCAGTAGTGCTCTCCAGCGGTCGTGTTAGTGTTAAGTACAGAACGCTTTCGGCCTCCCTCCGTCCCCCAGGGTAATTTCAACCGCCCTCGCCTCTTAGAACGTGAAATCAGTCCTGCTGTCTAGGTTTCCTACCAACAATAACCTACCGTTCCTCCTCCATTCCAAATAAAGGCTCCAGCCGCGTCCTACCACCTATATCCTGTCTCTTGATCCTACCGAATACTCATCCCACATAATTCATCACATCACTTCCTCTCCAATCTAGTTCCACCCACACCCCTCACTTACAAAATTGTTACCTGGAGCACACAGTGCCATCACGTTTGAAAATTTCAATATAGCACACATCACCACGTAAAGTTTAATCTCATTTTCATTCCTACAAATGTATTTTAATCGTTTCAATCGAAGCCTGAAAGCGGCAACATGTTCGGTGCCAGCCTCCATCTCCTTTCTCTATTGGGGAATGTAAAAAACGCATAAATTTCAAAAAACCTGTTTTTACCACTTGTACCTCAGCACCTGAAGAGAACAGAAGCTTTCGAAATATGGTGCTACAGAAGAATGCTAAGGATTAGATGGGTAGATATCATAACTAATGAGAAGGTACTGAATAGAATTGGGGAGAAGAGAAATTTGTGGCATAACTTGACTGGAAGAAGGGATCGGTAGACAGGACACTTTTTGAGACATCAAGGGATCACCAATTTGGTTCAAATATTCAAATCTGTGTGAAGTCCTAAGGGACCAAACTGCTGAGGTCATCGGCTCTAGACTTACACACTACGTAAACTAACTTACGCTAAAAACAAAACACACACACACACACACACACACACACACACACACACACACACATGCCCGAGGGAGGACTCGAACCTCTGGCGGGAGGGACCAATTTAATATTGAAGCGTGGAGAGTAAAAATCGTAGAGGGGGACCAAGAGGTGACTACACTAAGCAAATTCAGAAGGACCTAGATTGCAGTAGTTATTCGGAGATGAAGAGGCACAGGATAGATTAGCATGGAGAGCTGCATCGAACCAGTCTCTCGACTGAAGACGACAACCACCACCTTAGTATCTACGCCTACATTAATATTTCCGTTGATGCATCCGTCAGGGCAGAAAGGTATACTGTGTATATTGTAGTCTTTAGTTTAATTATACTGTTTGAATATTATCTCACTACCGTTTAGTTTCTTTTCTTTTCTTAAACAGAGCATCGTGATGTCTTACACCAAAACCAGTAATTTGTGACTTATATGTGACAAGGTGTGATTCAGACTCACTAACAAATAGTGATCTCACATTATCATAAAGAACCAGTAATATCCCTTGCTAAGTTTTAATCAATTAACAGTATTAGAGCTATAATCCCTCTGTCCAAAAAGTTTCGAGAGTGGATTAATAAAAGACAGAGAAAAGTTAAGATGACTTTAATGCTTCAGCTGTATTACTTACTCACCTACCACTCCAGCAGAACTCACAGTGCGTTGATACAAGTAGATGAAACTGGCAGAGGTCATTCTTTGGTATGCTGATGAATTGCCGTCACATTAGTCTGAATGTCGATTACTTTGTCATCTTGCAAATCGTTTCGCGGTTTGCGTCCACGTGTCGTAGTTTCTATGCGGGAGTGAAAGTGTGCGGAAAAGAACTTTGTATACACTTTTCTCCTCTTTCAGAACTCTTGAACACTTGATTTAGAGATGTTGCTTCATTGCGGTCTGTGACGCCATAAAGTTGACACAGTAGGGACGCACGTCAACCACCAGATCCGGCCTGCTCACAACTGACTGGTCGAATGCACATTGTCGTTTACAGTCCAGCTGCCACCGCGATTTTTGTGCTGACGTCGCTTGTAAGCCAAGAATACAGCCCTGAATTTTTCGGCAGACGGTGTGTTGGTGCATAAGTCGCAGCGGAAGATGTCTATTAGAATTCAAATTTTCTGGGCGCAGAGCCTCATCATGCTGTCATTGAATCGATAAAACTGACATTTCGGCCACGGATGCAGTGGCCTTCCTTGTGGACGAACTTCCTAAGCTACTCAAACTTACGAATGTTGTATGATTTGTGGCCATAGAGGTTACTCATGTATGTACGTAGATCGAGAAGTAGTTCACTGCAGCCGTAGCCAAATATTAGTTATATACATTAACTGACGCTTATTTTACACGAGGCGGCTCTACATTCCGGAAACCTTTATTCGAGACTTCGTCCGCTGAACCCTGCACACTTAAATTGTTCTTAAATTGCGAAGGACTTCTTTGATAACATTGCAAGGAATGTTATCGGTAAGCACCGCGGCAAGTTGAGAGTGGTTTGCAATGAAAGCAGGAAGGACGTGCTACAACACACAGTGCGCAGACTCAGCCGAGAGGCAGTGGCAGGGTGTGAGTCACTGCACGGAGCGGGGAGGCCAGAAAGCCAGCTCGGCCGGCGTTTTTGCAGAGCTGCGCGCGCACCGTGACCAAGGTCCGCCTGCGAGAAACCAGACAGCGCCGGCTGGCCTCGATACGGCGTTCTCTACTCCTCCACTCGCCCTCTCAGCGCCACACGCTGACGTCACGCGCTATCTCGGAAACAAAACATCGCTTCCTGGACGCTGCATCAACACTGCACTGAGTTCGTACCAAAGACGCAGCTGGCTGCGGAATATATGGCGTCTCTCCTAGAATATGTTGCAAGCAGCTTCTTTGTCTACATCTACACATACTCAAATCACGGTACAGCTTTCGGCGGAGGGTAGCTCCTACCATTATTATCGATTTTCTGTCATATTCCATTCGCGTATTGTGCGAGGGAAAAAAAGATTGTTTGCATTACCTAAATAGACTTTTGCTATACTTTCGTGAAAGCTATACCGACATGTAACGAACCTACCACCGCGTATCTGAATCTGTTCGATGTATGTTACGCCTACTTGATCAGGACTCATAATACTGGAACAATATTATAGAGCTGGTCTCGCTAGGCGTCTTGCAAGTGATTTCCTTTACAGATACGTAGCATTTTCCCAGTAGTTTTCCAACAAATCTAAGCCCTCCCTCTGGTTTCACGAGATCGTCCCATATCATATAGCTTCTTAGTATTACACCTAAATGCTTATATGAAGCGACAAGCTCTTTATGCTCACCATTAATTTTCCAATCAGATTCTATGACGTTGTTACTCTTCATTATAGACGTACTCTTACAGTTAATTATATTTAGCGAGAATTGTCACAAATTACACCTGTTCGAATTTTGTTCAAGTCTGGCTGCAATTCGTTACGATTGTCTAATGACAATATTTTCCTGTACACATCATCATCGTCGTCAGCGAACATTCGTAAAGTGCTGTACATCTTGCCCGATAACTCGTGTATTAATTTTGTATGCATTAGCGGTCCTTTTGCGTGTTCTTGGAGCACACCGGATGATATTTTCGTTTCTACGGAACCTTCGTACTGGATTCTGTTAGTCAAATATTCCTAGAGCCAATCACAAATTGGCGAAGATAATCTGTAAGATGATATTTTAGTAGTCTATTATGTATTACAACTCCAATATAGTTACCGAGTGAGGTGGCGCAATCGTCCCGATTTAGTTTTTCCGTGATTTCAATAAATCGCTTAAGGCAACTGAGGGGGTCCTTCTTTTTTTAAGGGCATGACCGTTTTCTTTAATCATTCGTCCATAATCCGAGCTTGTACTACACTTCTACTGACATGGTTGTTGATGGAACCTTAAACTAAACCTAAAGCTCCGTCCACTGGCCGTGTCGGGCTATTCAGTACCGACAGCCATCGCGTTATTCTCTGCCAATGGCGTCATTCTGTTGCATTTTGGGTCGGTCAGCAGCGGCCTGCATCAGCTTCCCAGATCTTGTAGCCGATAATTCTCGCTCAGGCAGCTCCTCAATGGGCACCGAGCGGAGTAATGTACCCCTTTCCAGTCCGCCCACCACGAAAAAGTCCTGACCATACCCGAAAGCGAAACATGGTTCTCCACAGAGCAGACACACAGACCACCTAGTTACGGCGGAGGACACACAGTGAGGAACTGAAATAAACGGAGACGGAACACGTCTCGTCGGAAGCACATCAACCTGATCTTATTCTCTAGAACGCCACTCGCACCTTCCAGTTCTAAAATTTCCATCACTGTACTGCATGCAATTAACGTGTTAGCAATTTTCACCCAACATTTACCGCTGAGAAAAGAGTAAGAAACAACCGCGCACCTCCAGCTCGGCGGGCATCCGGCCATTCATCCCGCATGATTTGGCAAAACAGGGTCATTAATTTGCAAAATGTTAGTTACTGGGCATCAGCCCTTGCTTATCAAAGCCTCAGCACGAATAAGCCTACTGAAACGGAATTATAACGCGTAATCGCCACTTCTGCCACAGGATGTTGACACATTTATATGAGCACTCGCACTGTAAATGTACAAAGACGAATAAAATTACTGAATCAAAATGCAGTTCCTACGTTGATGTATTTGTCTCGACTACTTGCAAATAAAATAGATCTTAAACACACACCAGCACTCGAAATAATATTCCTCACGTCACAGACAAGTTACAGTGGACAGGATGAAAACAGCAATGTCTGCATGATACAAGGTATGTACGTGTGCAGCCTATATACGCTTGAAAAACGGATTAAAATGGAAAGAGTAATAGCAACATGAGGGGAATCCGGCAGAGATTGCGACGAGCTGTAACTTTTCACACTGACACTGAAGAGTGAAAAAAGTAAAAGCAAAAGATAAACGAGGAGTAGAAGTATTGTGACTTCAGACGTATGGATTAGTCAAGACAGCTTTTTGTGCAAGCAAGCATTGCGAGTGTTGGGTATCGTTAAATGATTTCGCTGTGTTTATGTAATGGATTAGTGAGTGTGTGTGTGTGAGAGAGAGAGAGAGAAGGCACACGCGCACACACACACACACACACACACACACACACACACACACACACACATATATATATATTATCTCCCACAACCTGTAACCGTGCCCTGTGCATTTAAAACTGCTAATAACCTCGAGGTGATTATGTAGGACGGAATATGCTACGCAATCTTGAGCGCTAGCGCGATTAGATACGACTAACTGAACGGGGATATTAGAAGTGGAAATACTTTAGGCCGTATGTCGTCTTAGTTTTAGAGATGCAATAAGGTACTTGATACCGGTATACATATGTCGGAAGATAAGGGTCAACCAAAGAGGTTGGGGAGGGGGGGGGGAGGGAGGGAGAGAACGATATTTGAAGAGCAAAATGGATTTATTCAGCTGCGCGTTAGATACAGAAAGGGTTAAGTTTGAAATCTTCAGCCCCTGAGATTAAAGGACGATATCGAAGCAATTTTCAGAGGCGTGCTGTTATATTCCTGACTGGTCGATCCGATCATTATGATAAGTGACATGGACCTGGTCCGTTAACTTAGATCATGTTTAAAAGGCGTCACTTGCCTGTTTGTATGGTACAGTTGCAGCGTTGTGTCTCACTTTATTGGAGTGGACACAACAGCTGTGATTACTGACACGATTAATAATGTCTAAAGTTGTGCTGGCCACATGCCCCATGTTGACTTTGACCTGTCACAGTTGTGCTTCAGCTTGTAAGGGCACAGTTACTTAAAGCTAATATACGTGCTATGACATGGTGTCAATTATTTTTGTATGGCGTAGGCATAACACCAAACTGCAATATCAGAATAAAAACTTCTGCAGACATACTTGAAGAATGACATCCTGCAAACCATGCATATTGGCTGCGAATCCATATTACAAAAAGTTACGGAGACACTCAACAAGCTCTAGTGGCTGTCGTTGCAAGTGAGGTGCTGTGTATCACGGAGAAGGTTACTGTTGAAATTCCGAGAGCGGACGTTCGAAGAAAAGTGGAGCCACGATTACTTCCTCCCACATTTGTCTTGCGAAATGGCCAAGACCAAAAAAATTAGAGGAATTAGAGCTCATACGGAAGTTTATTCTCCCCACGCAGCATTCGCGACTGGAACAGAGAAGGGGAAAATGACAGCGCTACCGGAGGTATCCACCGCTACACACAGTTTCCGTAAATCACTCTAGGCAAATGCCGGAATCGTTCCTTTCAAAAGGGCACGGTCAATTTCCTTCTACATCGTTTCGTGCTCCGTTTCTAATGAACCCGTTTTTGACGGAACGTTGAACTCTTAAACCTTCGTGGCGAGATCGTACGGGCGCCGACAATCGCGCAGTTGAGCGCCCAATAAAACAGTCATCATCATCGTTCCTTCCTCGGTCTATTTACTAGTGGAACGGGAAAGGGAATGCATTAGCAAATGTGCAAAATACCCTCCGCAAGTGTCTAGCACAGTACGGATGTAGATGCGAAAGGAGTAGATTTTTACAGTCTGATTAAATGGTCGTTACTTTTAATCAATAGCAGACATTTCATTAAATTCCAGTGGTGATAAGAGCCACAGATCGAGTACATAGTTTTGGATTCCTTCTGGAAGGACACTGGCATGGACGAGCAGCAGATACGCGCTGCGCTGGGGGTACAGGACGAGGAGACGAGGGCAAGAAGGCGACTCAGCGTTTGGGGCGGGTGCCGAGGCCGGTATCCTTTCCTTTGTGGAGTGCGAAACTGCGGCCCGTGTAATTACACGCGTCGCGGGGGGCTGACTCAGCGCTAGGAACCTGCCGAACGCCCAGCCGCGGCCGTCTTGCGTTACGTAATTAAGCTGCAGACGTCCACATTCCGCGTTTCCCATTTGTCACCCTTCTTACCTTCGCATTTCCTATGGCTCATTTGTTTGCTTGTATATTTCGTCTCACTTTCACAGAACCTTTGCGACTGGACCCCACGGTTACGTAATTCGTCGGACACAAACCACAGCAAAGCACAACTCATCACTTTCTTCTTCAACAGGAAGGAATCAACAGATGTAAAAGTTACTTTCTGAGCACCCTGAAGAACATACTGCGCTATGAATGAGCAGTTACGAACCGCCCCTACCTTGGCACATGCTTGTTACCTGCGGCCACTGCCTGCGAAATGTGATGCGAATGGAGTTAGCGGTAAAAAACTAATAAACAAAAACTTCATACCTGATACTGAAAGTTTTACTGCATTAATAGCGAAAATGTAGTAAGCGATAAGTTTGTTTCCTTTCATCATTTTGTATCTGTTTCTGTTCGGGGGGGGGGGGGGGGGAGGCGAAGGGGATGAGGTCATCGAGAAAAAATTTCGTTAAAATTCAACATTATGTGTAAATTTTTTTGGGAGGCGCTAAGTGCTCTCATTCTCAAATAGTGGATCACTATATTCAGGACAATCCTCAAGACATATACAATACACAGTTTCTAACTACTTTCAACTGGGATTGTGCATCATGAACCAGGCAGTTTAATAATGTAGATACCAACATCTTTATCCCGTCTTCTGCTTTTGTTTATCAATGCGGACTTGATATGTGGAGTTAAGGGTACCGCATCATTCAACTTTGAATAACTTCAAAACCTGTGATAGATGGAGAAACAAAACTCAGCGCAGTGGCAGAGAATGACAGCAATACCGGTGTATACGGCATTGCATGCTAGACCAAGGTTCGTAGTGACATGAAACAAGAGAATAATGGTTCGATGTCTTATACCTTTTTGGTATTTCTATCGATTCTATTTCTACCAACACACACTGCGCAGAGTGTCTTCCTGGAGTGTGCATAGCAGTCCATATCACAGTACAATTTGGTAGGTACTCCCTTTTAATTTGCAACTTTACCGCGAACTTAGAGCTAGACAGAACAGAAATAAAATCCACCTCTTTACTGTTCGACTGTTTCACATCCTTATTCAAGGACACAATGGAAAAAACGACCACTTACGTTACACATGGGAAAACATGAGTTTTCGAAGCGGTGATCATATCGCAAATTTAGTACCCTAATGAGAGTGAGTTTTAAAAATGTAACTATTTCCATGAGTCTTTACAATTACCGTTCAAGCACTCGTAACATGTATTTGAAAGAGAGAAACACACTGCGCAAGTCACTGGATAGTGAGAGGTTCAAAGTTTTGTGTTTACACAGGCACTATATCATACACTCAACATGTGCTGCTCGAGGAACATCGTAATGGTAGTCCATTTCATTCCACACACAAATCAACATATCCCTGTTAGTTGAATCGACAGCTACACCAATTCAGTTTCTCATATCTTGAAGAGTAGCTGCCATCTGTTGGACGAAGACTCTTATCTTTTACGTGACCTCGGAGGCCAAAACAACTAACAAGTGTATCTCTTCCAATCCAACGTTGTGGAATGATGTTAAGATAACACCGCATTTCAAGGTGAAACTGAGGCGCTATTATTCATAAAAATGAAATCACTGAAACATTCATGAAGTTGTGGAAATACTCATTTTGCAGGAAGTCCAGAGATGACGTTCTTGTCACAGTTTGCTCCGCAAAAAAAGAAAGGGCCCTAAACTTAGGGAACAGAATTTGTACAAAACACATTGTCTCGGCGAGCCTCTTTCATATTCGAGGACGACGTCAGAATTTTGTCACCATCAAATTCATACATTATGGCAATTTACTTTGGCCAATAGAAGCAACGTCGATGCGTCCGAAAAGATAAGTCGTTCGGAAAAGAGTCCTGTGCCATATCCTGGAGAACTGGAACGAAAATTTCGTACTTTCTGTTATGATCGCCGGGACCCAACCGCTGCAGTAACTAGAACTTATAACGCTTCATATTCTGGTGCCGTTTCAGAACGCGCGGTATCATTGTTTGAGGTTAGTTGAAGTTCCTGGCCTGTCCGTCTTGTGGACTTCCGAGGTCTCCGTGTGAACGCATCTCAGATGGGATTCGACATTTCATTTCATGAGGCGTGCATGGTCGACCTGTATTCTTCCCTTTGCATATTCAACCAACTTCCAAGAATTTGTTATGCTAGTCATAAATCTGATTGAGCAGAGGCGGCTTCTTGCCGAATCGACGGCGCAATGTAAATTGCACTTGAACGATGGATGACTTCGCGCAAATTCCAACGCAAAAAATGATTTCTCTTGTGGTGTAGTAGCCATGTTGCTACAAACAAACAGTGCAGCTGCGTCAAAACTTTGAACCTTCCTCTGTCCAGTGACATGCGTAACGTGTTTCTATCTTTCATTGTTTGTCTGTAACAAACAGCCGGTCGGGGTGGCCGAGCGGTTCTAGGCGCTACAGTCTGGAACCGCGCGACTGCTACGGTCGCAGTTTCGAATCCTGCCTCGGGCATGGATGTGTGTGATGTCCTTAGGTTAGTTAGGTTTAAGTAGTTCTAAGTTCTAGGGGACTGATGACCTCAGCTGCTAAGTCCCATAGTGCTCAGAGCCATTTGAATCATTTAAACAAACAACTGAAATCCGTTCTTTCTTTTTGAATCAGTCTGTGCTTTTCCTTCACTAACTGTTGGTCATCATCTTTTTCCTTCTGAGAGTGACTAATCGTGTTAATCGAGAAGTATGGCAGATAATGTAAAGGAGTGACAACAGTAGGACTGCGCGAACAGAGAATCTAGCGCAAGGTATTCTGCGAAACATACGTACAGTCGTGCAGGTCATGGTTGTGTGTAGATCGGCGGATGTGACGAGCAGGAAACGGACCCGAGCAGACCGGCTAGCCGCACGTCAGCGCAAGCGGCGCGATGACGTTTCGAGCCGAGCTATTTGTGGCACGCTTCCGTAAACAATGGCGCATCTCCCACGGCTGCCAACACAAGCCACTGGCACCATTGCTGTTTTCCCCTACATTGTAATAGAGTCGCGCCTATTTCTCCCATATAGATGTCACCCAGCGACCCCAGTAACTGCGTCAGTATCGAAAACGTAGCAAAAGCACAGCATCTGTATGTAAAAAAAGTTTACAGAAAACTACAGTTTCATTTCATAAACTTAATAGATTTGCCTTGGTAGTTGTAACATAATCATGAGACATAAAACTTCTGCCGTCTGAGAAAACTTTATCTGAATAATAATAATAATTTTATGGATTATCTCATCCGAAACCTTCCCTGGTTGTTTCTGCAGCAGCTGTGGAGTGAACTGCGGAAAAGAGGAACCACTGAAGCTTTCTTTATTGTAGTACCTTGTGCGTGTTCAACAAATCAACACGTTAATAGCCCATTTGTTCAGGCGTACTCTCTCTTTCTATCATACATTTTTCCAGAAGCTGTAAATGTGAATCAATATTTTTGGTTTTAGAAAGCTGTTATCACTTCATTACACGTGTAATGGTTGTAACCTTCATAGACGTACACTAAACGACCGTACAGAGACTAGGTTCATTGCCTTACGGAAACACAGTGACCGGTTTGTAAATTAATTTTTTTATTATACTTTTCAAAACAGGTTTCGACTTCTTATCGAGTCATTATCAGATGATTTCCGTACACAATTACGTGCACCTTTGCATACGTTCCATAGCAACTCGTCAAAGTACAATAAATTTTCGAACAATAACCATCTGTGTGACCCGATGCTGAAAATACAATACTGGCTCAGTTATATTAACTTTCCGATTTCAAAAAGGTCTAGCCAACCTTACAATAAAAACAAACCGCGATTGATATCTTGCAAATGGCCACCTCCACTGTCCACACACTGATGGATCTTATCCGGGAAGTTGTCAATGACCCTGCGAGTCATATTTCGGAGAATAGCATTTATTTCTTCGGTGATGGCAGTTCATCGGGGAGCATGTGTGTACACCTTTTTCTCAAGGTAACCCCAATCGCATGTGAGTAAAACAGGTAACCTGGGTGACCATCCAACGTCACCTCGAGACGAGAAGAGGTGACCGGGAAACATATGTCTTAAAATTTTCATTTAAAAACGCTGTAACACCATCTTTTTGGGACCAGATGTTGACCTTGTCAAGGTTGCGCAATAATTCATTCAATCTCGGTTGCAGAAAATTTTCAAGCATGTAACAATATCGAGCAAAAGTCACTGTTAGGACCTGATCACTTTCTTCGAATAAACGCAGACCTCAGGGACCAAAATCTGAAACAGTATGTTACTCGAATGCTATGGAGTGTTCGATAGTGGTGATTCCGGTGATTATTGTCAGCCCAACATCCGAAATGTTGTTTATTAACGGTTCCCACCAGGTGAAAATGGGCCTCGTCACTACAGACCAAAACAGCAGTACGGGGGATACACTGCAGATTGTCGTGGCACAGATTTGTTCCTAGCCTCTTTCACTTAACTCTTGCCCTATTTTCATCTTGTATGGGTGCAACTGAAGGTCTCTGCATTCTTCTAACACTACTGACAGCTAGTGTAGCGGCGTGTTTACGAAAAGAACGCTTGGGTGATGTTGAATGCCTCTATCCACGTATCCTGCTAACGTTGAGGCCGTAATTCGGCCTGGTGGTTTTCTCTTCAATGAAGAAGACATCGCTCTAAATTAGATGCTCAATTCCTAATTGCTGGTCCGGTGCGAATGGCATCATGACCACGAAGAGCAAAATGTGTTTTGATCAAGGATCCACCATTTTGAATAAACTTTTCCACCAAGAACGCACGGCGTTATCGGAACCAAACCATTATGCGCACCGAGAACCCACTATATTAACCCCTCCCGCGCTGGTGCAAAGACATTATGAAATCAGAAAATGTAATATGACTAAAACTAAAACACAAAACCCCGTCCGAACAGGCCTCGGAACGCCCAACGGCACCGATCGACCGCCGTGTCATCCTCAGCCCACAGGCGTCACGGAATGCGGATGTAGAGGGGCACGTGGTCAGCACACCCCTGTCCCGGCCGTATGTCACGTTACTTAACTCCTATTTCAGAGTTAAAGTGTTCCAGCATTTAAGTTACACATATGTCAATACTGACTCCAGAATAGGTAATGTCAAAAGGAAACACAAAACGCCCTCAACTGCAACGACAAGCTTGCTATGAATCGAGAAGACGGCCATGATGTTCAAGAACATTTCAGTAGCGGGTCTTTCTTCACGCATACTTCCTCACAAGATTTCGTCACACGCCGAAGTACACGAGTTTTGATACATAGTACGACATATTTTGTCATGCGCTGTTTTCTGTTCACTATGTTATATTTTTACGTCTTAGGTCCAAAATTTTGTTTACATTGCAGGTTGTAGTACACTGTCAACTGAGACAGAGTCTTCATCAGAGGGCGCTTCATTAAAACTAAACAAAGAAATGAATTAAGTACTCCCACTGCAAATGGCTCATTGTTGGTAGATGAATGAGTCACGACAAAAGCATCGTGTTATAAAAAGTTAAGGCAACTGCACGCATAATTAAGCGTTTCACCAGATCAGATCTGTGCGCAAAAACTAAACCTGAAACAACTGGACAGGGCGTAATTGCACGTGATTCTTCTGTTGAATAAAGTACGCGTCACAGGAAAAAAAAGGTCAGCAAGCATCTTGTGTTCTGTCTTTTATTATCTTTATATTAGCGTCTACACAGTTTTGTGTGTTTAACATCTCGTTGATCAGCACACTGAAGCCACATAATTTTAATACAAAAACTTCTCAACCAATTCAAGTATTGTGTTTCCATGTTCATGTCCTGTTGACGTCCTACTTTCTAAAAAGCTTAACTTTTTACATGGTCAATCTAAATTTTGACACTGGAATTGCGCGAAGAGATGAGACGCACTTTCCACGAAGAAAAAAAATTGTAATCCATTTTCTCGCTTGCACTCCTAGAAAAAAAAAAAAAGAGGCGCACTTCTTGGAATTAGAACGTGTCAGTGTCGTCATGTGATCCAGTTTGTTCCTGTTACTGCCTGCTCCTCGTATAGCTTTGTCCTTACTACACTATTATCTGAGCAAGATGATAGTGGCTATCATAGCAGAATACAACGTTCACAACATGAGCTGTTAATGAACAAAACGAAGATACATTATTCCCAAAAGGTACTTTAATCCTGTTATCACAATAACACGACCCGAAATAAAATACCAATAACACGACCCGAAATAAAATACCGAGTGAACTGAGATCTAGCTAATTCCAAGTGTTAAAAAACGGTTTTGTGTGGATTTCACAGATTACTGAAATTGGATACAATGGTGTAAGTGTAAGATATATTGCAGTGTGTGAATAAGTATACTGAAGTCTTGTACACCTTAGTATTTAACACGCGAATGAATGATCTCGGCCACCAGTACTACCATGTGTAGCTGCAAAACATCCAATTGGCTGGCGTAGGACAATCGATGCAGTAATCAAAGATCTAAGAGTGATGTTTACCACAGTAAAATACTCGAAAAATCTCAAAGTGGGTACACAAAGCAATCACACGTTACAAATCGAAATTGGCACCGTTTTCTGAAGAAATTATTCCATGTTTCGGTAATGATGAGCTTCAACTCTTTAGGAGGGTGGGACTGTCTGCCCCCAGTAGTTGAGTGGTCAGCGCGACAGAATGTCATCCTAAGGGCCCGGGTTCGATTCCCGGCTGGGTCGGAGACTTTCTCCGCTTAGGGACTGGGTGTTGTGTTGTCCTAATCATCATCATTTCATCCTCATCGAAGCGCTAGTCGCCGAAGTGGCGTCAAATCGAAAGACTTGCACCCGGCGAACGGTCTACCCGACGGGAGGCCCTAGTCACACGACATTTATTTATTTATTTATTTAGTGGGGTGGGACTGGCACTCTGCTACGGCGCGCTGGCAACAGCTGACAGTTCGTGCTTGCGGTTGAGGACTTCAAAGCTTGGAGTGTCAACTAACAAGTAATTTCGGACTATGGGCTATACAGCTAGCACATAATCTGATTATAGATACCGACTCATTAATGTTACATTACTACGCTTATATCATCCACAACTGCGGCATTATAATAAAATAATACACGTCAAAAATGTGCACCTACTATTTTCAGAAGGTAATGTATTAATCTCCCTTCTTCAAACTATCTTTGGTTGACCCGTGTCCATACAAATATCCAGTGAATCTATACACTGTGTCACAACAGATAACTTCCGATCTATTGTTTTTCCAATTATTATATGCGCGCTTCCAAATACACCCATCAAAATTACCACAGTATAACAAGCGTAATTTGTGTTAGAACCTTGCTGTAGTGGAACTTTTTCCCTATCAGAACTTTCAATCTTTTTGAATAACGTTGTTTGCTATATTCAATAGCGGGTTCTCAAGCTGAACATTACTCTCTATGTATTTAATTCAGGTCTTGGTTTAATATAAATAAGCTTTTTTAAACCATAATTGTGGCTGGTCCCTGTTTCAAATTATAAATCTTATAAAATTTTGTGTTTAAACGATTTTTTGTGAATTTCATCTGATTTATACTGGAGTAGCGCAATGAAACCTTGACTGCGTGTTACTTCTTTAAATTCGGATTGTGGTCGCCAAAAATGATGCATTACCTTTCATTTTTACACGGCTTTACATCTCGTCAAGAGTGTATCTTGAAGACGAGGTAATTATGCGTTTTTCACCAGGCCGTTAACGCTTTCTGCCCGTTATAGAAACCATAGCTCGGCAACGTTTGTCAAAAACTTCCCTAATC
The DNA here is from genome assembly GCF_023864345.2 of Schistocerca serialis cubense. Lineage (NCBI taxonomy): Eukaryota > Metazoa > Arthropoda > Insecta > Orthoptera > Acrididae > Schistocerca > Schistocerca serialis. The sequence goes on along the minus strand of NC_064645.1, from coordinate 316,195,934 downwards.
GTTATTGTGTTACTAAAATAGTTAATTCCGTTAAACGTTGAAGCATTACTGTACTGAAGTCCTAACTTCCTATATGATCATTATTCTTTAATTCGTAATAGCTTTATGCTCTGGGCGTACTGAAATGAGCACGTGAATCAAATTAATTACCGTTGCTTAAACAAACATATTTTGGTTGGAGCTTAGGTAGGATGTAGGATATCGACAACAAATTAAAAAAAAAGAAAAACAGTTCAATCGTTTAATCATTTATTTTGTGATTATTTAGTCATCAATATTAGGTCACGGAAGAATCAAAATACAGGAGAATAAGATAATCTTATTCTTGGTGCATATTTCCCATTATAAGATGTTGCTTTAATCGAAAATGCTTATCAACCAAGTGTATGCCCTATATTCTCACCTTTGCTGAGGTTCGAAGTTTTTATGAGCTTTCTAAATGACTTCGATTTGACGACATGTAAATAAATCATGTTTGTAAGAACAAAGTTTACTGCATTGGTTCACACTAGCTTGAGACACACCACTGCCAATTACTACAATGCTAAAAGACTCTGCAATGCTTCTCCATCGTATCCTTTCAACCGGATTACTGCTACTGGCTACGCTGTGGATATCCGAATACTTGCGACTGATTCTTCTTTTTTGTTTTCCTCTACGGGACCGAGCCTTCAATGTTTTTACAAACTATATATACCGTGATTCGTGTGCTTTCAAATCGGTAAGTCTCAAAGTGTGAGCCCTAGACTTTTTAGGCTAGCACAGTTCACAATCAAAAAGTATTATTTTTTTCTCGCGATCTGGAAACAAAATTAACGTAATCATTTAAATGCGCCCATAAATTTTCAGCTGTTGTAGAGCGAGAATCCGAGTCCATTATTTAGTCAATCCATTAACAAAAAGTGCTACTTAACGCAAACTCATTGAACAAACACCAATAAAGAGCCAAGACCTACAGTTTGTTACTGTCGTTCGCTTCGTTTGTTTACATCAGTCGCACGCGTACATGATTGGAACTTGTGAGAAAATGATTTCTGCGGGCGGCGCGATGTCATTTTTGTCATAAATAGTAGATACCTAACTATCGATTAACGGACTCACAAGTCCGTTGACTTTTTCAAAAATTAACTTAAAATTCAATCCATTACTCGAAAAGTTAACTTCGTTAATTAACGAATTAACGGTCTTGGGCCCAGTTATTGTAGAGACCAGTTATCGATCACTTGAGACGGTACGGGACAGCATCACAACCTTCTTTTTATTCTAATCTAAGAGTTTATATGGCAGTGTCCCCGCGTGAAAGGAAATTCCGCCTGTCCATGGTAATTAGTTGAACCAATCTTGAGTTCCACTGTACTCAGTGTGAACGAGGTGAGCTCTTTCTGGACACCATGTTGTCCCGATGTTGTATTTTGGGGCAGAAGTCGAAACGTGTGAAACACAAATGATCCACAAAGGCCAACAAAAGTGAAGGGCATATTTCCACACGACTCAGTAAACAGAAAGCAAGATAACAGCTGGGTTTCGAAAGCATCGTGCCACTTCGTTCGGTAAATAGAGTGACTGAGTGGGGCCACAGTTCATATTTTTGTTGTGTCAGCTAAATTAGATCGTATACAAACAAACATCGAGTAAGATAACTCTGAAAATCGCCAAACTCTACGCAGGTGACGTTGTCATTTATAATGAGATGTTGCCCCTAATAAAACTGCACAAATATCAGGCTGGTTTTTGATACCATACTGGTGCAACCATTCACGGCTGCCACTAATTATCGAGAAATATGAAGGCTTACTATTCATTAAACTTTAACATGCTGCAGTCTTTTCCTAACGCATGAGCTCCGTTTGTAGTCAGAGATATATACATTATCTCGGAAAAGAATAGGGTGCGGATTTGAAACTAAACGATTATGTAAGGTTATTTCACGGAAAGAATGTGGAGAAATTTGTCTTCTAGTGATGAATCTTAAAATCTTGCGCAATTACCCATAGTACTGCCCTGTTTCGGATGGTCTTCACACACAGGTAAACTGGTAACTGGTTTTCCAGGGCCCCATTCCTGGATTCGAAACAGAGGATACTTAGTAAATATAACAGTAGAAATAGCTCCCAATATCGCGCACTGCAGTGATTTACAGCTGTTGATGACGGTTATTAGTATTAGAAATTGCACTACTGTTTCCTTCTCAAACACGTCTGACGTCTCTTTGACTCCATCTCTCGGTCTGCAGATACAGATTGGCCATTGCAGTAGTGATCGTAGCATATCACAGAAAATGTGTGCCACCGGCCTGCCTTGTTTAATACACAGATTTCTCATCACATCACAGAAGCAACGTCAGTAGTGGATAACCGTCTGGGTATGGCACATGCTTTTGCTTGCTTTCCCTCTGCCTTTGTGGCAAAGGGGTGGAGGGGCGGTGGTGTAAAGTCCCGGATCACCCGTCTCTGAGCCAAAGTACTGGATTAAATTCCAAATCCGAGGGCATGTAACACTGTTGATGGTGATCCGTCCGTCGGATGGTGACTCTAAGCTCGGCGTCCCCTTGGTGTTATTCGAGAGGAGGCGGCTATTTGCCAGTACCGGGTTTCACTCTCTCCCTGCTCTCGTCTCAATCACCCAACATGAATATGACACGCTTGCCAGATCCAGTCAGACACAAAACTCTCACATTTCGTAAAGAACAGAAAAACCTTTGCAATTACAATGCTGAACCTGCTAGTCAACAATGCCATATGACTTCATCTTTTTATCATAGAAAATTGTATCATAGTACAATGGTCGTCTTATTTAGGGGGGGAAGAGCTCCTGAACTGCATCTACAGCGCGATGTACTACTAAATATTTGGCGTTGTTGACATCGTAGCATTTCAACAGCATCAATGCTGAGCGTGATTCTGATAAAATAATGATTATTTCTTCTTGCACATCTTTAGCGTATTTAAGTCCCTCTCAAATTGCTATAACTTCCTTATTGGGTATGGACGTAAATTCAGGGATCCTGAATTTGCCTCTTCGATTAGTCTTGGTATCTATGAATGCACTTCCTGCCCCGCCTTCTTGTGTAAATCCATCTGCGTAGATACGTCTTGAGAATGGCCATGCTTCTAGGTTGTCAGCTAGAATTTTCCCTTTCAGTGTATCTTGGATGAATGGAAGGTGTGTCTCGACATTCACCTTCACTAAGTGTTACTGTAGGCCGTGCTGAAGCAGGTTGAACTTGGGAAAGACAACGCATCGAAGTACTATTTACTTTCTGCTACGGGTGGTAGTTTCTTCTTAATCGAATACATGCCTACATAGCATACTGTAGTAAGATCCCTAGTATTTGTTAATAAATGGTCATTTGAGAAGTGGGAACGTTCCATGAGAAATTTGACAGTGATTTATTTCCTGCGTAGTTCTAATGGCATTTCATTTATTTCCACCAGCAATGTGTTAGTTGCAGCCGATTTGAATGCTCCAATACGGCAATTATTATGTTAACAAAAGAGGATGACACTTTTCCGACCAAATAAATTGGTCAGAGACAGTCAGCAATAGAAACAGTGCCCCAATGTGGCGATTATCACAAAGTTGTCAATTACCAATTACAGATGCAGAGTGTGATAAGAATCAAAGACAGAGAGCACAACAATGACGCCGCAAGTATGCGACAGCCCTCTTCGAGCAGAACACGTTATGCATCTGGTTTCATACTTTTTAATTTATTGGCTTCTGGACTCCTACATACTTACACCTCCCTATAAGCAAGGTTACAATGGAGGTGGCCTTCTTGCGACTTCCGCCCTCATTTACCAAGCCAGTTATTGGAGCATTTACCAAGCCAGTTATTGGAGGAGCTACAATTTACCGAAGATTAAAGAGCATGGGGCAACTTGGCAGGTGTTTGGTTTGCAAATCATTGCCAGAGATCAAACAAGCAATAGATGACTGAGAAAAATTCTCGTGTAATCTGGAGATTGAGCCATGGACGTTTGGATGCGCAAGTGACACTTACCTTCCGACCCACCAAGATTTAGTTACATATTCCCTAATATTATAACAGAATAACCGCATATTAAGTACTGTTAGAAGCACTGTATGTTCAGAACGCGAATAAAAGTGTTTCTCCCCTTTAAAAAAAGGTGAGTTTACCGCAGACATAAATTTAGTCTCTATAATATTCGCTTGAATATGCTTCCCTGTTAAAGTCATTGCCGTTTATGCGGCAAACCACCTGTGGCTGGAGGCAGAAAACGCATCGGTTGTGGAAAACTTAATTTCCAAGTTGAGACACAGACGGTGATCGCTGTCGGCAGGTAAAAGCAACGCGGCAGAAAGTGGATGGCATAATCGTGCGGCGCGACTGTCGGGCTGCTGAGGATGCGGAAGAGCGTGTCTCCAACAGCTGCAGCGCTTTAACCCACTTTTGCCGCTTGTTGCGGCTACAGGGGACCGTCTCGATGCGGCGCTCCTATGGCTCACTTTGCTTAGTTCGGTCTTCACGCACATTTTAGCTCTCTATTCCACTCTTGTACTTACTTAATAACTTTGCTTCACTTTAATTTACTTTAAAACTGGCAAGGACCTTACCGAACACACACCTGTTCCATTTCAATTTCTTTCTGTCAGCTCTGCTGGGGTCAAGCAAACGGTCCGATTCCACTCGTCTGCTTTGACCCAAGACTTCCTGAGGTTATGCTGCAAATGATGTAAGCGGCCCGTTACTAAATGTCATCTGCGATTGTCTTAGTAAGTAGTGTAATCTATGATCTCTGTAAACTATGCTGTTTATTCCACATACGTCGTAATGTATGAAGGACCGGTTACGATGGAACCTGAGAGCACAGCTTAAACTGTTGATAGAGACTCTAGTAAAGATTCTTTTTTTCTCACAGATATCTGGCTGTTTCTTTGGCACGATTCCCGAAAGGCAGAAACTTTTAGAGGACAATTTAAATTTTTTCGAGTGAAACGATTAGTGATTAAAATTGTAATGTTACAAATGTTTGGCTATTTTTGTTATGTCGCACGTTTGTTGCGGGCGAGGTTAGACATGGCTCAATTTGTCGTGAGCGGAAAGAATAGTCATGTTGTTTATAATCTTGGTTTTTGCTAATATTTCGCTATATTTTTCGCATGTGACATCTGGAGGCGCTGTTTACATAAAATCGATTGCTCTTACAGTGGTCGTGTTGCCGTTACCGGAGGCTCATTCTTGTGGAGAATGTTTATTTTTATGATGTGATCTGTAGTAACGATTCAATGGAATGGAATCAAGTCTTTGTTACTTATTGATTATTTATTTCGGTTTTCGGCGTGATTCGACGTGTTGATTTTCGTTTGTAGTGCGATTCTATTTACTTCTGTTTAATCCGGGGTAATTTGTGTTATTTTTCGATAGGTCAAGCGAAATATTTCATTCCAGTTCTATGTTTTTTTGCATTTTTCGTTCTGTTTACTTTAGACGAGTACATACGTGCCACTTCTCAATTATTTGGTTTTTTTTTTTTTTTTGAGGGGTGTCTGTTTTCGCTTTGTTTAAGCCATAGGTCCAGCGAACACTGCGATTCGACTTTTGTGTGTGTGTGTGTGTGTGTGTGTGTGTGTGTATGTGTGTGTGTGTGTGTGTGTTTTATATTTTCTTTGCGTTTGTTTTGGAGGAATCTGCATGTTTTGTGTGAGTGTGTCTGCTATCGCAGTCTTCGTTTGAGATATATATGTCATGCGAAAAATTCGAGTCCACTTTTTTGTTCGGTCTATTCTGGAGAAATTCGCGTGCGTTATTTCTTCGATTATCTTGTTTTGTGAAGGGGAGGGGGGGATGTCTGGTCATGCTGTCTTCCTCTGAGCATCCTCAAGCGAAAAATTCGATTTCAATTTTGTGTTTTCAGTTTTTCTCGTTCAGTTTACTCTAGAAGAATTTGTGTTCGTGATTTTACGTTTTTTTTGTTTTTTTTTGTTGCTTTGGGACGTTTTTACTTTGTCCCCACTCAAAACCCCCTCATACCCGCGGTTGTCATTTTATTAACTGCTTGAATATTTTCGCGTGTTTTTGAGCGTAATGGTCTACCTGGTGTTCGCCATCTTGAATTATGTAGTAGGCTTAAATTTTATCTGTGGCTGACTTAGCGGCTCGTGTAAATTATGCTCTTTACTCTGGTCAAAGGAGACGGGTGGAATTTTGCTCTGTGTTGGCAGTCCATTCTGAGTTGATGTTCATCCTGGCTGTGTCATCTCGGACGTTGTCTTCCCATCTAACTCTGGGTCTCTTTCCCTCGTTCCAACTGTTGTCCTACAGAATGCAATCGTATGCAATCTATTACTTCTCCTTGACTAGCCTAACAGAAGCTTCTATTCTCTAGCACTTCGATAAAAACCCCTTAGTTCTTGATTTTTTCTTACTCTCCGTTCCATGTTACTTTCATTGATTACAGATGAAAAATTTTTCGTAATTTTTTTTAGAATACTAATAGTTTTTCTTCGTATTTCTTTCTAGATATAAAAGTTTCACATGCATATAATATTACTGGTGAGGTATTGCTACAACTGTAATGTGTTCTGTTAATTACTGCTAGACAGACATATATTTCTATATCCGTTATGGTCTCTTAATACTCCTACCGAGCGAGGTGGCGCAGTGGCTAGCACACTGGACTCTCATTCGGGAGGACGACGGTTCAATCCCGCGTCCGGACATCCTGATTTGGGTTTTCCATGATTTCCCTAAATCGCTCCAGGCAAATGCAGGGATGGTTCCTTTGAAAGGGCACGGTCGACTTCCTTCCCCGTCCTTTCCTAATCCGATGAGACCGATGACCTCGCTGTCTGGTCTCTTTCCTCAAACAACCCAACTCAACTCTTAATACTCCCTAAGAACATAAAGCGGTCAACTGTTTTGAAAGGTGAAACCTACAAACGAAAGTGCATCACATCGGATTTTATTACTTGGGAACAGATATGATGTCTTCTCTTCATTAACACGTACTCCTATTTTTGGAATAGTTCTGTATAATTCTGATTAGTTCAGTTGGACCTACTGCTTAATGCTACCTCATTCGCATAGGGAGATCTAGTAATGTTTGCAACCTGCTATTGTATCCGTTGTGGTTTAGGTTTAGCATATTTTCTATCGATATTCTGTAAGACGAAGTTAATAATGAAGCTGAAATGGCATACCCTTATCTTAGTTCGGTGTGCGCCTTAAAATTTCAAGTCACTCCTACTGGTGTTTTATACGCCATAAAGTATCATCTACGCGCATATAATTAATCTGATTAATTTTGAGGGCATTACACATGCGCTCACTCTGCTATAACGCTTTTTGAAATCTATGTGTATATCTACACTGAATTCCCATGTCTTCTCAGTAATTTGTTTTAGAATGAATAAATTATCCAATGTGAAACATTTCTAAAGAAACCGCACACTGGCAGTACCCAAATTAGCCGTAGAACGTAAGCATTTGACAAAAGAAATGAGGATACTCTATTTGCTGCCAATCCGTTACGCCGAGCTGGCCCTATTCTTTTATTCTGTAAAGCACATAAGCTGGGATATTTTCAGAAGTCCCCTAATCTGCCTAACAAACATTCCGATTACAGTCAATCAGGGTAACTTTTACCAGTCAGGGTTCGTTGCACCACTTACGACTCTTGTTTCAAATGGCTGCTGGTCCTCCTACTTACATTAATTTGTACTAATAGCAACAGTTTTATTAGCTCTGAGATTTATAGTTAGTATTTCAGTTGACTTTCCAACTTCGTCCACGCTCTTGGGCATCTGGTTATCCGTTTATAACGTTGGCTGTGAAGAGACCTTCTAGCGACAGTGATCTAAGTTGACCAATGCCAGGTAAATATACATACCATGATACTTCAAAGTAAATCTGTGATAATGAATTTAACTGTTCAGTTTTACTTCTTATTAACAACTGACTTCCTTCTGACACGATCTGAATTTACCCAGAACATATGATTTAGGAAACATTGTTTGTTTTTTAAGACTGATCTTGCGTTATCCTGAATGGCAGTATAACTTTGTACCAGCATTACAACTGAAATTTTGCTCTAACAGGGCGTAGTAAGTATACACCTGAAATTTTTCAAGGCCTCAGCCCCTAACTACAGATATAAAATGTTACAACGTCTATTGTGATGTGTAATACAGGACACAAAATATGTCCTGTATTTCCAAACAAAGTGGTATAAAGAGGGTACAAATTTCCCCGATTCATTGCATAAGCTTCTTTTTATATTTTCGAGAGCAGCCAAGATACATGTGGAAATAATGTTATGTGCGCGATATGAGTCTCTTGACAGTTATCTGCCATCCGTGGCAGCATGTACGTGCATTTGAAAGTACGCGAAACATATCAATTGGCGCGAGTAACCATGCAGTAAGTGTTTTAGTAATAGCTCATTCACACTATCTCTTTCAACAATGCAAGAAACAACCACAATCCTTACGTTCTGTCATTATATAGTGCTCTTGCGCGGGTTTCCTTCAAGATAGCAGCGATTGTGTTTCCACTGAGTCACAGCCACAGCAATTATACAGAAATAAGCGTTTCCTACCAAACGACTGTGCAATTATCAATCACATAACCGTTTCTCACGGCAGAGATAAATCGTGTTAACAGACAACACGACACACGCTCATTTACTCAATGATAAGTCTACGCGGTTTCGCTTACACTCTTTGGGTTCAACGTACTGCTGTTTATGCCTCTGGCTGTTTCATGTAAAATCTCATTCGCGATTTGTAATATGTTTAAGAGGATATACATCAAGTATAGCACGTTCAAACACAGAAGACAAAATATGGCTCACTTTATGTCGGAAAAGGCTATTTAGATTCGGTTAGGGTCTTTGTGATAATTCGGATGACCCTTGGTCTGCTGTTTATGCGTCACAAAGTTGGATGTAAAATTCGCGCGGACGGTTGCATTTTGTAATATGATGACGAGTAGCAACGTTAATGGCGGGGAAAATTCATGAAGTGCAAAAATTTCCCAGGATTGATTTCCTCAAGTTTATGGCCTGTTTCAGTAAGCAGAGCACTTTTATTGTAAACGCATTAGTTTGAATTCGACGGCAGTATCTTTGAATACATCTTTGTCGACTTTTAATTTGCACGATGAGACTGACGTATCCTATGGGTGATACGTCAACATCTTTGTTGAGCCATATGATTGCCTAAACACGGTAACAGTCAACCTGATATATTCACAAGTACAAGGAATGAACGTACAGTGAAAAATGAAAACAAAAGTGACAAAAACGTCTGTGTACTGTGGGTACTCACCGCACCACGAAGACGTTAAAGAGCTAGCACCACAGTCCTTCATTCTTCTGTGTAACTCACCTGCAAAATACAGACAGGGTGTTTAAAAGACCACTTTGAAAAACACTCGTATTTAAAACTTCAAATGTCCGTCTTCGTGCGAAGACAGATCAACAGATTACACAAAACTCACTTGCGAATATCATACACAAACAATAGCGATGTTGATAGCTTATTAAATAAAAGGAAACCACAAGATGGCTTTTACGAACACAAAGAAACGAAGGCAAAATTTTTTACTACTGAACACGTAGAACAATAGCAAAAAAAGCAAACAAAGCACCGCAAAGAAGAAAATTTCCGACTGGCGTAATGGATGGCAATCTCTTTAAATGTAGATCAATGCACGGTAATGTCTGAAACCAAATAGAAAGAGCCCGACAGTGTATCGTTACAAGATTAGTGAAACACGTTACATCGTTTAAACATTTAGCGGTAATACGAAGAGAGGGGGGTATGAAACAGAACAATCACGTGAATTCAGTATCAGAGAAGGTTAATGAAAGATTTAGATTCGTTGGAAGAACCTAGGAAAGCAAAGGAAATGGCACACAAGATAACAGAGCAGTCACTTCTAGATTACTGATTCAGCACGTCTACTCTTTCGCAAATAAGAAGTACAGTAGATGCTGAACGAATTCAGAGACGTACTGTAGGATCGTAAAACATCGGTGTAGCCCATACGGAAGTTGGACACTGGTGATCGGTTAACTTCACAGAGAATCTCTCAAAAGAATGTGACGTTGTTCTCGAGAAACCCTGTTGGGTAACTCTAGACAACCGGTTCTCAAGGAGGACTGAAACAGTCCTACTGCCTCCATCGTACATTTTGTGTTCCAAAAAGGTGAAAGAGATGACGGCGAGTGTAGAGGCATACATACACCCATTTTCCCCTCGCATATTGTGGTCTTCAGTCCGAAGATGTTGTGACGCAACTCTTCATGGTAGTTCATCTTCTGCAAGATTGTTCATCTTTACGTAAGTACTGCAATCCAAATCCATTTGAACCGCTTCCCTCTGCAATTTTTACCCCACAGACTTCCCCTGATTACCGGTAGACTATTCCTTAACGCCTCAGAATGTGTCCAACCAAACGATCCCTTCTTTTATTCAAGGTGTACCACAAGTTTCTTGTCTCCCCAGTTCGATTCGATACCACTTCAGTAGTTACTCGATTTATCCACCTAATCTTCAGCATTCTGCTGTAGCTCCAAGTTCAATAACTTCTATTCTCTTACTGTTCAAAAATGTTCAAATGTGTGTGAAATCTTATGGGACTTAACTGCTAAGGTCATCAGCTCCTAAGCTTACACACTACTTAACCTAAATTATCCTAAGGACAAACACACACACCCATGCCCGAGGGAGGACTCGAACCTCCGCCGGGACCAGCCGCACAGTCAATGACGGCAGCGCCCTAGACTGCTCGGCTAATCCCGCGCGGCTATTCTCTTACTGTCTGAGCTGCTTATGGTCCACTTTTCACTTCCGTACAAGGTTAAACATCACACTAACGACATCAGAGAAGGGTGCTTCATACTTCAATTAGTATTCAATATTAACAAATTTCTCTTTTTCGGATACGCTTTTCTTGCTATTACCAATATGCACTTCATATCCTCTGTACTTTAGTCACTGTTACTTATTTTGCTACCCAAATAATATATCTTATCTCTACTTTTAGTGTCTCATTTACTAATCTAACTCTGTCAACATCGCCTGATGTTGTTTCATTTTTGTTGATGTTCACTCGTACACCCTCTTTCCAAGTAGTTTGCCACTTCTGACATTATTACAATGTCATCGGCAAGCCCTAAAGTCCTTTTCTTATTTCTACTCCCTTAACTTTTATACCTCTCCTAATTTCTCCTTGGATTCTGTTGTGAACTCGCCGATGGACGCAATCGGAACTGGCGCACAGAGACTGTTTCGGAGTGGCGGCACTTTGAATTTCGCCGCCAATGAAATGGACTTCCGTTTTGTGATAAGCGGCGGCTACAGGCAGCAACGGACGGTCCATGTTCATCGTTGGCGTACAACAGTTCTATATTCCGTTCATCATAGGAATAAAAATCATGTAAACATTACACTATGTATTCTTCCACGTTTGCTGGAACTTCATTGGATTTCGTTTCACGTCGAGCGAAAGCCGAGCTGTCTGGAGTACAGTCCAGTATGATAATGAGGAAACGTTTTATGCTGTGCGTTATGCGTACATCGACTCGGTGATAATACAGAGAAACAGCTTTACTGACGCATATAACTTGCGCGGCACAGACCAGGCAAGTGATCCAACCAACATGCAGTGATGTAAACGGTTGCAGTAAAGACGTGAAAAGGGTTAAGTAGAAAACAACATAGCTTTGAATGACATTTAATTTTTAAACGGAAAGAAATAATATATAGTAAAACTGAGACGATACGCCTCTTAGATAACCAGATGGGAACATGCTCTCGATCTTAGCTAATAAAGTATTGTAATTAAAGGCAAGAATGATGAAAATTACTGATTTTAACAAGGATAATTTTGCAGCATGAGGTGTGTGCGGTGTAAAAGCGCACTGCTGGGATTTCACCATGTACTTAAATACTGAAAGTATTACAGTCAGTCGTTTGGAATCTCTGAACTCCTTCCATATGGGACGCCGAGGAATACATTTCAATATTGCTATGTTGATCACGAAGCGATCAGCAACAGAATCCCAAGCCACTAATAACACGTTTCTTCCTCCTCTTTTGTGACGTACTGTTGTGTCACGAAGCTTCGTGCATTAGTTCCAGGACGTTTGGCAGCTTAAATGCCTTGTTATTTCTCGCGACGAATTCCTTGACTTGGCTCCAGATCAATTCTATTGGGTTCAGATTGTAGTTTTAAGGTGAAAAAAATGCAGCATTTGTACAGTGTGCTCGACGTGAAAATTTTCCGTGTTTCTACGACGCGTATCACACTCTGGCTCGTGTTATGACAGCCGCGCGGTCTAGAGCGGCTCGCCCCGTCGGAGGTTCGAGTCGTCCCTAGTGTGTGTGTGTGTGTGTGTGTGTGTGTGTGTGTGTGTGTGTGTGTGTGTGTGTGTGTGTGTGTGTTTGTCCTTGGCGTAAGTTGGTTTAAGTTAGATTAAGTAGTGTCTAAGCCTAGGGACCAATGACCTCGGCAGTTTGGTCCCACAGGAACTTACCACAAATTTTCAAAATATCGTGTAGGACATCTGTCCTACAAAGCAATAGGCATATTCAAACAAACAGTATTTGATTTTTCATTTTTCTCCAAAAACTTAATTGTGTAATGTTTAATTTCAATAGTCTTCAACAGTCTCTTATAAAATATCGATAACTAAGAAAGTGTATTTGTACTGAAAACCAGAGTTTTGTACGCGACAGGTATTTAGAAAGAAGAAGACGTGCATTTTTCTTGAAAAATGATGGTTAATAATGAGTTAACTACCATATTGTTGATGAATTCCGTATTTAAATGATTTAGGTATTCGAACTGATCGCAAAAAACAAGAAAGGGTCGGGCCAAATCCCTTAACTTGGCTCCAGATGAGTTCTGTTGGGTTCATATTGCAATGGTACACTGGCAAATGTAAAAATGCAGCATTTGTATGGTGTGCTCGATGCTGTGAAAATGATTTTTTTCGTGTTTCTACGGCACCTATCTACATTTGTAGTGTAAAACAATGGGCATAGTCCAAATAAAGAGTATTTAGGTCTTCCATTTTTGCCTTAAAAATTAAACTGTTATGTTTTCTTAATTCAGGCAAACTTTATTAACAGTCTTTCATAAAATATCGATACCTGATAATTTATGTTTGAAATGAAAACAGGAATTTCGCTTGCAATATGTAATTATAACAAGAAGTCGTGCGTTATTCATAAAAAATGATGATGAATTTACAATTACGAGATGTAGGTAATTCAAACTGAACGAGAAAAAAATTGACTTACATGAGAACTGAACCAGCGAACCATATACTGAATTGTATTATCAAGGTACCCACGCTACCGGATCTGCTATACACAAACGCGCATTTAAGTGCCAACTGTGTCTAATAGAGTCGTTTGGAAAACTTCAAAGCCGATTAAAAATGGCTCTGAGCACTATGGGACTTAACATCTATGGTCATCAGTCCCCTAGAACTTAGAACCACTTAAACCTAACTAACCTAAGGACATCACACTACACCCAGTCATCACGAGGCAGAGAAAATCCCTGATCCCGCCGGGAATAGAAGCCGGGAACCCGGGCTCGGGAAGCGAGAACGCTACCGCACGACCACGAGCTGCGGACCAAAGCCGATTGTATCCGTAAATTTATGACAAACATTAAGAACAACCCACTTCTCAGCACTTATTAACCGCGTTCCACATGCGTGTTTCACTACGTAACAGGAAGCAGCCTCAGCCATTTTCATACTGCATATTAACAACGCGACAATCAGAGCACAGCAGTGCAAAGGCTGTGACTATACACGATTTTTGAAATAAAAACTACATAACTAAAGCATGATTAAGAAAGACGTTGATGGCTGCTAATACATTTGAATGTCTTTAAGTTTCATTTACCGTAACTTAGTAATAATTTGACTAATATATAAGTAGGACCTACCTCCAAGAGCGCAACATCAGTGTACGTGTACTATGGCTTCTGACCAATCATCGCATTTGTGTTTGTTTAAATGGTTCAAATGGCTCTGAGCACTATGGGACTTAGCAGCTGTGGTCATCAGTCCCCTAGAACTTAGAACTACTTAAACCTAACTAACCTAAGGACAGTACACACATCCATGCCCGAGGCAGGATTCGAACCTGCGACCGTAGCAGTCGCGCGGTTCCGGACTCCACGCCTAGAACCGCTCGGCCACCTAGAACCGCTCGGCCACCTCGGCCGGCGTGTTTGTTTACATCGGGTTTATTCTTATGATGAACGGAGTATAGTACGGAGTTCCAGGGTTGCAGTTCGTAGCTGTAGTTCATAACGAACTGTGAGATCAGCCTACCAGACTTAGTCTACAAGTGGAGTCGCCTAAACCTTCGCAAGTGCTTACTACAGTGGTTGACAGTGTGGCGCTCGAGACGCGCATAGTGTCGTTGACATGTATTCAGTATCGCACGCCTTGACACGTCACTGCTTAGTTGTGTTTTTCTGCGAGTTCATCCAACGAACTACTGTACAACTTATGTATCGCAGCGCAATAATGTGTATATTTGTATGTTACTAACTTGTTTGCACTGTCAGAGGTCCTCCGTCCACCTCGGAACATCTAAGCCTAGTACGACGTATCCGAGCCGTTCGACCCAGACGATCGATGCACATCAATTTCCTTTACTGCTTACTCAAAATCAGATATAATTACACCTCGGAATCAGGTTACAGTCCTGTCTAGTCCTTCTCAACTATCCTCTCCTTTCCTGTCCTGTCCTTCGACTCAGTCTGGTTTCTGAACAACATCCAGATAACATTGTGCTCCCTTTATTTTATCCCTAGTAGCTAACTAGAATTTCAAATAGTGTATTACAGAAAATTTTATCAAAACCTTTACTTAAATCTGCAAATGATACAAAGTGGTGGCTAATATTGTTGCGAATTACAGTCCACTATGCGCTATTCAATGCCTTGTGGAACATACATTACCACGCAAAAATCAACAACGGGAGTAGCTTTCACATGCTATGTCACTGCCAAGTAACACAGCTAGATGAAACTTGAACCACAGAAGAAAGAACTGCTACGGTATAGTACAGAAGGTAACTGAAAACGCAGTGAGACGAACAAAAATCACACTTCTGCTCAAAGACACTAATTACACTGAAGTCACCGCAATTTATTATGGTGCTCTGGCCATCATAAAAGGCGGAATATGGGTCTTAATGCAGTGTGTAATCACGACAGACGGCAATGCATTCTCTGCAACGTGCTCTCACGCTGCCACTAGGATTTCTTGTGGTAGGGCATTTCATTCCTCCACCAGTGCGGTTAACAACTGCTGGATGGTTCTTGGTGCATGTGAACGTTCTGCAGTACATCCCCCTAATGCATTCTAAACGTTGAACATCCTCTCGTTCCATAAGGTCCTCCACCTGCGCTGTTCGTTGCTGTCGCGGACTGTCATCTCTAAAAATGAAGTCGAAGCCGAGAGCACCCCAGGATTGAGGCATATGGGGAAGGTGTGCGGTGTCCAGTAACGTTGAGGTCACTAGCCCCATGCAACATTATGACTCCCCCACCTCGACCACCGAAACACTCATGTGCGATAATGTTCCTAGGTGCATTACATGTTCTCACATTCTCGTCATATGACGGTATGTCCAGCATTGTCGAACATGATCGTAGCCCAGGTGTCATTGTGTGGATTGCATAGGATACTAATCTCCGGATCTTTGAACACGGTACTCTCACCGGTCAAAGTTATTGTGACACTGTACTCCTCCCTCACGTGTGTCTTTCCAGGGGCGCATTCGGAACTCCAAAATGGTTCAAATGGCTCTGAGCATTATGAGACTTAACATTTGAGGTCATCAGTCCCCTAGAACTTAGAACTAGTTAAACGTAACTAACCTAAGGACATCACACACATCCATGCCCGAGGCAGGATTCGAACCAGACTGAAGCGCCTAGAACCGCTCGGCCGCAATGGCCGACCCGCATTCGGAACTGATGTCATTTTTTATGGAGGACAATGCGCGACCGCATCCTGCGCAGGTGTAGGACCTCTCAGAACGAGAGCTTACTCGTGAATGGACTGGCTGACCTGCCCGTTTCCCGAAGTTGGATGCTTTAGAGAAACCCCTCGACATGCAGCAACCGCCGGCCGAGTGGCCGAGCGGTTCTAGGCGCTACAGTCTGGAGCAGCGCGACCGCTACGGTCGCAGGTTCGAATCCTGCCTCGGGCATGGATGTGTGTGATGTCCTTAGGTTAGTTAGGTTTAAGTAGTTCTAAGTTCTAGGGGACTAATGACCTCAGAAGTTAAGTCCCATAGTGCTCAGAGCCATTTGAACCATTTGCAGCAACGACCACCCTACAGTTGTCAGTTGTGGAGGAATGAAACGCCCTACCACAAAAACTCCTTACTAATCAAGTGGCGAACACGGGAGCGCGTTGCAGAGCATACACTGCCGCTCGTGGTGCTCACACGCCCTATCAAGAGCCATGCCCTGCCGTTTTCAATGTCCAAGGCCGCTCGTGGTGCTCACACGCCCTATCAAGAGCCATGCCCTGCCGTTTTCAATGTCCAAGGGGCAACCATGAATCAATGTGACTTCTTTGAGAAAAAGTGTCATTTCCGTTCGTTGCATTGCATGTCCAAGGGGCAACAACGAATCAGCGTGATTTCTTTGAGAAAAAATGTCATTTCCGTTGGTTGCATTGCGACTTTCTTTCAGTTACCTTCTGGACTATACCGTAGCAGCTTTTTCTATGAATGGTAGAAGTTTCATCAAGCTATGGTAGTTGGCAGTGACACATTTTGCGAAAGCTACTTTCGTCCTTAAGTTATGTACAATAGTGTACAATTTGCTGACGGTGAAATGTGCAGATATGCAATGTCGATACACGTGGACTGGAATGGTGCACAGCTCACGTCAATACATAATGAAGGAAAATGAAGTAATCAGCCAAATTATAGACACAGTTCATTTCTAGCGATTTGCAGTCGTATTTTGGGTTGTATACTATGTTCTAACGGTAAAAAATACTTGAAATATAACGGTCCACTGACACATTTTCAGCACGGATTAAGAAAATATCGTTCTTGTGAAACACATCTGGCTCCTTATTCGCAAGAAGTAATGGTTCAAACTGATTCCATATTTCTATATTTATAGACGGTTGTAGACACAGTTCCTCAAAAGCGGTTTCTATTGTCCCGGTTGTTCGACTAGACTCGTAATTTCTTATCATAAATGTCGCAGTTCGTAGTTACTGACAAGGCATCTACTGAAACTGATGTTATACCTGGGTTGCCCAAGGAAACGTTATGGCTCCCTGCTGTCATTAATCTACGTAAGTGATTTAGGAGAATATGGGTAGGGTTTTTAGACTGTTTGCAGATGATGCCGTCGTTTCCCGTGTTGAAAAGTCATCAGAAGGTCAAAGCGAATTACAGAGTGGTTTAGACAAGATATCTGTCGATGCGAAAAATGCCAGCTGATACAGAACAATAAAAAGTGTGAGGTCCTCTAGATAAGCACTAAAAATATTCAGTTAAATTTTAGCTATACGATATATGACATAAATCTAAAGGTTGTTGGTTCAACTCAATAGCTACGAAATACAATTACAAAAATGGCCTTGGGGAATGTGAACTAAGGACTGCTTGTTATTGGCAGAACACTCAGAAGTAGCTACAAATCTACTAAAGAGGCTGCCTAGTGTGTGTGTATGTGTGTAGGGGTAGGGGGAAAGAGTCTGATATTGCAGATTTTATACTAAACGAGTGGCGAGTTTCTACATATGTCAAGCCACAATAACTAAATTTTGTAGATGACACACAAAACTTGTTACACCCGGGAGTTGATGGATATCCACTTAACTCCTAGAAGTGTGTGGTCCGGCGTGACTTTACGGCATTTCTACTTTTTCTAGTTTTTTTTTTTTAAGTTTTATTACTCTGCCACTTTTATGCTTGCCCGTATGATTAACAATTTTAACACGGGTGATGAAGTTCTTTCTGTCCTGAGACCAGATGAACACATTATCACCACCATCATCATCATCATTACACTAAGCTTTCCCGTCCTCTTCTGTAGTACTGCAGCGCGGTATGGGATCTTTATCAGATAGGCTTGACGATGGGCACCTAGTTGGGTTGGCAAACATTATAAAAAGGCGATTGTGGTTGCAGAGATAACTTTTTCCAAAATTTGTCACGAATGTTCTCCTGCGATTGCCAAAACATTTTTTTGACTCCCATCTACATAGGAGAAAAAAAAGAGAGTTCAAATGTGTGTGAAATCTTATGAGACTTAACTGCTAAGGTCACCAGTCCGTAAGCTTACACACTACTTAACCTAAATTATCCTAAGGACAAACACACAGACCCATGCCCGAGGGGGGACTCGAACCTCCGGCGGGACCAGCCGCACAATCTGTGACTGCAGCGTCCTAGACCGCTCGGCTCATCTCGCTCGGCTACATATGAGAAATGGCCATTGTGATGAAGTAAGCGAAATCTGAGCTCGCACGAAAATATTTAGTTGTTAATTTTTACCACGTGCTATTCGGGAGTGGAACGATAGAAAAATGGTCTAAAAGTAGTTCTAAGCGAGTAATGATGAAGTTTCAGATGTTGAAGATACGAGGAGATTGAGGACGACATCAAAGCAGCCGAAGGCTAGACGACTGCGAACAAAAATAGTAGCTCGCGATGTAGTACACAGTAGCTGAGCGATTGGAAGGGGCGCCGAGGACGCGGTGGTGGGTGGGGGGCTGCAGGTGCAGGCGAGGCGCGGGTATTCTGGGCGGCAGAGCAACGGCCGCCTCGGCGCTGCGCCTCGCCGTGGCCTTCAGGCCGCCCGCAGCCAACCATTCACTTGGCACGTCCCGCCGGCCGCGTGCACGCATCCGGGTCGCACAAAGAGGCGCCACCCGCCCCATTCCACGGTCGCTAGACCCGGGCCTGCACAGCAGTTGCCACTCCTACACTATTATCACTTCTGCTGCACCGCACTCTTTGCTGTCCGCAGCTCGTGGTCGTGCGGTAGCGTTCTCGCTTCCCGCGCCCGGGTTCGATTCCCGGCGGGGTCAGGGATTTTCTCTGACTCGTGACGACTAGTTGTTGTGTGATGTCCTTAGGTTAGTTAGGTTTAAGTAGTTCTAAGTTCTATGGGACTGATGACCATAGATGATAAGTCCCATAGTGCTCAGAGCCATTTGAACCACTCTTTGCTCTGGGAAAGAATACCTTGTGCAGTTCAGTAGGTGACAACCGTCACGCACGCCGAAGTGAAGTCACGAAGATTTAATTATCGCCTCGAAAAACCGAAATTAAGTAAATAAGGTATGTTTTCCGTTTGTTTGCTGCATACGTCTGTAGTTACAATACACATTGAAACCGCCCCACAGTACCGTAGCACGTGGCTTCTTTTTCCTTTTCTTTAACAAATAAAAAATA
Organism: Schistocerca serialis cubense; assembly: GCF_023864345.2. Classification (NCBI taxonomy): domain Eukaryota; kingdom Metazoa; phylum Arthropoda; class Insecta; order Orthoptera; family Acrididae; genus Schistocerca; species Schistocerca serialis. Next base: position 316,176,494 of record NC_064645.1, on the reverse strand, counting down.
TAAATAAAAATATCACGCGAAATGTTCTGTGCCATTGTATGTTCTCCTCTAGCCAGGCGCGGATGCAAGGGAGACTGTGGTCAAAGGTGAACCCCCCCACCACCACCCCCAAAACGAAAAGGAAAAAAAAGGCACAAGAAGAAAACAAGTTACTTTGTTAGCATTAAAATCCTAGGCATTTGTGGCATGTTAAATGTGGGTGTGCCGTATTTGGGAATGCGAGGGGGGAGAGCACAGAAGGGCCTAAAAGTAAAAACCCCCGCCCCAAGAACTGAATGCAGCTTCCGCGCCTGCCTCTAGTGACGAGCTCCGGTACTGTGGAGCGGAAATTTCAATGTGTGCTAGGACTGAAGAATCGTAACTGCAAAAAATCATAGAGACAATTACAAACTGTTTGTGGGTGTATAAAGCCGCGAGCGATTAGCCGAGCGGTCTAGGGCGCTGCCGTCATGGACTGTGCGGCTGGTCCCGGCGGAGGTTCGAGTCCTCCCTCGGGCATGGGTGTGTGTGTTTGTCCTTAGGATAATTTAGGTTAAGCAGTGTGTAAGCTTAGGGACTGATGACCTTAGCAGTTGTCCCATAAGATTTCACGCATATTTTAACATTTTTTATTATTTTTTTTATGACTCGTGTTTCTATTTTGTAGACTGCTATGGCGTGCCAACACCATTTTAAAAAATTTCGCGACCCAATGATCTCATATCTGACACTGGAATCAGCCGAGCAGCTAGACCATTGTTAAATAATTATTTAACACAACGAATGGCTTTGCGGCTGGTACTCAGTTCTGTTCCAATTTCCTATTTCCAGGTTGAGAGGCAGAGCTCGATGTATAAAACTATTAAGTAACGTTTCATCCCTGCGGATTTACAAAGAGTTTTAAGGCCGCCATAAAAATAGATGAATTCCCATGATCTGTTAAAAGACGTACGCCACGTATTGTCGATAGCTGCTTTACACAAAAATTTTTGCGGTTGCAGCCAAATATTTAGTGGAACTAGGAATAAGTATTAAACCCAGTTTATTCGGACACAAGATCAACTGTAGCTTTTAACACACTGATAATTCGGCCGTGAGGAAAGTGGAGAGCATTAAATGAATATTTTATGAGACTACTGTTTTAGCAAGGCACTCCGCCTGTGTGAAGAGGCAACAGAAATTTATAAACACCCTACCAGTTTCAACAGAAACAAGGATTGCAATAAAACAAAATATTGGTGCCGACTTACACAGACTAATTTTTTGATTGACAACAGATAATCGTGGATGATTGTCGCATGCTGCCGGCCGGAGTGGCCGAGCGGTTCTAGGCGCTGCAGTCTGGAACCGCGAGACCGCTACGGTCGCAGGTTCGAATCCTGCCTCGGGCATCGATGTGTGTGATGTTCTTAGGTTAGTTAGGTTTAACTAGTTCTAAGTTCTAGGGGACTAATGACCTCAGAAGTTGAGTCCCATAGTGATCAGAGCCATTTGAACCATTTCTGTCGCATGCTGCAACAAATCAGCTTGGCGGTTTTATTGAAGAGCTCCTAGAAAGAACTTTTATTGCCGATTTTTGTTTCCTACAAACCCACTTCACTTTTCCAAGTACTCACCGTTCATTTACAAACACTAACGTATCGCTACTTTCTTCAACCCATCTGCAAAGTTCTCCGCCTGGGTGGTCCTGAGTTTCCAGTTTTCTTCGAACTATTGCCCACCAAGCCATAATACTGGTGCAAAAGACACGAGGAAATTCATCAGTCACAGCAACAGTCGTTCACTTGGCAGCTTTTGATAGAACTTGTAGCGCGATTTCATCTGTCTGGGCCGGCCGGGGTGGCCGAGCGGTTCTAGGCGCTATAGTCTGGAACAGCGCGACCGCTACGGTCGCAAAAAAAAGTCCCATAGTGCTCAGAGCCATTTGAACCATTCATCTGTCTGGATATTTCAGCAGCAGTAGATTCTTTTGCACACAAACATCGAATTGCAGCACGCACTTCATGACTGAAAAGGGAGGGGGGGGGGGGGATTTCCGAAGCCATGTTGTCTGCTTGAAGGTTTTCAAAAATGACTTCAGCCGGCTTTTGTGATGGTAGAAACTTTATTTTACCACTAGATTAGCGCCCGCTGCTTCGCTCACTTTGCTTTTTACTTAATCGAATTTTTATGTTGTACACAAATTGCAACGCCTTCTAAGCTTTTCACGCTAATTAAGACCGTATAAGCATGGTCTTTTCCGAATATACTTCTGACCACAAAGCGATTCTGGAAGCTAGAGTCCAAAATTTTTGTTAATCATATCTTTTGCGTTCTTGTGGAGATATTTTCATAGCAACTTTCATCCCCTAACCAATATTTCTTTATATCTAACCGAGATGTTAAATACAAATTTTCATAAATTTAGCTTAACATTTTTTAATGTAACGAAATATTTTCAAAAAAAATTTTCATCTCCTATTGCACTCCCTCGGGTGTTGAATTTCCAGAAACACTGAAAAACGTACTTTTATTTCTAACCGAGAACTTAAACACCAATTTCATAGACGTATCCTTAAAAATCCTTTAGTAATTCTTTGGTAATTATTTATTTTCACGAAAATTTTCATTATTTTACCCCCTTACTGCCGAAACACGTATTCTTTCTTTCCTGACTGAGAAACCAAATACCAGTTTCTGTAGTTCTAGCTTAAAAATTCCCTTAATAAAGACATACTTTCAAAATGTCTTTCATCCCCTATTTCAACCCCTCAAGAGTGGAATTTCGGACAATCGCTCCTTAAAAGATGCCTACAATATAAGAGCCACACCCTCTCCATACTTCAAGTTTCTATTCTTAGCGGTCTGGTCTGGGCGGTAACGAGTCAGTGAATCACTCTGACTCTATTTCATCCCCTTAGGGACTGAATTTCCAAAAACAATGCCATGTGTATGTGTTACTTCTAACAAAGAAGCCAAATACAAATTTCCGTACATTTAGCTTCAAAACTGCTTGCACAATGAAATATTTCCGTAAGTACTTTCATCCCACGTTTCACATCCACAGGCGTTGAATTTTTTTTATTTCTAACTAAGAAGCCATGTTTAAAATTTCATACATTTAATTTTAGGGGAAAAAAGGCGGAATGCAGGTAAGATCCGCAAAGGATCGACACTTGGTACAGGTATCGGCAGTTCAGTCTCAGCACAAACATATAACGCATTACGCACTGACCAATTATTGTTTGTTTACACTATTATCGAACAACAGCTGTAAACATTCATCATAGTTGAGTATACATGGGGAATAATACAGAATGGAACGACTTAGAAAACAAATCGTAACAAATGCAGATGCTTGAGTCACTCATTCGAAAAATCTATAGTAAATTTAGCTCAACCACGAAAAAGGTATCACACAAAACCATCGTATGATTAATACTACTCACATTAGGGTCCTGATCTGGTGCTACTGACTGAGGGAACTCAAAAACCGTAAGGCGGTTGGCGGAGTACAGATGAACATGCTGTAGACGCAGTGGAAATTACTATAAATGTACCCTACAAGCACAGTATGACGTGAAACAGTTGTGACTTTAATATTAGTCACAGAGAACTGGGTTTATTGGATGGAGGCTGCAAACAGCGTAGTGAAAACTCGAAATGGTGTTATTGGCCTCATGTTATCGTGGGCGGAGTTGGACAAGAATCACCAGCAGACCACATGAAATTGGTTTCTGAGACTATCGAACTTTTCGGTAGACTTGCAGAAGGAAATCATTCACGCACCTGACATGGCTAGTTTTCTGTCTATCTTATTAATTAGAGTTTAAAAACTACATGGGCCTTGGTATGCAGATTCATCTTAAATTTGAAGGTCGCTTACATAACAGCCAAGAAGCGTTGTGCAACACTAAACATTGAACTCTTAATTGACTGTGTGGCATTTGATAACCGCAGTCGGAGTATTATATCTTCCTAATTTTTTATATGTTAATATGCCGATTCACTTATTACAGTTATCCCTTTTGTAAATTCTAATAATATGCTGTGAAGCTACACGGAAAGATTGTCTGTGACCGCAGTGAAGTCCACTGGACTCCTACCATACTAGGCAGTGAAGTAAATACGACCCTTGATGTGGGTCACAGTGTCATCGGTTTTAGATAAGCAAAAAGCCCAGGAAGGTTTTCTTATTCACTCGAACACTATCTGCAAGTAGTATTCATGAGACGAATTACGTGAGCAGTGCCCTTTCTCAGAATTAGAGCTTGTTTATCAAACTCGGAATGGTTCCAACGATATCCATCCCACACTATACAACCAGGGAGATTCACCAGTAAGTAAGAAAACCGGTAGTGGAAGCCTTCGTTTTAATATTGTCAGCATAACGTCATGAACTTTCAGAGTTCGTGGAATACACGAGCAGCGTGGCCCTCTATCAATCCCACATTTATCTCCGATTCTTTATCGCCTGCAATGTTTACCTAAGTTCTGAGTGCGATACTATGAAACATATCTGCAACAACGCTTCCTGGGTAAACTAAGATTAATGGTGTACAGCTGTCGGGACAACCGAAAGTATACCACTAATCAATCACGCGGAGAAAACACGAGAGCACAAACTTTAAGATATACAACTCGCCGTTTTTGCGTATCTTCATACATGTAATATGAAAACTGCAAATGTCTATTTTTCTTTTCTTTTCTTTTCTAAAAATACGCTATTGGCTACTCGGCCATTCAGTCGAAACAGGATGCAGGTATATCTGTGATCTATAGATGTAATATTCACCAGCACACATTGTGCATACTTATCTCGACGGATCCCCTTGTGTTTATACTCATCACTTCTTGTATTTACTCATTACAACTGAGTTTCCTCAGTTTATTAACGTATTCCATACAGTAACAACACACTAAAAATTGACAGTCATTCTAAAGGCAGACCAATAAGCGACCTGTTTTACGAGGTTGAAAAACCCTCAAAACATTCTATGTGACGCATTCGAAGCTAATCTCCCGCAAATTCAACTTTTGGGTCTACTATCAATACGTGCCTTGTTATAGATACAGTTGTGGTCCTCGATCATTCATCCACAATTTTACGCTAAATTCAATACCATAGTTACCACCTGTAATTTCCTTGGTCGTCATCGGTAGTTTGAACTCAGACGTCACAGGTGTTATAGCTGATGCGCTGAACACTATTTGTCAGTCCCCTACATGTCTCTGCCGTAGGGATCGTGAAGGCAAGGTTAGCTTAATTAAAACGTTCAGTGTTAGAAACACGACTGGAATGCGAAGTACCCTCGTGGTTTGCGGAGTATGTGTGAAGATACATTGATGCGAAAGCGACTGTAACTCTGTCGAAGCCAGTCCGGTTCATTTTGTCAGCAGATGCTCACAAACTGCACGAAAATGTTAAACATACGGGCAGTTGATTGGCAATGCCTCAAAGAGGAAAAACATATTACTACGCACAATGGGCAAGCCGCGTTGCTTTGGTACTTCCCCTGCACACGTGGGCACGCATCAATAAACCGCAGTGCGTGGTCTGCTTGTGCCATGAGCCTCTCTGCTCCCTAGCGAACTGCAATTGTTTTGCGGTGTGGTACGGGAGGTTGCCATGGCGACACATCCAACATCGGCTCGACCCCATCCACCCTTTGCGTTTCTCTTCCACCCTCCACGCGTTCTGTAACGTTCGTGCGTACAGACGTGTGTGTGTGTGTGTGTGTGTGTGTGTGTGTGTGTGTGAAGGGGCGGTGGAATGGGAGGAGGGGAGGAGAGGATTGCGACAGTGAGCGCGCGGCAGTCCTTCACCGGGCGGCCCGTGTGGGAGAGGACCACCAATCGATAGGGTAGCGGCCATGCTGGCAGCGAGAACAGAGAGAGATGCCACATATCGATAGGAGCGGATTGTAATCGTTCCATACAGTAGACTCCTCTGCAATCGTCAAGAGTGGGTGAGGAACGGTCGGGAAAGAAAGAACCACATCGCTGGACAGATTTACGGCTTTAGCTTACGTAATAGTATGTACCACACAGTCGTACTTGCGCGTTACAAATTACTGGCAACGGGTTTCGGAAGGCAAAGCATGTGTTCTTAATTGTATGCTTTCCCGTGTTCAGTCGAGTTGTTCACTGTATTTCCACGCACAGTCCTTTTTTAGGTGCTGTGCTGTAACGCGTACACGCTGGCTGGACTCCAGCTATTAATCAACCTGACATATCACATCCATTACCAAGTGTTTTGTCATAGAGATTTTACAGAGAATGCGTCTATGTGTCCTACTACGTACTACGATCTGATGACATGCTGTTGCTGCGTGCCATCATGCCAAAAATTACCTAGTTAGCATGTGGTATGTAATTTATACCAAGAAATAAGATAACTTTGGGTATCCATGCTGAACAACTGAAATTCTTTGAGTCCCAGTTCGAGACTAGGAGGCACATTTGACCATCCCGAGGCCAATAATTTGCAGCCGTATTATGAAAATGATAATCATGAGTTTTTGCTCAATATCGTGGCATATTTGTAGTGCAAAATAAAATAACACATACTCTCATTTATTTATTCTAGAATGGTGAGTTGTGTACGAATGTATGCACTGGTTCGAAGATTCCCATGAGCACTGAAAACAATGTCACACAACAAGGCACTTCTAAGAATTTTTATGTTCTGTCCTTGCTGCCTCGACCTCGAAATAAGACGTCTCTTTAGGTTTTAGCTCATACTCGCTAATGGCATATTTCATCTTAAATTCTTCTCCAAGACACAAATATCGATATATACTACAAAATCACGTTCGTTAAAATAAAAACGCTTTTTTCCCTAGTAATAAACATTACATCTACATGTATACTCCCCGCAGGCTACCTATGATGTGTGGCAGAGGGTACTTTGTTCACCTTCATTCTTTTCCTGTTCCAGTAGCGAATGGTTGCTGTAACGACGATTGCTCGTACTCCGTGTGAGACCTAAAATCTCTCGGGAACAGGATGTTGTGTTATCCTCATTATCATTTCGTCGTCAACTGAAACAATTTGGCGGCCGAACTTCTCCGGAGGCGGGGGGGGGGGGGGGGGGGGGGGGGGTACACGACGACGACGACTCTCAGCCACCAATGCCATACGATCATTTCATTTCATACATACCTCTCTCAGTCTTATATGATGCGGATCCAAGACTGACGAGCAGCATTCAAAAATTGGTCAAAGGAGGGTTTTGTAATCTACTTTCTTTGCGGACAGTTCCTGAGAATTATTCCAATGAATCTCAGTCTGGCATCTGCCTTACCTGCGATTACTTTTACGATACCCTGCAATCGTGTAGCCACATAATAATGAGCATTTCCACCTATTTAGCAATATGTTACATTTGATCCTAATAACGCAGGGATCCTAATAGCGCAGCCGGGCGGCTACACCGCGCGGTCTAGGCGCCTTGCCACGGTTCGCGCGGCTCCTCCCGTCGGAGGTTCGAGTCCTCCCTCGAGCGTGTGTGTGTGTGTGTGTGTGTGTGTGTGTGTGTGTATTGTCCTAGGTTAGTTTAAGTTAGATTAAATAGCGTGTTAGCCTAGGGACCGCTGACCTCAGCAATTTGGTCCCATAAGAACTTACCACAAATTTCCAAAAATTTCCTGATAACGCCAACACCGAGCTATCCTCAGCAGGTCTTCCTGCATGTCACTACAGCCATATGGCGTTGCGCACTTCCCTACAGACAACAGCATAACGCGACGCTATCCGCTAGGTAATTTAAATATACAGGGTTAAAATTGGGTTGGGTTGTTTGAGGAAGGAGACCAGACAGCGATGTCATCGGTCTCATCGGATTAGGGAAGGATGGGGAAGGAATTCGGCCGTGCCCTTTCAGAGGAACCATCCTGGCATTTGCCTGGAGTGATTTAGGGAAATCACGGAAAACCTAAATCAGGATGGCCGGACGCGGGATTGAACCGTCGTCCTCCCGAATGCAAGTCCAGTGTCTAACCACTGCGCCACCTCGCTCGGTAGGGTTAACATTAACAAAACCGACAAACTGCAGGGACGGTTTCCTGACTGGAAATGGAGGAAGAAAGGATCTATGAACATGCGTCCGGAAATTATCGATGCCATGGTAGATGGCGCTGACGAATGACAGCTTCTTTGACCACGTGCCATGTGTTCCTTGTGTGCTGCAGCCCGTGTGACTCACACAGCGTACTGTAAGCACCGGAATAGTCCGTCTGGAACAGTCCGAGACGGTGTTTGTGTACGGCCAAGAAGATGTAAACGTTAGAGAGGCTGCAGGGCTATACCAAAACATGTACCCTGACAACATTTCAAGCCCTTTTTGGGCGTTTTTTGTGATCAAGGGGGCTTTTCAGACAAGAACGTGCAGGGAGACGGCGGACTGCGTAGAGCAGATTTGGAGGACCTGGTTCTACAGGATATTGAGACGAACCCTAGTACAAGCTCCAGGCAAGTGGTCTGCCAACATGGTGTAACCCAAAATACGATTATATGTATACTGCATGACAACTGCTAGTATCCCTATCACCTTCAATCCTATGGAGGCCACTTTGAATATCTGTTATGACGCTGATGCGATGCAGCTCTGTACTATGTTCCGGGACGATTTGTTCTTAAGTTTGTCGGTTTTATTAATGTTCACCCAGTATATTGTGAAAAGAAATGGTCCTAGGTGGATTTTATTTGATGGTATCTCTATCGAGCTTGCCGAGGCCGTGACTACAAAACCAGCGATAGTAGGAGCACTGCTAATGGTTAAAATAGATGATAAAATACCTGTTTTTTCTACAATGCTGAGAAAAGTGTGCGTGTCTTTTACGTGAGCAGTACGCTCTCGTTCAGTAATGTACAAGACTGTAATTGGCGCTGTGCAGTGTGTCAGCACTAGAGTACCGGTACCTAGTGCGGAAGTGTCGCTACAGGCGGAAAGCTGCCCCGGCGGCTGTTAATGCCGGCCGGCACGGTGATAAGATAGCAGCACAGGGGGACGGCGCAGGGAGCCGTAAAGCCGCGGCGCACAGACAGCTGCGTTTATCTGACGCCCGCCGCGTCCCCTCGCGCCCACACAAATCACAGGCGCCGATCCCTGCCGCGGCTAGGGGTAGAGGTAGCGAGCTGAGAGGATAAAATGCGGCCTCCCCTCCGCCAAGATTTACTGCTGTGCCTTTTCTTTTGCCCTCATTCCGGTCCGCAGACTTGCCCGATCTCTTTAAAGCAACCGATGCAGTGCCACGAGATTTCTGCTGCCAGAGGGTGACGGGCACGGTAAGATGAAAGTTCGCTGTGCGCACGCGCAACACGCGTAGCCAATTCCTAGCAGCAAACTCTAGCCGTCTTACTGTCGGAGCCAGTGAGACATACTACGTAGAGCGCCTGTATAGGGAGAGAGTGGCCAATCGGACGATACGGCGGCCATTTTTCTGCCAAACTGCGGGCGGGACTTTTGAATGGCCAGTAGTGGAATAGTGGAGTACACACTCACCGAATCAAAAGCACAAGACAATATGGCGAAATCATTCGTTAAATGCCTTTGCTTATAAGAATAATGTGTTATAATAATTTTCACACAGCCAATGTACAGGTCTGTTTTCAAATTTAACTATGTATGTTGCAAGTTTTTTATATGTAGTAAAAAGCAAAATCGACTTACTTCGCATAGATAAGAGTACGTGGTTGGTTTCCACAAGGCTCCTGTTTGATTTATGTCAGCCCTGTTGACTGCGACTTCCCACTGCTTTCGTCTTTCTTCATTGCGTGGAAATGCTAACATGCGAAATCCACCTTCGCCTCTATTACGTCTGCAGAACGAATTACAGATGTCAAAAACAATACTGTACAATTGCTAACGTGCTTACTTCAAACATGTAGGCCTACCGACTTCATCACAAAACGCTTCATTATTTCAACTCGTATTTAAGATCGCAAACGCTAATTACCTACTAAAAACGATATACAACTAAGTCGAATATGCATGGACAACGCATAACAAGTCTCTCAACAATTCAAATACCTTTTAATCGTTTCCAAAAGTCCTCTGAACTTCAATTAAACTCAAAAGAACGGCGAACATAGGAAGCGCGAGCGACGTTTCGCGCCATTTTTCTGCCAAAGCTAATCAACCAATCAACTCTGTATACAGGCTATCTAATACTACGGGCCTTACAACGAACTGCTCACGTCACACTAGTCGGCTTGTTCGCCACATTTCGCGAACGCTCGGTTTCGTGCAGCGCCCACGAGAGATCAATATTTATCTGAAAACGTACGCACTAACGTCTTAACTTTATCGTGTGCTGTCGAGAACTTGGATGCATTTACAAACGCAGTCAAGAATTATTAAACTTGTTTCCCGCCGGAGACGGCTGCTGGCACTCGTTTGAGAGCTGCAGTGTCACGTGCTGTGACGTACGCTGCACGGCCCGTCTTTCTCGGAGCCTCGTCAGACTTGTTTCCTGTAGTAAGCGGTCCACATGAGCATGTCGGCGCCGGCTGACATGCCCAAAAGATGCTGCGACTTCTGGCACGGGATCAGGACTGTACTGAGGAAGCATATATTACCCTTAAAAGAGAGATATGCGAAGCGTAAACTAACCGGAAAAACGGAGATGATATTCCGCGGTTAAGTGCGGCTCGGTAGCTCAGTGGATACACCGCTGAGACGTATACACCGGTGACAAACAGGATGAATCGTTTATTTACGAAAAAACCTTCAAAGATTAAAATGACGTGCTCCTGTTGAGGGCAAGTGAGGCCGAAGTACTCTGCTGTAATCAGGAACAAACTATTTTAGCATTTGTTCGATCTGAACTTATAAAAAAAATGCATTATCAGCACTACCTGACAATGTAACAGGTGATAAAGATCCCATACTTTTGCGACTCAAGCCTTGAACTCGAATACGCATGATGAGGCATCACTCGTCTGAGGAAATGTTCTTTTCAGTACTGAAAAGGAAGAAATCTGAAAAATATTTAAATGTCAGGATACTATATATCTTAATTGTAAAGGGCACGACAACTGATATTGGGAAATAATTTGCAAATATAACTTTTGAACAGCAGATTCAATGGAACTTGCGTTGAGTCTTATGGAACATTATTCAAATAAAGATCAAGTGTTGTTGGAAAAAAGAAATTTGTAGTTCTCTCATAAGAATAAAATGCAAGGGCATCTTGTCACGAAGATCCGGAAGAAAACCGTCGTTTAAAAGCAAATAACAGAATGTTGCAGAGCAAAAGGAGAGCAATAAAGAAAATAACATTCTAACGGGAAAAGTTTCCGAATTTTCATCACAAAAAAAAAAAATCAAAGACACCGCAGCTTTTCCAAGGCCAAACAGGTCTCGCTATGAGGCAGAAGAGAAAATAGACAAGAAATAAAATGAAACCGACGTGAAAAATTATGACAATAAAACAAAACATCTTTAGTAATGATATTTTTCTGTCATTATCCCTCCATGCACATCTGGTAAAGATCTCTGTGCGTGAAAAGTGTCGTGCTGCACCGTGGATCGGAGTCCCCATGTAACTCGACGGATAAGTCGATTCATTAGTCGGTCCAATTGTATCATTCTATTTTCGTTTATTCTTAACCTATGTGTAAGGCATAACCACCTGAAGTCAAAAGATCAATCACATTAAAACCATGTGCTGAACTTGGAAATGAATTGACCTGGGATACAATGCTCCCCGATGCGCGACGGCTATCTTCAATCCAAAATTGACAGTATATTCCTGCTCCTTTTCATGCAGGACCTCTGTGGTATTAACAAACGAAGGAGAAACTACTGTCAGAACGAAGTTCTGTGATTGAAAAAATGCAACGGTGTGAAATGAATGGGCTGATAGGGATTAAATCAATGCCTGTGCAGTGATATGAAATATCAGTGCAAACAGTTTTGTCAGGTAATAAATATTTCGTAACTATTGATATTTGTGTCAAACTAGGACTCGAACCTGGTTTTTGCGACCAGTTGTCTTCACCATTAGGATACCAGGGCATATCTCCAAGACTGATCCAAACTCCACTGTCACTGATGCATCTACAAACACTACCACCAAAGGTTCTCCCACATGGATGGAGATAGCACCCAAATGGTCACAAGCTGTCATTCAGTAGACTGGGACCGAGCGAGTTGGCGCAGTGGTTAAACACTGGACTCGCATTCGGGAGGACGACGGTTCAATCCCGCGTCCGACCATCCTGATTTAGGTTTTCCGTGATTTTCCTAAATCGCCCCAGGCAAATGCCGGGATGGTTCCTTTCAAAAGGCACGGCCGATTTCCTTCCCTGTCCTTCCCCAATCCGATGAGACCGATGACCTCGCTGTCTCGTCTCCTTCCCCAAAACAACCCAACAGTAGACTGGAGCAACAGTTCAGTACAGCACAGCCTATCAAGTTTTCGTCTGGTTCTAGTAGACGTTGGTGCTTATTCTAACTTTTGCAAAAACTAAGAAAAGTTGGTACAAACGTTGCTACTAATGACAATCGGCTGGCGATTTTTTATTCTCCCTCTTAACAATTTCATGTAATTTATTAATCGAAGTTTCAGTGAAAATGCTGTAGGGAGAGTCTTCCTAATCCACATTCTATTTCTCGGAAGAGGTTATGTCTAGCATACTTCCTCAAAACGCATTATAAAGCAATGTTTTTCCTTTCGTTTGTAAGCCAATGAACTACTGAGCAACTAAAAGAAAACCGCTCTTGTACAAATATTGTATCCCTATCTAATCAAGTGACAACATTATCGAAAAAGTGCCCGCTAATCGCTATTCTGCAGATGCATGATTATGTTTAACTTCAAGCAATTCACTAATATTGATTGGGAGTGTTCATAACCTGCTCTGCATAAGCAATGGTTCTAGTGAGCTGTAGCTCTAGCGCTTGCAGTTTTGGATCTGGGAGTTATCTAGCTGGCTGCAAAGTCGTATAAAATACGCGGACACAGTCATATGTTGTTACTGACTACAGCATTCTATAACAGCTGAAGACTGGCAATAGAAAGCGCAGATCGCTGTGACTCACGGTAGAATCCTTTGACGATAAAGTGGCCGTATGATTCTAATGTATAAGCGGCACGCCATAGTTTGTGTTCCCGATAGGGATGCTTACAAAAGATTCCACGATAAACAGATATTTTCGTAGGCAGGGAGAGCTGCAATCGCACAGAGTCAAAGACCTTTATAATGTTATCCTTAAACAGCAGTGCAGGGAACTTCTTGGTTATATGCTTTGTTCGCACGAAATGCAGACCTAACAGTGCGTCAGTTTTTCTGTCCCGTAATTGCTCTCTGTCTTATCTCAGTGTAGAGCGAAAAAAATTATAATGGATTCCACCGATAATTATAACTTGCAGTATGATCTGGTTCTCTAGTCAGTCACATTATGTCACAGAACATGAAACTCATCAGAACGATTCCTACCATGAGTCATTCCCTCATATTACACAGTTTAAAGTTTAAGATAGAAACGTTGTGGTCACTATAAATCTGGCGTTGAAGACTGAGTTTCACGAGACACAGGCTTGTTGGTGGGGCTTTTGGATCCCAAGGTCGCAAACTATTCTCGTGTAGCTCGGCAGCCGTGGCCTAAAAGTAGGCGCACCGAAACCGTTCTCTCTTGTGTATCTGTACACACTTCTGCTAAAGCTCTCTTGGAATTTGGAATGGCGCCTACCGCTGTCTCTATTTCAATAGCCTACTTTTACAGCATTGAACAGATTGCTTATAGAAAGCGGATCCAATGTTGCATCTGTCCTGGCAACATGACAATTCACTCAGCACGTACGGGACACACAGTTACGACACAGAAGCGCCAATAAGGGACTTGCGGTGTTGTCGCTTCATCGCAGACTTTGTTCACATTTTTCCAAATGTAGTGACACTAAATATTACACACTGACGCACTTCATCGTAAGCTGTCACTTGAGAACGGCATAAAAGCCGATGGCGCCATTGTGAATAAACTCATATAATAATTGTCTAAGCGAAGAATGTTGTCATTTTTAAAATTGAGATAAATGTTATTTCTCTGGAAAAAAATATTGATGATTCCCGTACATGACGTATGTGAACGAAAGCTACTACTTACAATACTTTCCATATTATGCAAGTTGTTGGCGCTCAGTTAAATGTGAATGTCGACAACTGGCTAAGTAATTTGGTACGTGGTACGAGTTGTTCGTCATTGTCCATATTTTACCTTGTTTTCCAAAAACAACATGAACTTTGAACTGAAACAAAAGAGAAAAATAAAAGATGGTCCAAAGCTCTTAGTTCGCATCCTGGGGAATTATACTCGGATGTATAATTTGGCATTTGGAATAATGACGAAGCCTGGTATGAGCGTTCCACTAGAGGGTTTTTACATCGCAAGTTGATTCTGGTCGCCCAAACATTTCTATGAAATTTCGCGAAAAATTTCAACGCCAACATTAACGAGGGTTATATCAGTGTATAATCCGTTCATTATAAGAATAAACCTGATGTAAACAAACAAAAACGCGATGATCGGTCAGAAGCCGCAGCACATTGTTACGCTCTTGGAAGTAGGTCTTACTTATGTATTAGCTATCTTATTACAAAGTTACGTTAAATGCAACTTTAAGTTATTCAAATATATTAACAGCCATCAACATTGTTCTTAATCACGCTTTAGCTACGTAGTTTTTATTTCAAAAATCGTGTACAGTCACAGCCTCTGCAGCGTTGTGCTCTGATTGTAGCGCTGTTAATGCGCAGTATGAAAATGGCTGAGGCTGCTTTCTGATCCGTAGTGAAACACTCGCGCGGAACACGGTTAAAAAGTGCCGAGAAATAGGCTGTTTTTAATGTTTTTCATAAAGTTACGGAGATATTCAGCTTTGAAGTTATTCCAGAGCTGTATATAATGCAGTTGATACGCAAACGCACACCGATCGTGTAGCGCAGTCGGTACCGTGAGGAAATGTGAACCCAGTGCGGTAATTCGTACTTCGGTTCAATTCTCCCCAGTATCAAATTCGACTTTCTGTAGCAATTATTTTTCTTTACTAATTTTGTAAGCCTACACGTCTATTTCATGACAACTGCCTTTCTGAAACCTCAGCAAACATGCCTAATTTACAACAGTTATCTTCGAGCTCAATGAGCTCATGACAACAATTAACAGTTGGGCACAGCGACCACTCACTGTTGAAAAGTCAGGAGTACTGTGAACACTGTATTACGAGAGCAGTTCAATAAGTAATGCAACACATTTTTTTTCTCGGCCAATTTTGGTTGAAAAAACCGGAAATTTCTTGTGGAATATTTTCAAACATTCCCGCTTCGTCTCGTATAGTTTCATTGACTTCCGACAGGTGGCAGCGCTGTACGGAGCTGTTAAAATGGCGTCTGTAACGGATGTGCGTTGCAAACAACGGGCAGTGATCGAGTTTCTTTTGGCGGAAAACCAGGGCATCTCAGATATTCATAGGCGCTTGCAGAATGTCTACGGTGATCTGGCAGTGGACAAAAGCACGGTGAGTCGTTGGGCAAAGCGTGTGTCATCATCGCCGCAAGGTCAAGCAAGACTGTCTGATCTCCCGCGTGCGGGCCGGCCGTACACAGCTGTGACTCCTGCAATGGCGGAGCGTGCGAACACACTCGTTCGAGATGATCGACGGATCACCATCAAACAATTCAGTGCTCAACTTGACATCTCTGTTGGTAGTGCTGTCACAATTGTTCACCAGTTGGGATATTCAAAGGTTCGTTCCCGCTGGGTCCCTCGTTGTCTAACCGAACACCATAAAGAGCAAAGGAGAACCATCTGTGCGGAATTGCTTGCTCGTCATGTGGCTGAGGGTGACAATTTCTTGTCAAAGATTGTTACAGGCGATGAAACATGGGTTCATCACTTCGAACCTCAAACAAAACGGCAATCAATGAAGTGGCGCCACACCCACTCCCCTACCAAGAAAAAGTTTAAAGCCATACCCTCAGCCGGTAAAGTCATGGTTACAGTCTTCTGGGACGCTGAAGGGGTTATTCTGTTCGATGTCCTTCCCCATGGTCAAACGATCAACTCTGAAGTGTATTGTGCTACTTCAGCATGTTCGTAGGCACAAAAATTTGAACGAACTTCTCCTTCTTCATGACAACGCAAGACCTCACACAAGTCTTCGCACCCGAGAGGAGCTCACAAAACTTCAGTGGACTGTTCTTCCTCATGCACCCTACAGCCCCGATCTCGCACCGTCGGATTTCCATATGTTTGGCCCAATGAAGGACGCAATCCGTGGGAGGCACTACGCGGATGATGAAGAAGTTATTGATGCAGTACGACGTTGGCTCCGACATCGACCAGTGGAATGGTACCGTGCAGGCATACAGGCCCTCATTTCAAGGTGGCGTAAGGCCGTAGCATTGAATGGAGATTACGTTGAAAAATAGTGTTGTGTAGCTAAAAGATTGGGGAATAACCTGGTGTATTTCAATGCTGAATAAAACAACCCCTGTTTCAGAAAAAAAATGTGTTGCATTACTTATTGAACTGCCCTCGTAGTTCGATGTGTTTTTCTATACGCCAGAATTGTTCCGGGTGAACATAAGTGTACTTTCGTAAGCATAGTAATTTTGCAAGCTACTTTTATCCTTTACTTACAGAATGAATTTCACAATTTATGAAAGGCTTATGTTCTTCTATAATAAAACTGAAGAGTTGATACCCTTGACCAGTACATACACATCGAGAGACAGTCAAAAAGATGGCCTTTTGTTTTGCGGGCAAACGTAATGGATGAAGCAGCCACAAGTTCCTTGTGCTTCTTTTCAAGGCAACATCCTAACTACCAGGAAGCTATATCTCATAAAAAAGAATTTTTCTCACGAAATTGGGACAATACATTCTCAAATGGGCAAGATAGTCAAAACTATGCTTCAAAAGGATGTTTTACATGTTTGTGTTGTGGATCAGCTTGCTCACAGCCAAAGATTGCAGAAACAAAAATCACTAAAAATGTTTCATGTGTGCATCTAAAATTGTTGCAGATAACTTAGGTTAATAGTAAGCAAAGAGTGTTTTTTAGTGGTTCAAAAGGCTCTGAGCACTATGGGACTTAACATCTATGGTCATCAGTCCCCTAGAACTTAGAACTACTTAAACCTAACTAACCTAAGGACAGCACACAACACCCAGCCATCACGAGGCAGAGAAAATCACTGACCCCGCCGGGAATCGAACCCGGGAACCCGGGCGAGGGAAGCGAGAACGCTACCGCACGATCACGAGATGCGGGCGTTTTTTAGTGAACAGAGTTTTAGGCGTCAGGAAAATTATACCGTAATTACTTCATATACTAAAATAAAGGTCCAATTTCATAAAAGATACTTTATTATTCATTCTGCATCACCAAATCCATAACAATTTGATAATATCGATGTAAAAAATTGTATTTTGCATTTGTTCTGAGGTAGAGCTGTTACAGAAACCTCTCGTCCATTCACGGTCTTAAGCGACTTATCCTGTAAAATAGATATCTGTAGATGATTATAAATTAAAAAGGATACAAATACAAATCGTTTTTCAACAAGTACGGAATGCGGGCGCGCCGTTTTTCATAACACGAGCGGGCGCGCGGCGTACTTTGTACACATGAAAGAATAGGTTTCTTTGTTACCAAGATAAGTATGATCAAAATCACAGCTTAATCTTAGTTTATTTACACAAGGTGAAAATAAATTTACGTAATGAGCTAAAATACTGTTTGATCAAACAATAATGAAATATATTTTCACTACAATTCTCTGTTGCCTGTGACAGGTGTTAATGAGGCAGTAATGACGCATTCGAAGCGTTAGGCAGTGCAGTTGCATCACATCTCGGTCAGCTGCTTATTCGATCACTAATTATCGCAGACAACTGCGTCAATGTGCGATTATGTTGCTAGTTCGTAACTGGGGTCATTTTTTGAACGAATCATAATTTTTTCTCGCCTAGCTCGCTTTGTATTTTATATTACTGCTGCTCATTTGGACGTACGACAGCACAATTTATCACTGTGTTACCTGAAGGAATAGGTAGAGGTTTGCAGTTGTGAAGCCGGCCGAAGTGGCCGTGCGGTTAAAGGCGCTGCAGTCTGGAACCGCAAGACCGCTACGGTCGCAGGTTCGAATCCTGCCTCGGGCATGGGTGTTTGTGATGTCCTTAGGTTAGTTAGGTTTAACTAGTTCTAAGTTCTAGGGGACTAATGACCTCAGCAGTTGAGTCCCATAGTGCTCAGAGCCATTTGAACCATCATTTGCAGTTGTGAAAAATGGAGGCGCACAAAATCATTTTATTTTTGGTTGGCGCACTTCATACACCGGCGCGCCCGCTCGAGGGCTAAGAAAGGTAAGTATGTGTATTGGTTGGGACGGTAGTGGTCAGCTAAGCCGAGACTGTCCTTGAGTGGAGGAGCGCAGTCCCACCTCGCGCCGGCCGAGTGATCGTGCCCGGGAGAGGACAAAGGCCACTGCCGAAACAATGGCACAATAATGCCTTGTCACCAGACATCCGGTGCAGCCCGTGGGCGCGCCCGCTGCGGCAACGCCGCTCCATCCACTACACGCCGCTCAGCCGTGACGTCACTGCAGTGACCGCCATGTCAGCGGCAACTTCACAAGACTCCGTTATCACGTCATTTCGTCAGCGCCCTTCGTAACTGACAGCCGAGACAGCACCTGCAGTCCTACAGGGTGCTCGTAATTTAAAAAAAACAAAAAAAACAAAACGACGAGGTAATTTGAGGCAACTGCTACGCATTTTCTTTTGGGAAAAATCTTTGAGCTTGGTGGGGGGGGGGGGGGGGCAAGAAAACCATCAGGCAATGTAAATACGTACGTCTTGTTCATTCAGATCATCCTTGTTAATTTTTCCGCTTTGAACTGGCCTCTTATTCACATGAAACGCATTTCCCAATTAAATTAGTGCGAAGGGAAGATTATTTCACACAGGGGAAGGACGGACCGGGATCCGATTTAAGAGTTCATCGGAGACTTGTCTTCGAGAGTTTTAAGAAAATCATAGTTGAATTTTTCACATTTTATCGCCTGCTACTACGTCGATACATTAACAGAAAATGATGAATCACAGCCCCTTCCTAAGAACATTCCTTGCTGAATTGTACCCGTTCCAGGAATAGCTTAAGCTTAATTTTTATGGAAACGGAGCAAGATCGTGTTCAACATAATTTTATAGATCACAGGAAGCGTCCATATCTTACAACGAAAAGGCTGGAGTAGAAGTCCGTCTATTACAATGTTTAACGTACATTTAGACATCGAAATCATAGGAAACGCCCATTAGCTTAGGTTGGTAAGGCTGGAGCAGCATTTCGACCTTGACATAAAGTCGAAAGAACTATTCCAGAAATTGATGGAATAGAGGAAGGTTCAACATTATCCGCGCGCGCGCGCGTGTGTGTGTGTGTGTGTGTGTGTGTGTGTGTGTGTGTGTGTGTGTGTGTGTATACGCCGACAGGAAAATAGTTAACATCAATGATGAGGTTATAGAAACGGGTGGGGCATTTCTGTTTTTAGGTCGACTGATAGCAACAAGTGAATGAATACGTAAAGAATTAAATAAATGCTCCAACAGTTCATAAACGAAGGGTTGTCCGACGAGCAACAAGCGAATGAATACGTAAAGAATTAAATAAATGCTCCAACAGTTCATAAACGAAGGGTTGTCCGACAAGCATTGGAAAGATGCATGCCAGGTTCAACAAGAAGGGACAACAAAACAAGTAAATGGAAAAGATGAAAGGGGACGTCATAGCGATTATTATGAAACTGCAATGAAGATGGACAGTGCGAATACTGAGATAGGAGATGGACTAAGGAGATCGTGTGTTGGGCATTCTCGTGATAAGGAGAGTCCTGAAGGACAATCCAATGGAAGAAAGATGGCGACATAAATAACCAAGCAGGACATCTTGGCTGAATAAAACTGAGGAGCTTAATGTATGAAGAGTTCTATGTACAGTAGTGGATGATAATGATTATGCTGAGTGAAGAGAATGTGAGACAGGGCAGTCGGCCTAATTTGCATAATGCCAACGTTTCATGTGTTGATCGCGCCGCGCGGCGCTCCGTCGGTCAGTGCCTCAGGGCCGAATGAATCAGCAAGCCACCCACGCAGCCCCGTCCTCTAGCCCAGACACAAGCAAGCGCAGTTGTTTCGCAATCCTGACGTCATAGCTTAGAGCTATATGTTTCTCTCAGAACAGAGCGGCGTAACGTCTGTAGCGAACCCATCACTACAAACCAGCCGAATGAACCACTGAAACATTCCTTACCCATGGAAACCGCATCGAAGGTAAACATACCGGTTCGAGAGTACTTTTCTTGGGAAATAGTTTTCGCGATGATTCTGCGAACTGTATATTAATAGGTATCGCTGAGGAGTGGCGGCTTCGCCACTACGCGGATAAATTTCGTCTTTATGACTTCGAAACGAACTTTAAGAAGGCAGTTAGCTACAGCGAATTCAAACGAATCGTTACTGCCACTATCCAGGAAATTAGTAGCGATATGAAGTAAGTTAATCACTGCAGAACAATGGCTATAGTGTCTCAAGAATGGGCCTTCGCTTCTTAGCAAGTTAACTTCAACGTTTATAGCTTCGGTCCCATTAAAGTGGAGGCATAATGTCTAAAGCGGAGATGAACTAATTTTCGGAGTCGGTGTAAAGTACCTATCGAATGTTGAGATTAGTTCTCATCACCGTTTCAGTATTAATAAGTTTGCGAAAAGAAGGAAATAACATCAAGTGTTTCACGTACCACGTACCGTCGACTTTTAAGTCAGCATAACAAAATTGGATAAAGGTAGGGAAAGAAGTCGCCAGTGGATTATTGGAACCAAATCTCCCGATATACGCCTAAGTTAGTCAGGGCCTGCAGGAAAAAGCAACACAAATTACCGGTGGGTTTTTAACCCTTTCGTGGTTGATGGGGTGATCAGGTTAGTGGTAGATCAGCCAGAACATTATGGCAACATACCTAATTGCCGGTATGTTCACCTTTGGCGCCCATAACAGTGGCGACGCGTCGTGGCATGGAAGCAATGAGGCCTTGGTAGGTCGCTGGGGGGAGCTGGTACCACATCTGCACACAGAAGTCACCTAATTCCAGTAAATTCCGGACGGGGGGATATCGACTCTAACGCCACGTTCAATCACATCCCAGATATGTTCGATAGGGTTGAGATCTGGCGAGTTGGGGGACCAGCACATTAACTGGAACTCGCGTTCTCGAAACACTCCATCACACGCCTGGCCATGTAACATAGCGTGTTATCTTGCTGAAAAATGCCAAAAGCTGTTCCCCTGGAAAACGATGTATTCGTGCCCTCCCATCGGCACGATGAAGAAGGTATCGGGGTTCATCAGACCACGCAACGCTCTGCCACTGCGCTAATGTCTGTGCCGATGGTCACATGCCCATTTCAGTCGCAGATACCGATGTCGTGGTGATAGCATTGGCAAATGCAAGGGTCATCGGGGCTCGTCGTTAGGAGTGTTCGGTGCACCGTATGTTCAGACACACTTGCACTCTGCCCAGCATTAAAGTCTGTGTTAGTTCTGCCACAGTTTGCCGCCTGTCCAGTTTTAACAGTCTGCCCAGCCTGCGACGTCCAAAATCCATAATGAGGGTTGACCGCCCAACCCCACGACGGCCGCCCAACCCCACGACGTCTGAACGAAGTTTCACCTTGGTTTCGCCACGTGTTAAGGACAGTTGCCATAGCACTTCTCGAACACCCGACAAGCCGTCCAGTTTCCGAAGTGCTCGTGGCGAGTCTCCGGGCCATCACAATCTTCCCTGGGTCAGATTCAGCCTTTCTTTCTCAAATGGTTCAAATGGCTCTGAGCACTATGGGACTTAACATCTGAGGTTATCAGTCTCCTAGAAATTAGAACTACTTAAATCTAACTAACCTAAGGTTATCACACACATCCATATCCGAGGCAGGATTCGAACCTGCGACCGTAGCAGTCGCGCGGTTCCAGACTGAAGCGCCTGGAACCGCTCGGCCACCACGGCCGGCATTCTGGCGTATAGAAAAAGTCTCCCTGAGGTTCTGTGTGATTACTCCGAACCTTGCCCCTTTTCGTAAACCTCTCCACTCCTTTTCCTTCACCCCTCTTCCTTACCCTTTTGCCGGAAAAAGGAGCCACTGACTCCAAAAGCTTGCATACCTAAAGCCTTTTTTATGTGTGTTCTCCTGCCGCCGCTTGATGAGCAGATTTTTTTTAATTTACCCAATTACTTTACTACGTCAAACTCAGATAGATCACGCACCTTCCCCATTCTACACTAGGACAGCACACTCACTGATACTACATGCACCGTGTGTTTGTCTGACTAGCAGTCATTCCTCGCCAGGTGACGCTGCTATCGCCTGGATGGATTTATATCGATGGTAGGCTCTGAGCACTATGCGACTTAACTTCTGAGGTCATCAGTCGCCTAGAACTTAGAACTAATTAAACATAACTAACCTAAGGACATCACACACATCCATGCCCGAGGCAGGATTCGAACCTGCGACCGTCGATGGTAGGTCGGTGGTCATAACGTTCTGGCTGATCAGTGTTATATCCCACTAAAGTAATACCCAGTTTTGAGCGTTGGGATATCTATATCTCGTATCTGTCTAGTGCTAGTATGTACTGCGATGTTTTCGGAACTTGGAGGAAAATACTAGTGACCGCGGGGTGCACATGTAGAAGAAGGCTGTGAGTGGTCAAACAGGAAGGCTTGAATTTATAATGTATCTGATTCACGACAATAAGATCAATTTACTATCTTCTCCATTCCTAGAATACCTGTAGTAACCAATTGTGTTTTCCTACACTCCATAAACATTGTTTTTTAACATTACTACACGACTCAATAATTTACATTTTTGTACATAATTTGTATGTAGTGGGACATATATGCTGCAAAAACCTTCATAGGATGTAGAAAACTTTGGTGTGCAGTATCTCAAAGCCATCTTCAAATCTTATAATGGTATGAGATATTTCATGTTTTTCATTGTCAGGAGAATAAATGTGTTTTGGTACTGATTTGTAACACTTTTTTCCATGATTGCAATAATGGTGAAATCATTTTAAAAATGAAAATTTAAAAAAAGACTATGGATACCCTAGGTTCACATGAAAACATGGGTCTAGTTAGGTTCGGGGGACACATGTGTCCAAGTTCACTGATTTTCAAAATAGGTTAACTTAAATTCTTTTAGCAGCGAAAGTAGATTATTTATCAAAATGGAAGACAGTTTATGACCTTATTTTTGAGATGTATGCTCTTTCTGGATACAGCCTCCCAACCAACGTACGAAGTCGCTCGTTGACGAGAAATAGCGCAAAGCAGACTTATCAGTACACGGCAATATATAAGCTTACTGCCTTACTGCCACAGGGAGTGGCCATGCGGTTTGAGGTGCCATGTCACAGACTGCGTGGACCCTCCTGTAGGAGGTTCGAGTCCTCCCTTGGGCATAGGTGAGTGTGTTGTTCTTAGCGTAAGTTAGTTTAAGTAGTGTGTAAGTCCAGGGACCGATGACCTCAGCAGTTTGGTCCCTTAGGAATTCACACACTTTTGAACATTTTTTTTAAGCTTACTTTTGTGTATCTTCTGCATGTGACACAGGTACGTGTATTGACAGAAGACTAAGCAGATATTTTATTTGCTTCTAAGAAAGTTACATGTGTGTCAAACAGTGCACATGTTTCTAATAAAAAGAGACAACTACGGTTTAAGTGCAGTATCAGAGATGGAGAAACGCAGTATCACAATGAGAGTACTTTGCGAAGACTGCGGGAATGCGAACCAATTTCGAAAGTGAGAGCGTAGTTGAAAGTGATGTAACTTCGCAGCAGTTCTCTGTACTTATACATAGCACCGTATCAGTGTTACGTTGTAAGGTGGCCGCTTGAATGAATGTCTATTTCGCACCTTACAGGAGATTTTATACATTGTAATAAGTACATGGATGTGTCACCTGACATACTTCGGCGACAGTGAGCAGATTTGCCTATAAAAATGTACAGTATGTAATGCAAAGAGATGACACTCGATTCGACGGTATTAACAAACCGAACCTAAATCCTGCATCTCAATGAGCAAAAGGTGAAAAAAGCTGCTGGAAGAAACGTTTTAGATTGGGGGCAGATGCGAGTTGCGTCGTCATGGCCCACATACAACGAAAGGCTTCTAACAGGGGGTTGGTGTTCCCCGGCGAGAGGGACAACAAACGCACCAGGCAATACATCGAGGGCAGCAGGTAGCGGCCCAGCGCTGCTTGCGACGGAGAAATGCTTTAGAAAACTGCGTTGGGGAATTTCCAGATGGATAGAAACAGACCAGCGATGCAGTTGATCACGTGAAAGACCTGTGGTACACTCGTGATGTACGCATGTAACTTTTAGGTGTCAGGAGTGGTACAAAATGTCCGATTGGCTGAAATAAACTTGGAAAGAGAAAAAGGGGCGATATTTCGACGCAGTTTAAAGGTAGACCCTTTGCGATTGGCAGGGGTAGTTTCCACAAGATGAAAGAAACGCTCCCATTGGTCTGAAAAAGCCGTGACGTGAAGCACGAAAGGGCACAGGTGGGGGACAGTTTGCTACGAAAGACAAAATATCGAAAACTTTGGGTACTTTCCTCTGAACCAGCGTCAAGTGTAGAACAGGGCGCATCCACGCTCTGTACGAAGCCAAAAATGGAACTTCGATTGACATTCAGCTAGAAATCAGCTGAAGAGTCGTTGAGCTCCGATTACGGAGAAACGAAACAGCACGTTCTTGGGAGAACTGAGAGGGCATTGAAGTATACACGCTGCTCCATGCATGCACGTGTATATCGCCATATTTTCCAGACTAGGGATAAGTGAATGTTTTCTCGCCTAACGGGAAACATAGGACACTTTTAGCTGATAAGATCAGTAAGGATTTTGATCAGTTTTTTATAGGATTGTCAAAGGACGAGAACAGCCATGCAGCCGACTGCGCGTCGCAGCTAAAGGTAAATGCCGCTGGAACCGGCGTAAAATTGTTAGATCACCAGCTTGCGTCCACTGTGAACTCGAACAACCTTGAGTAATCTTTTGCTCATCTTGTCACAAAAACTAACAATCCTCCGTAGACTTGATTGTCATTCTAAACAGTACCGAACTTAGAACCGGAATCGGTTGAGTTGTAGTAATATTGGCCAACTTCACTGTCTAGAAGTAAGAAAAATCTTGTAGAGAACCTTCTATTTAAATTTGATATTGTTGTGTTCAGTGTTATTTCTGCTAAACAGGACGTAACGCGTTATACTGACAACTGTCCTGAAACTGTCATGTCACAATCTATGTAAACCCGTGTGCTTCTTTAACAACGATATAGGCATAAAACCAATTGTACAGCTATACACCGATGTGCTCTGTCATAGAATAAGAGTCCACTTCTAACCCCAAGAAATTTATTCCAGAAACGCTAACGCACTCACAGGGTGTTTTTGCTGATGTCTTACGAATGTGAAAAGGGGGAGTGTCAGATCGTTCTTACCATATCTGGAACTCCTAATCAAATTCACTAAATCTTGTTTGGTAGTGTGTGAAAGCGTGGAAAAATAGCCACTACAGTCAATATTTGAACAATAAATAAGGTTTTATGAACGAGTATGGGGTGACTTCGTAGCGTTATAGAGAGACACAGTACGAACCCAGAATGTCTGTTGTCTCCTGACACGAGTATCGACTTTTTCACACAGACACGGTTCAAAAGGTGAAACTCATATCTAAACATGTGTAACAAGAAGATAGTAAAACAAGCAATTTAGGCTTAATTGGTAATACGGTTATCGCACTGTCCACGACAATCAGCTCAAGCTGTTACATCATAAGCTGAGATTAATTTTATTAGTTTTAGTAGTAACCGCATTTAGGCCAGCGCTGGTGCAGAAGCCGCTCGCCCCGTTCAAATACTTTTACTCGCACTGGAGAATATGTTACGCATTCGTCGTATTTCTTCCCGCTTCTAATGGCCTCGCTGCCGGCCGCGTGCACTCTTTGAGATGGAGCAGGGAGAAAGTGGCAGTTGAACAGCGTACCCGAGAGATACACATTAGCATATGGCAGTCCCAGCGGCAACTATTTTCTAAAATCCTCCGAACGATCGCTGTTTTAATTGTTGCTGTATCCACACTAGATAAACGAAACTTGACACTGGTAGCAGTACAAGGAAGACATGGAAAAATATCATTTTCGGAAATGATAAAATGAAATTTTTTCATTTTTGTGGCACATGTTAAAATAGCAGACAACTGCAAATACGAGCCAATTTTCTTTAGTAAGAGCAGTGGCTGAATACCCATAGCGTGTTTTCTCTATAACCGATCGTGCGTTTTCTTAATACTTCTTAAATTATATTTCCGCTATTACAGGCGGCGACAGATTTTCCACGTCCCCATTCCCCTGTGTCCACTGATACAATGATGTCTCCTTTGTAAAAGACATGGCCTTCACCATTACGAGCATCTCTGAATTCGTCACCGATGGTGTACTAAACTGTAATCTTCGTTCATTACCTTCCTGCTACTGTTGAACGTTCATACAAGAAAAGGAGCTTTGAAATGTGGTTCCACAGACGAATAAAGAAAGATTAGACGGGTGGATCGAATAAGTAATGAGGACGTACTGAAAAACTCGGCAGAGCTTTACTGAAAGAAAGGTTTAGTTGAAGGGTCACATCCGGAGGCATGTAAGGTATCGCCACCTTGCTAATGGAGGGAAGTGTGTGGGGTAAAAACTGTGCAGGAAGACGTACTAAGGCGCAACAGTCATGGACTCTGCGGCTGATCCCGACGGAGGTTCGAGTCCTCCCTCGGGCATGGGTGTGTGTGTTTGTCCTTAGGATAATTTAGGTTAAGTAGTGTGTAAGCTTAGGGATTGATGACCCTAGCAGTTAAGTCCCATAAGATTTCACACACATTTGAATTTATTTTTTATTTTTTTGAAGATCTAGGGAAAACTAGAGTAAGCAGGTTCAAATGGCACTGTAGATACAATTGAATTCTTGATTCAAAAGTAACGACCAGAAGCCTGGGCACACCTGTAGCATTGTTTACGAGAAGCAGGTTTCTTGTGGCTGTGACAGCAACTGTGTTCTTCAGTTCGTCGTCCGAGTTGAAGCGTTTCGCAGACCAGACACGTGGAAGTTGCACGGCGACATGTCCGGGCTGTAGGGCGGATGCTCAAGCTGGGCCTACTTGAACCTGGCAGTTACACTTTGTGTGACCTTGAAGACGTATGGACGCGCTTTATCGTTGAGAAGATCACTCCCTCCGAAGGCAGCCCAGACCGTTAGCTCTTGATGGATTGCGTAGGCTACGGAGTGCCTCATACTACGCGTCACTGTTAATGGTTTTTCCGTGCTCGAGGAACTGCTCGAGTCTCGGACCTACGAAATCAGAAAAGACGGTGAGCGTCACCTTACCTGCTGTGAGCAAAGCTTTGAATCCTTTAATGGGAGTCGACGGCGAATGCAACAACGCCGGTCAATACATTCGCGTCCCTGGCGATGTCTCACTACATTATCCCAACCAATTTGGCTGTTACGACGTTTCGTACCTGTTCATTTGAACACTCCTAATATGTACGCTACTCCCACGGATGTCCCTGCGCTGTTGATATCGTACACACCAACCGACAGTACAGAAAAAATATTGTGGACGGAAACTAATGATTAAAACTTAAATCACGTTTCTTTATCCACCTGGAATCTCATACGATTATGCCTTTCGCCTTGCTTCCGTTTTTATAAAGCGGCATGCGCCAGCCAGCGGTAGGTCGTTTGTGGAGCCGCGCAGCGCCACTCCCAATCGATGGGGGACAAAGGGCAGCGCAGACAGGTGGAGGTGCGCCTATTGTCCGCCCACGCACGTGCGCCGCTCAAAGGCTGTGACCGCGCAACACGCGCGCTAACGACGGGAAGCGCCAGCCTCAGGACACGGCCGACCTTCTGCTCCACAGGCGCCGACTCTCTTACACGAAACTAAAATAACGCCCAACAACAAAGTCCGCCTGCCCGGCGAGGGGTCAGCTTGCCTTACTGCCACACGGTTCCTGGTCTCCATAAAAATCTGTCCTTGATAGCTTTAGAAGCATCATCAGCTGAAACAAAGAAGAACGCTTTTGTTAAACTTATTAACTAGTCCTGCAGAAGCAAACTAGCTTTAAACTTTGAAGAAACATAGTCAACGTCGTTTCGCACTGCCAGTAACATCCTACGTCCTCTTCATGTAGTGTACCAACACAAAACCATAAACGGTGAAGAAACTTCGAACCTGGCCTGTATTAACGGAAATTTGAACTGGAAAACCCACGCAGCAGACCTGTTTCTTGAGGATCAGCTACTGTTACCATAAGAATAATTGCAAACTTCCGGTGTATAACAATTAGGATGTTAACAAATTTTGCATATTTTCTTTCACTTATGTACTAGAGTAATATCCTGTGGTACCCCCTCACATCGGAGCAAATTCACCCTTGTACGAAAGAAAGTTATTAGAATTTTGTGTTGGATTCCCACACATATATTCTTCGGGGACTACATTAATATCCCATTACTTGTTAAGCACGTTAATGTGGAAACTCATTTCTGGCTCTTAAGAATGCTTAGGGTATCTGCGTGCCGTCCTATGAAAGGGCTCCAAGGACATACTTCGTGCAGATTTTAACAACTATACAGCAGCTTACATCACTACGTCGTCTTTTTTTTCTCTCATCCCCCCCTTTCCAGCTCCCTCTCTCTCTCTCTCTCTCTCTCTCTCTCTCTCTCTCTCTCTCTCTCTCTCACACACACACACACACACACAGTTGAAGAACCCAGTAGAATCAATATGAATATTAGGTAAGGCAGAGTAGTCCTGAAGCCGTATGTTGTTTTGAAAATCTCGGTACTTCACTATGTGCACTAGGTGTGCTCCTCCAACAAATGGTTCAAATGGCTCTGAGCACTATGGGACTTAACATCTGTGGTCATAAGTCCCCTAGAACTTAGAACTACTTAAACCTAACTAACCCAAGGACATCACACATCCATGCCCGAGGCAGGATTCGAACCTGCGACCGTAGCAGTCGCGCGGTTCCGGACTGAGCGCCTGAAGCTCCTCCAACACTTGAACTGATATAGTCAAGTCCGTTATAGGGGAACCTATTGTTGAATGTGGACTCCGAACCTCGCAGCAACTTGGAATTTTTTACTGCCAGAAGTGAAATAAGCTAAAGTTACCGGAGAAAATTTCGAAGACCGACTAATAATTGAATCTGAGAATTTCTGATTTAAAAGTACCCACTTGCGCATCTTAGTCACATAAATTTGAGGAAACAATATTAGTAACTTCAGATACAGTCACACACGAAGACCACAACGTACTGATAGGACAATAACGATGACATTGTGGATTCTGTAGTCTGTATTGTCATTGATTATTCTTTTCAATATTCAGACTCAGAGGCACTTAACACCTATTACATATTTCCTTTATTCACTGTTCGTCGCTAATTATGAATACTTGACAAAGACATAGAGAATATTAATTTTTCAGACGTCGTAGGTAGTAAAGAGTTGATTCACTGTGGAAATGCTAGTACAGAAGAATAATTGTAACGTAACGGCGATGATGACGACAGAGAGAAACGAAAAAGTAGAGCAACGTGCATTTGATTTCAAACATGGAGCGCGTAGCCTACCTGTCGAGCCTGAAGCACAGCTAAACTAAACGTTGCTGCATAAACCGCAATACATTATTGCTAGTCAAGACATACGCTTATTAGCCGTGTATCTTGCTTGTGGTATCTGCGTTACAGTAATGTACTAGAGACACACTGTGTTTAATGTATTAGGCTCATATACCCCGAAAACCTCAGTATCACCGCAGGAAACTAGGTAGCAATATAGATGACCTTCGACTCCGGCAAGCTGCTGCATTAAACAATTTAAAAAAAAAAAAAATACGCAAACGAGACCGATTTTACTTGATCTATCAAACTCTAAGGAAACAAAATATGTCACCCGGGGAGTAGACACTATTAAAAGCCTCAGGCGCATGCCAACGGGGCGGCGATAGGTTTCACATGTTTCACAGTGTCTACAAAGACGGCACAGCCCAGAGTGTACTTCCAGTGAGCTGAGCCGCCAGGTCGATAGCAAAAGGTAGTGACTGCTCTGACAGTGTAGAGAAACTGACCAATTTCAGACTTGTGTTGCCGCCTATCATCCGACGTGTTCACCCCTGGATGAAAGATATCCCCATTTACAAGTGATAGACGTCACCATTAACAATAATCAAGGAACGGATCTGCACCATCCTTCGACGGCTCGTTGTTAAAACGCATTTCGAGACGTCGCCGCCGATTCGAAGACTAGTCGGCATTGCATCAGCTGAGTAGTTGTCGCTACGTTGCAAGCAAAACTACCATATCTCACTCCGTCTCAAAACGTTGCCTGGCTGCTGTGGACGAAGATATTGCCACTGGATCGTGAAGTACTGGAACGTGTTCTCTAATGGATAACATATGTGAATGATGTGGAATGTCATTGTCACCGATCTTTTGATTAAGGTAGCATTGACCTTGAACCAAAACGGAAATATGGAGTTTTTGATGGCACAGGGTTTGTTGATTGCTCTTCACATTAACGAGATCAAGTAACATACCTGCCTCATCCATCAATACTACAGTTCTCGCCACTATCGTGATTGGTTACAAAAACTTAGGCATTGGCCTGGAACAACGCCCGAAATGCCAAAGAAGTAAACTTACGTAATCAGAGCGCCCTAAGCAATTTACTGTGGGAAGAACGGTAGGACACTGAAATATCATGCATCCAGTACGTTTACTAATCCACGATATAGTGAATCGCGGTTGTTATCTGGGCTCCTGGAACGAGGTACCAAATTCGATGTCCTGTCGTTCTACATTTCGAGCAACAGTACTGACGTGCCCAGGGTTACTGGTGCTTAGACAAAACTTAAAGAATTTGCGCCCACTCCTAACGACAACTATCAATGTTTTCATTCAACCATCACTGTACTTACGCTGTTTTCTTGCTTCACTGAAATCAGCACGGGTTTACAATTAAGTAAAAGAAACACAATTCAATTATTCTATTTTTGTGATACAATAACAATACACACTGTTCAGAATAGCACAGCTTGCACCGTAAATGCATATCCTTCACTGTTTCATTGTCGCCGGCCGAGGTGGCCGAGCGGTTCTAGGCGCTACAGTCTGGAACCGCGCGACCGCTACGGTCGCAGGTTCGAATCTTGCCTCGGGCATGGATGTGTGTGATGTCCTTAGGATAGTTAGGTTTAAGCAGTTCTAAGTTCTAGGGGAATGAAGACCTCAGAAGTTAAGACTCATACTGCATTTTGTTTCACTGTCGATCAATGCAACACCCTAATGAACAATCAGACGCAAAATATCCTCTTTACACTTCCGTTACATTAGTTCAAGTGTTGTAATGAGAGCAACTCCATCTAGTAGTCGTAATTAATAATGACACGAGAGAGGTGCGTCTTATGGAAATGTTGCTCTACACAAGTCAACCCTAATCTCCTGGCGATTTCCTTTAGTATTTGTTCGCCCCTCCAACCCTTTCTCCTCGTGTTACCCTTTTTTCTAATTAGTTCTGCTTCGCTCTCCGTCTTGTAATTCTTCGTTTGCCGTTCCTCGCTTTTCTTTCCCTTCTCACAAAAATGTGCTCCCACGAAAACTGAACACAGAACCCGCGACCCGGCTGGGATATTTGAATTACGGGCTCTTTACACGGGATATCCGAATTACGGGCTCTCTACACGCTCAGATTTGTCTGAGATCATGTTCACAACGACAGTCTGCCCATCTGGTCTGCAATTCGAATTTACACCTTCCAACCACAATGCTGTTTTCGCACAGTGCAGAGTATTTTCTAGCGATGGCCAAATTACGGAAATTTGCTTATAAGATTAGTTCTATAAAACGCAGAAGTTCAGTAGGGACTCGACTCTTCAGCTACGTAGGACAAAGAATTATTCTTTGTGTTGTTGCAGTAAGTTACACTGTATACAGGATGTTTCAAGAATACTTTCACAACACTGGGAACAGGTTCCTTAAGAGAAAACAATAAATAATGTCTGGTAAACATGGGCTTTAAATGCCTTAAGAGTTATGAACAGTTGTTCAATAAAAGAGGTGTGTTTCACAGTAGCGAAAATGAGAATGTGCTCATCGCTCTTACGGCGTGCATTTTAGAGCCCATATTTATTAGAAACTTTTGTTCTTGTTTTGGTGTAAGGAACCTGTCAAAGTATTTTTGAAACACCCTGTATAAGGAGAAATGACACTGTAATCGGAAATCACTAAGTGCTTACGAAAGACTTAGACTCACATTGAGGTACTTGGCAGGTGGCAAAAGCAATGATTATCTAAAATTTTCTGTTGTGGTATCACCGTCACTGTTGAGGTACATCATTCTACAAACACATCGTGCCAGAATGAAGTACTAAAGCACTTCATCTGATCAAGCGCAACCAGACCTCGCACAGGTCGAACACAATACTAACAGAGACAAATTTTTCCGTCGGGGGATTAGATCACACGCAACTATTTGTCTGTGCAAACACTGTCTGTACAGACAAATTGATGTAAATATCTGAGCGTGTAAAGGGTTCTTTACGCCACTGAGTAAGTCATTATAAGACCACGGGGGAAGGCAGCGTGCTAAGATGCGCCAAAATTTCCAATACCATTTCGTGATTTGTAAAGCCACTCACTGAACATCGACTGTGATGTGCGTGAGACGGGAGGGCCAGAGCGTGCAGCAAACGCACGTGTTTTAGCGGCAGCTGCGTGAGAGGGAGCAGTGAGCTGGTGTAGCGCAGCTGCGGTTGCGGCCGTTTGCGTCACGGGTGCCCGCTAATTATAGTGGCCCAAGGCCTACCTGACGCCCGCCGACGCCGACTCCGACACCGACGCCATGCCGACGACCACGCAAGGTCGCTCGCCCGCCTTCCCGCTCACATTTACAGCGCACCGCCATCTCCCTATCGCGTCCTAATCACAAAAAAATGGTTTAAATTGCTCTGAGCACTATGGGACTTAACTTCTGAGGTCATCGGTCCCCTAGAACTTAGAACTACTTAAACCTAACTAACCTAAGGACATCATACACAGCCATGCCCGAGGCAGGATTCGAACCTGCGACCGTAGCGCCTAGAACCGCTCGGCCACCCCGGCCGGCTCCTAATCACAAATTAACCCCCGATTGACTGTTAAAAAAAAAAAAAGCACAATAGATATATTTTTGTACACAATCTGTACTTACATGTTAACATTTCTTCTCCACATGGCCACCATCGAAATTCTAACATGTTTCGTGCCGTGACACCAGCTTACCCCTTCATCAAACAATGGTGCCGCCTGGTGCTTCACATAGTTGCCAGAACCATGCTTTCTTCATCGTCGGTCGCGAGGTGCTGGGTAGCAGCTAAGCTGTTTAGTCGCTTCGTGCCCAGTCCGTAATGTAGGGAGGACAATGAAAATTGTCACAGCCAAAGAAGCCGTGCACTCAGATTCGCTGTGTGGGGTCGCCGCTCTGTCATGATGGAGAATGATTGGAGAATGATATTCCTTCGGTAATCATCCTGCGCCGTTTATTTGAACTGACCTTCGCAGTTTCGTAAGTCTCACAACAAATCTGTTATGTCACAGTATCCTCACTCGTCACTCTAATAAAACTATTGTGGAAATTTATTTGCGAGCTCAAAAAACCATAGCAATCATTTGTTGTGAAAATTTCTTTGCGAGCCCAAAAAACTATAGCAATCATTTGCGGTTTGACAGTGCCTGCTTGATTTTTTTGACTTCTGAACTGGTCTTTAGTTTCAGAATTCACGTACTGCACCCACGTCTCGTGCCCACACTATTGCGTTCCAGAATTCCTCCCTCTCTGAGCGCTGAAATACTGTCAAGGTCGAACTCTTTCCTTTAGTTTTGCGGACATCAGTTAGACATCTTGATACCCACAATGCACAAAACTTGTTAACCTTATCTCTCTGTAAAAATGTCAAAGAGGGTTGTTGAAATCTGAGACATATCTTCAGAACAAGTTTGCAATGACTATATAGTGTCTGGATAGTACTATACAGTATCCTTCGGGCATACATGCATCCCCGAAGGAACAGTCACCGTCGACAATCTACAGCCATATTAAATGAAAGAAAAGTAGTCGCAATTTGCGAATATGTCCTACGCCTTCAGAATGTTCAGGAATTTTAACGTCTCGCACGCGCAGTTTCGTCAACACGCTGGACGAGTTCATCAGTCTCCCTCGACCACCATGCACATGTGTGACCAGCCTCGAATTTTCTGCAACACTCCTTCACAACACCAATAACCCCATTCTCTCACACACGGCACAATCGACGATGGACGTCAGCCACAGTTACTCTTGCTTGCAAGAAGCGATTGACAAGACGTGGCTTCTCAACCGGCGGGACATGAAGTAACACCGTCCATTTCAATCGCTTGCTGCTTACGCACTCACGAACGCAACAGTGCTGAATTACGTAAGATGACCTTCAAAGTCTCCTTTTCCAACCACGAAAGCGCCATGAAGCTAGTTTATTTTTAATAGCCCATCGGATTTAATTTATGTAAAACCCTTCTACTTGTAACGAAGGTGTGTATTCCAGTAAGTTACGATATGAAAAGCATTGTATAGGCCTTATAACCACTTTTGCACCTAGACTAAAATCTTCTTCACAAGCAGAACGCACTGCATTACCCTGGATGGAGTCATCTACACACACAAAAATAATTCTGGGTTTGCCATAAGAATGTGTGATAGCGGTTTTGCTGTTCATGATAACAACTTATGACTTAGCTGATAGTATTAGTTACAACCACAGATGCTTTGCGGGTGGCCCCGTTTCCTGAGACGGAATTTTCTTTGATAAAAAACGCAGTAATAGCCTCGTATATAACAACAAATTACCAACATGGTTCAAAGGTGACATACTAGCTCCTGATGTAGAGAAATGTGAAGTTGTGCACATTACTAAACATGCAGGTTTTGTGCAGTGTTTGTCTATACAATTAATAAATCTGAAAAAAAAGTTGATGAGGTGAACTGCAACAAGCACGGACTTTGCGTAGCGAGTGAAACAAATGCAGACATCGCTTTAACAGTGAGGTAACAGGAAACAGTTTGTCTCCAGGTGCTCCGCCAAAATGTTTCTAACACTCCACACACACACACACACACACACACACACACACACACACACACACACACACACACACAAAACAGATTGCTTTAAGATACATTAGTCGTTCAGAATAAGCTGTGCCTCTTGTTGATTTTCACTTCCACAATATGAAATGAAAGTTTCCCGAACAGTAACTCACTGACTACTAAGTGAAAATTTGGGTTTTTGATCACTGAATACCTACTACGATTATTTCTTTGGTTCTGGCGAAGCTCTGCGCAAAGGAAGGAAAAAAAATACGAGTAGCATCGTGTTTTGGATTGTGCTTTTCACTCTAAGACTCAAATAGTAACTGGTTAGGTCTGCTGGTTCGCAGATTTGAATGCGCGCCAACATGTTATATTGTAAGATGTATGAAAAACATGTTTCAAATCATTATGGTCAATAAATCAATTTTATATATGTTTTACATTTTCAACAAACTTCTCAGAAAAATATTACCAAAAATTCGTGCTATTTTTCCCACTGCTAGTGGATTCAGATTGTGAAGGGAGACGAAAATTTAATAGTCATGGGTGACTGGAATTCGAGTGTAGGAAAAGGGAGAGAAGGAAACATAGTAGGTGAATATGGATTGGGGGACAGAAATGAAAGAGGAAGCCGCCTGGTAGAATTTTGCACAGAGTACAACATAATCATAACTAACACTTGGTTTAAGAATCATGAAAGAAGGTTGTATACATGGAAGAACCCTGGAGATACTAAAAGGTATCAGATAGATTATATAATGGTACGACAGAGATTTAGGAACCAGGTTTTAAATTGTAAGACATTTCCAGGGGCAGATGTGGACTCTGACCACAATCTATTGGTTATGACCTGTAGATTAAAACTGAAGAAACTGCAAAAAGGTGGGAATTTAAGGAGATGGGACCTGGATAAACTAAAAGAACCAGAGGTTGTACAGAGATTCAGGGAGAGCATAAGGGAGCAATTGACAGGAATGGGGGAAATAAATACAGTAGAAGAAGAATGGGTAGCTTTGAGGGATGAAGTAGTGAAGGCAGCAGAGGATCAAGTAGGTAAAAAGACGAGGGCTAGTAGAAATCCTTGGGTAACAGAAGAAATATTGAATTTAATTGATGAAAGGAGAAAATATAAAAATGCAGTAAGAGAAACAGGCAAAAAGGAATACAAACGTCTCAAAAATGAGATCGACAGGAAGTGCAAAATGGCTAAGCAGGGATGGCTAGAGGACAAATGTAAGGATGTAGAGGCCTATCTCACTAGGGGTAAGATAGATACCGCCTACAGGAAAATTAAAGAGACCTTTGGAGATAAGAGAACGACTTGTATGAATATCAAGAGCTCAGATGGAAACCCAGTTCTAAGCAAAGAAGGGAAAGCAGAAAGGTGGAAGGAGTATATAGAGGGTCTATACAAGGGCGATGTACTTGAGGACGATATTATGGAAATGGAAGAGGATGTAGATGAAGATGAAATGGGAGATATGATACTGCGTGAAGAGTTTAACAGAGCACTGAAAGACCTGAGTCGAAACAAGGCCCCCGGAGTAGACAATATTCTATTGGAACTACTGACGGCCGTGGGAGAGCCAGTCCTGACAAAACTCTACCATCTGGTGAGCAAGACGTATGAAACAGGCGAAATACCCTCAGACTTCAAGAAGAATATAATAATTCCAATCCCAAAGACAGCAGGTTTTGACAGATGTGAAAATTACCGAACTATCAGCTTAATAAGTCATAGCTGCAAAATACTAACACGAATTCTTTACAGACGAATGGAAAAACTAGTAGAAGCCAACCTCGGGGAAGATCAGTTTGGATTCCGTAGAAACACTGGAACACGTGAGGCAATACTGACCTTACGACTTATCTTAGAAGAAAGATTAAGGAAAGGCAAACCTACGTTTCTAGCATTTGTAGACTTAGAGAAAGCTTTTGACAATGTTGATTGGAATACTCTCTTTCAAATTCTAAAGGTGGCAGGGGTAAAATACAGGGAGCGAAAGGCTATTTACAATTTGTACAGAAACCAGATGGCAGTTATAAGAGTCGAGGGACATGAAAGGGAAGCAGTGGTTGGGAAGGGAGTAAGACAGGGTTGTAGCCTCTCCCCGATGTTGTTCAATCTGTATATTGAGCAAGCAGTAAAGGAAACAAAAGAAAAATTTGGAGTAGGTATTAAAATTCATGGAGAAGAAATAAAAACTTTGAGGTTCGCCGATGACATTGTAATTCTGTCAGAGACAGCAAAGAACTTGGAAGAGCAGTTGAATGGAATGGACAGTGTCTTGAAAGGAGGATATAAGATGAACATCAAC
This sequence comes from Schistocerca serialis cubense, assembly GCF_023864345.2. Taxonomy (NCBI): domain Eukaryota; kingdom Metazoa; phylum Arthropoda; class Insecta; order Orthoptera; family Acrididae; genus Schistocerca; species Schistocerca serialis. Next base: position 316,138,916 of record NC_064645.1, on the reverse strand, counting down.
AAAAGCAAAACAAGGATAATGGAATGTAGTCTAATTAAGTCGGGTGATGCTGAGGGAATTAGATTAGGAAATGAGGCACTTAAAGTAGTAAAGGAGTTTTGCTATTTGGGGAGCAAAATAACTGATGATGGTCGAAGTAGAGAGGATATAAAATGTAGGCTGACAATGGCAAGGAAAGCGTTTCTGAAGAAGAGAAATTTGTTAACATCCAGTATAGATTTAAGTGTCAGGAAGTCATTTCTGAAAGTATTCGTATGGAGTGCAGCCATGTATGGAAGTGAAACATGGACGATAAATAGTTTGGACAAGAAGAGAATAGAAGCTTTCGAAATGTGGTGCTACAGAAGAATGCTGAAGATTAGATGGGTAGATCACATAACTAATGAGGAAGTATTGAATAGGATTGGGGAGAAGAGAAGTTTGTGGCACAACTTGACCAGAAGAAGGGATCGGTTGGTAGGACATGTTCTGAGGCATCAAGGGATCACCAATTTAGTATTGGAGGGCAGCGTGGAGGGTAAAAATCGTAGAGGGAGACCAAGAGATGAATACACTAAGCAGATTCAGAAGGATGTAGGTTGCAGTAGGTACTGGGAGATGAAAAAGCTTGCACAGGATAGAGTAGCATGGAGAGCTGCATCAAACCAGTCTCAGGACTGAAGACCACAACAACAACAACGGTCAGACTATTCCATCGCACCTAGTTTCCTCGGAGAAAAAGATTTGCGAAGTGCCCATTATGAAAATGTACTTGAGAGAGAGAGAGAGAGAGAGAGAGAGAGAGAGAGAGAGAGAGAGAGAGAGAGAGAGAGAGAGAGAGAGGGGGGGGGGGGGAGAATTGAAACTTAACCTGAAGTTTAATATGGTACAAACACACTGCATATAAGGAAGGTATCCCCAACCATGTGATGATGAGAAAACACTTCTTAAAACTTACCATAGTGCATAAAGTAGTGGTCATTGCGGTAAAAAAAATGGATGGAATGATTTTAATTAAAATAGTGTGGTTCTTTCATATACAGTTCGGATTTAAATCGTCTTTGGATACAACGTCCAAGGAACATAGGAAAGTTTGGGAGGTATATGTTGAATTTTATATTTTGATGTACTGTATTTACACTTAAGGCCACAGATTACGGCTGCGCAAATATTACAGAACACGAGTAATCAGACAGACGTTTATTCAGCACAACTAACTTTAGCAATCACTCAAGCGAGGCCAAACTCTTTCAATTACTGTTATCCAGGAAAAAATGTCGACCAGTCTGCGGAGCGTTTGCTCTCTTTCATTAGCGACAGAGAAGCCAGGGCCGGGTTGTTTTCCAAGTCCATACACAGCCGAAGCACCGGTTATGCTAATGCCTACCGACAGAGAGCGCTGTCAAAGAGCAGCAAAGGATATACGACGCCGAGCCGCCCGGTATGCGGTCGTTAATCACGGATAATTTGCATGGCGCCCACCGCCTCGTAATGTTCCAGGCGCTCTCTGCTTTGCCGTGACGACTACAGGTTTACATTTTATGGGATTGTCATCTGTGGGACTGAATGACGAGATCCGATAGGAAAGTCAATGTGTGTAGGCTCATGAAGTTCAGTTGGAAGGTTTACTGGTCGTCTCATTAATTCTAAAAGCGTATCCTCTCTCCTCTCTCCCCCTCCATATTGTATTTGTTTGGTCCGATGCGGCCCGCCACAGCTTCCTCTCCTACGCCAATCTCTTCATCTCACAGGAACACTTACACTCAGCGCTCTGAGATATTTAAATCTCAGTGGAACAGATATAACCTTGAAAAGGGATTATATGATAAACATCAACAAAAGTAAAATATAGATAATGGAATGTAGCCGACCTGAATCAGTGGACGCCGAAGGAATTGAACTACGAAATGAGATACTAAAAGTAGTGGATGAGTTTTGCTATCTGAGCTGCACAATAACTGATGGCAGCGAAAGCAGAGAGGATATAAAATGCGGACTGGCCATAGCACGAAATTCATGCCTGAAGAAAAGAAATTTGTTGGCATTGAGCATAAACTTAAATGTCAGAACGTTTGTCTGAAGGTGTTTGGAGTGTAGCCGCGTAGGAAGTGAAACATAGACGATTAGCAGTTCAGACATGAAGTGAATAGAAGCTTCTGAAACGTGATGCTGCAGAAGAATGCTGAAGATTAGATGGGTGAATCGCGTAACTAAGGGGCAAATACTGAATTGGAGAAAAAAATAATTGTTTCATAACTTGACTAAAAGAAGGGAGCGGTTGATAGGGCACATTCTGAGATATCAATGGATCACCAATTTATCCCCTGGAGGGAAGTGTGTGAGGTAAAAGCTGTAGCAAGAGACCTAGGGATGAATGCAGTAAGCAGGTTCATATAGATATAGGTTTCAGCAGTTATTCTGAGATGCAGACGCTTGCGCAGGGTACAGTGGCTTAGAAAGTTGCAACAAACGAGGTGTCGGAATGAAGACCACTACAGCAACACCTCTCACTTCAGTTATTCCCTGATGTCTGAACATTGTCCTATTATCCTACTCTCTCGTCACACATTTCTCCAGGATGTGACAAAACACAATCCGCTTATTTTCGTGTTTTAAAGTAGCGCAATAATTTTTTCCCTAGTTTTGTATCTCTCCTATCTATTAGGCGCTACTGCCAAGTCATTTTCACTTATCACTCGCAATGGATAAAAAAAAGGAAGTGACTTGTTCTGTCTTCTGTTCTGAGACAGTATTGTAGAGCAGACGGAAAATCTCGATACTGGCTCGCATTTGTAACTAAGCAGCTCGCTGGTTGCTACTAGTTTTCCTCAACATAGCGCGAAAGTTGTAATCTTGGTGGGAACAGATACATTACATAGACGCTAGTACCGAAGGGAGCCAGAAAACCTGCAGGTAATATTATTAGTTATCTAATTAGCTTACTGAAAATTTAAAACTGTAATGGACAAAAAGATACTTCAAGAAAAGGTAGTTAAACATGGCGTTTCTTCGCGAATATAACATCGAAAAATAACAAAAGAAAATGCAGTTCGTTAGTACGGACACCCTTATCGTTTGCTGCGAAATGTTGGTGGGAATTTTATAACATGGAAAAACGTCTGTTGCAACATATCCTTCCTTAAATCATTTTATGAACATATGTATAAAAATAATTTCTTGGGTTACAGTTCACAAACCAAATAAATCACTGAAATAGTCTTAACTCCCAGTACTTAACAAGAAGGGTTTACTTACTTTTTTTTTTTTTTTATTATTGCACATGCTCTACGAACGGTACAGCTTAGTGATAAATAATGACTGAGTAAACATCAGATTGTTACCAAACAATTCGTCAAAATCTCTATTTTGCTTCAATATCATAATGAAATGGTTTTAATTAGAAGCGAACATGATCCGGTCAGTGAAGACTGTTGTTGATGGTCTTCTTCTTTCGTTTCACCCTACGTTGGGGCCCGGTAAATCAATCAATTTTTAATATTCTGTGCCTTTCTATTAGCCCAGTACTGTTTCATTCCTTTTAATCTTGCTTTCCTTTCTTCTTCAGAGATTTGGATTGTTCGTTTGGTGTCCGTTTTGACTTGGAACCTCTTTTTTATCCTTGAGCATATTTTCTGTGATTTGGAGTTCTCTTCAATCCTTCTCCGTTTCCTTAAACCATTTTTTTCTTTTTTGCGGAAGTAATCAGTCTTTTTGTTAATCTGGTTAGGTTTCATTCTGAGGTTGTGTCCATAACAATCAATTCTTCTTTTGCTCTCTGTGTTTGAGAGTTTTTCGGTAGTTTGGTTAAGGATTTCATTTTTAATGACAATTAGTTTGTTGTAGAGGAATCTAGTCTATTAGGGTAACAATTCTTTCACGTTTGTTACAGGAATATCAACAACTGAATTACATAATGTTTAAATATCGCTTGGCTGCCACAGGTTCTATCTAATAAAACTTTCACATTGAAACTTCAAATCGGACAAAATGCCTGATGATGATAATTTATCCAATATAAAACACACCACTCGAAGACAATAATTCATTGTCTAATGTGTCACGAGACATTTTGTTGACGTGCTCACGTTTCAACCAAAAGGCAAGAGTCCGACATCTGGTTCACTCCCACTAGCGATTCAAGGGCACTGCGCAAAGAACAACGATGAACTATAAACACCGTCACCGGCGACGATAATATTCTACCATTGGGTACAACTTAACCAATTGTGCTGCATGATTATGGATAGGTCACGATACATCACGCCGCAGAAAAAAATTAACTCTTTAAAAAGTGCACGTGATTAATCAATATGTCGTGAATTGGGAGTATATAGGATTCTCACAAGACGATGTTCTGGTCTAATCGAATTTTGGCTATCTACATCTACATCCATCTACATCCATACTCCGCATGCCACCTGACGGTGTGTGGCGGAGGGTACCTTGAGTACCTCTATCGGTTCTCCCTTCTATTCCAGTCTCGTATTGTTCGTGGAAAGAAGGATTGTCGGTATGCCTCTGTGTGGGCTCTAATCTCTCTGAATTTATCCTCATGGTCTCTTCGCGAGATATACGTAGGAGGGAGCAATATACTGCTTGACTCTTCGGTGAAGGTATGTTTTCGAAACTTTGACAAAAGCCCGTACCGAGCTACTGAGCGTCTCTCCTGCAGAGTCTTCCACTGGAGTTTACCTATCATCTCCGTAACGCTTTCGCGATTACTAAATGATCCTGTAACGAAGCGCGCTGCTCTCCGTTGGATCTTCTATCAACCCTATCTGGTACGGATCCCACACTGCTGAGCAGTATTCAAGCAGTGGGCGAACAAGCGTACTGTAACCTACTTCCTTTGTTTTCGGATTGCATTTCCTTAGGATTCTTCCAATGAATCTCAGTCTGGCATCTGCTTTACCGACGATCAACATTATATGATCATTCCATTTTAAATCACTCCTAATGCGTACTCCCAGATAATTTATGGTATTAACTGCTTCCAGTTGCTGACCTGCTATTTTGTAGCTAAATGATAAAGGATCTATCTTTCTGTATATTCGCAGCACATTACACTTGTCTACATTGAGATTCAATTGCCATTCCCTGCACCATGCGTCAATTCGCTGCATATCCTCCTGCATTTCAGTACAATTTTCCATTGTTACAACCTCTCGATACACCACAGAATCATCCGCAAAAAGCCTCAGTGAACTTCCGATGTCATCCACAAGGTCATTTATGTATATTGTGAATAGCAACGGTCCTATGACAATCCCCTGCGGCACACCTGAAATCACTCTTACTTCGGAAGACTTCTCTCCATTGAGAATGACATGCTGCGTCCTGTTATCTAGTAAATCCTCAATCCAATCACACAATTGGTCTGATAGTCCATATGCTCTTACTTTGTTCATTAAACGACTGTGGGGAACTGTATCGAACGCCTTGCGGAAGTCAAGAAACACGGCATCTACCTGTGAACCCGTGTCTATGGCCCTCTGAGTCTCGTGGACGAATAGCGCGAGCTGGGTTTCACATGACCGTCTTTTCCGAAACCCATGCTGATTCCTACAGAGTAGATTTCTTGTCTCCAGAAAAGTCATTATACTCGAACACAATACGTGTTCCAAAATTCTACAACTGATCGACGTTAGAGATATAGGTCTATAGTTCTGCACATCTGCTCGAAGTCCCTTCTTGAAAACGGGGATGACCTGTGCCCTTTTCCAATCCTTTGGAACGCTACGCTCTTCTAGAGACCTACGGTACACCGCTGCAAGAAGGGGGGCAAGTTCCTTCGCGTACTCTGTGTAAAATTGAACTGGTATCCCATCAGGTCCAGAGGCCTTTCCTCTTTTGAGCGATTTTAATTGTTTCTCTATCCCTCTGTCGTCTATTTCGATATCTACCATTTTGTCATCTGTGCGACAATCTAGAGAAGGAACTACAGTGCAATCTTCCTCTGTGAAACAACTTTGGAAAAAGACATTTAGTATTTCGGCCTTTAGTCTGTCATCCTCTGTTTCAGTACCATTTTGGTCACAGAGTGTCTGGACATTTTGTTTTGACCCACCTACCGCTTTGACATAAGACCAAAATTTCTTAGGATTTTCTGCCAAGTCAGTACATAGAACTTTACTTTCGAATTCATTGAACGCCTCTCGCATAGCCCTCCTCACACTACATTTCGCTTCGCGTAATTTTTGTTTGTCTGCAAGGCTTTGGCTATGTTTATGTTTGCTGTGAAGTTCCCTTTGCTTCCGCAGCAGTTTTCTAACTCGGTTGTTGTACCACGGTGGCTCTTTTCCATCTCTTACGATCTTGCTTGGCACATACTCATCTAACGCATTATGTACGACGGTTTTGAACTTTGTCCACTGATCCTCAACACTATCTGTACTTGAGACAAAACTTTTGTGTTGAGCCATCAAGTACTCTGAAATCTGCTTTTTGACACTTTTGCTAAACAGAAAAATCTTCCTACCCTTTTTAATATTCCTATTTACGGCTTAAATCATCGATGCCGTAACCGCTTTATGATCGCTGATTCCCTGTTCTGCGTTAACTTTTTCAAATAGTTCGGGTCTGTTTGTCACCAGAAGGTCTAATATGTTATCGCCACGAGTCGGTTCTCTGTTTAACTGCTCAAGGTAGTTTTCAGATAAAGCACTTAAAAAAATTTCACTGGATTCTTTGTCCCTGCCACCCGTTATGAACGTCTGAGTCTCCCAGTCTATATCCGGCAAATTAAAATCTCCACCCAGAACTATAACATGGTGGGGAAATCTACTCGAAATATTTTCCAAATTATCCTTCAGGTGCTCAGCCACAACAGCTGCTGAGCCAGGGGGCCAATAGAGACATCCAATTACCATGTCTGAGCCTGCTTTAACCATGACCTTCACCCAAATCATGTTGGCTATAGTACAAACCTTCATCCTAGCCGATATGAAAATTGCTTGTATGTCACACTAGAAATATGTGCTAAAGACTAAAAACAAACGAAACATATCTCCGTCCACCAGATCAATAAAGGGTGAAAAATTGCTGTAGAAGGAAGTCGATCGTCCCGTTCACAAGTCCGTCCCAGTAGCCCCTTTAACTGGTTGTGGGAATCTAAGGAAAATATTAATAAGGATGGCAACGAGTTCAATTTTCTACCAACTGCACCACTTCTATCGGTAAATACAAAAGTATCACTATACATTTCGTAGAAGATGTTCGCAGGGAGAGGGATTGTCTGTAGCCAGGAAGCACTACGGCCAATGATATACCTGTCCAACGAAGCTCAAGGACCGGCCAGAGTGGCCGAGCGGTTCTAGGCGCTACAGTCTGGAACCGCGCGATCGCTGCGATCACAGGTTCGAATCCTCCCTCGGGCATGGATGTGTGTGATGTCCTTAGGTTAGTTAGGTTTAAGTAGTTCCAAGTTCTAGGGGACTGATGACCTCAGAAGTTAAGTCCCATAGTGCTCAGAGCCATCTGAACCATTTTTTGAAGTTCAAGGTTACGTGTGCACGACTGCCATAGCCGGGTGTCCGTGAACTGCTTTCACGGCGGGGTCAGCTCGCGCCGTACCGGACATACTTCATCTCTGCTGCCTGTCCTAGATCCCAAACCAGCAGCTACACGTTCCTGCTAGTGTTTTTACCTCCTCGTCTCCCAATACAGTTCACCAATTTCCAACTGAGAAAACTCGCGTCCTCGGACACACTGTGGGAGATATACAGGCGTTTCTCTTCTGCTCTTAATGAAGGACGCTACAAAGAATGGAATAAAGAGGTATAGTGAAACTGATAACGAGGTCGTTAGTGGTGCAGCAGTAGATATAAGGGGCAGTCATAAATTATCATCTCGAAAAGACAAAGTTACGTAATTAAATTTTTTTCTTGTTTGTAGGTACGTGTTTACAATACTGGCAGACGAAGAAGCACCATAGAAAACCGCTATAGGAACCAAAATAAAGTGGCGCAGTAGTTTGATAAAATGGGGCATTGTGCGCTAATTCGTTTTCGGTGGAGTATCGTTTTCAGCGGAACGGAAATGTTGCAGCTGAATCAGGCTATTCTAGACGGCTAAACAGGTGATCTGGATTGGCCTGAAGTGAGGCAAGGAACCCTGAAAAACCTAAATAAGGATCTGCGAGGGTCTGTTTGTGTAAGGGGCGATCGTCAAGTTTCCGTTCGAAGGCCGTACATTCCAGAGTCGGAATGCTAATCAGGCAAAATCGCCGTGAGCTCTGTGGAAATCATCCCACAGGCACACCACGCTGAAGATTACTGTTTGGTAAACCACCGTGTCCTGCTGCGTGAAGAAGTCCGGCACTGCCTGCTACACATCCCCCCCTGACAGGAATCTCGACCCTTCACTGCCTTTTTTAAGGGACCTATGGCGTGAAAATCGCACGGAGAGAGATCAGTACTATAGGGTGGGTGCTCGAGTGTCTCCCACTTGAGTTGCTGTAATTTCCGCTGCCCTCAGAGATTGACCGGCGTCTTGTGTCAAATCGCGACCACCTCGGAACATGGCGCACCATTTCACAACTGCGGTTTTCGAGACATGCTGCCTCTTACACGTTCTTTATTCTGCGATGGATGTCCACCGGTGTTTGTTCTTCGGCAACCAAGTAAAGAATAATAGCACGTTGATCCTGTTTGGACGCATTCGGTAATAACGATGCCACACTTCCCGTTACCGCATTTACCGCATGCACGTCGGCAAACATGAATGTCAACACTAATCCCTTGCCCATACATCGGTGTTTATATACCCGCATCGGCGTCGCGCTACCTCCCATATATGTAGCAGCAATGCCTTCAAACGGAAACTTTCTGGTCGTCCTTTATACTTTGCTCCTCCTCAGCACAGAGCCTCACGATAGACTAATATACAGTACAAGTGCCACTGCACTATAATGAAGAAAAGACGGGCCCAAAGGCGCCACCTATATCTTACAAGTTAAAACAATTTCAAAAATATCTCAAGTATCAGCTTGGTGCCACATTATAACCGTAATTCAGATTGTTATTTATCGTTTAGCGACCGGCTACCGTGGGCACAGGATGGAGCGGTACGGTCTCGGAGAGAATGACGAAGCAGCCAGTAGTCGCATGACTCAATGCAAGTACGTAAGGCTTAAAGCGGAATGTCTATTGTCTCCGAATCTTCCGAAGTACAAGCGCAGTATTGTGCCACTTCGTACGTCCACGGTTGGGTGAAGAGGATTAGTTAATGCGTGTCGCATGCCTCTTTAGAAATGTAATCGTGACGATCAGAATAAAACATATTGACCTGCACAGGACAATCATTGCGGGTAGGAGAAACGTGATCGCGTGCAAGTCGACTCCAACGCTGCCCGTTATTGTCTGTGCTGCAGTCAGTGACGTAGGATACCGTGAGTGGGTGCTGAGTCGAAGGGGGAAGTGGGGAGGGGGCACTAAAGGCCGGATACAGCTAACCTACTTGTTAACGACCGCAGGAGGTGCCCGCCGTAGGTGGCGAAGCTTGAACTGCGGGCTAAGTGGACTATTTGACGCAAGGTTGTAACATAGTTCTGAAGTGTCTGCCACTGCGGCTGCTTGCTGTATTGTTTTTGTTTTAATTTACTTTTTATAAGAGTTAACCTGTGGTTTAACAAAGCCACACTCTCATTATGACCATCTTCGACAGAACAGCATTTATACATATGATAATTCGTTTTCCTATCTAAGTCTATACTTTGAGCCAGTATAAGAAACTACACGCTCTGCACCTACACGTCGTTTGCTTCACGTGACATGTTTTCCGTTCATTCATATTGTATATGCTTATCATATTATCTTCACATATACCTAACGACTTCTATCGTTTGTTTCGTGAATCTGCTATTTCTCCAGACGCAAAGTATTTGTCGCTATTAATCATGTATGTGCCGGTAGTTGTGGCACCAACAGTCTCTTTTATGGCGAGAGTTTGTCATACACAATGTTTCACCGCCTTTTGTATCCCTAGATTTTAAAAGTTTCCAGGTCCTCGCCCTCCCCCTCCCCCCCCCCCCCCCCCACCACTGTTTTTCACGCTCAGCTCGCGCCCAGCAGCGTTGCGTTCTAAAAGCAAAATTTCAGAATTTCCCCGTTTTCACAACAATGAAGTAAACATTGTTTGCATGTACTAGTGTGCTCCTACTGTCTTCTCTCTTCGATCATCCTGTGTAATTGTGCTATATCGACAGCAGAAATCGTCCTGTTTTTCTACAACTCATCTTCCACAGATTTCATAAACAATGCATAACTATCTTTCTTCTACTATTTCTCGCTTTCCTATAGATTCTTGTTCATTCTTAACCCGAATTCGCGGCTCTTTAAGCTGTCCATTCGACAGTCCTATCTCTCCCAACAACTGTGCCGAGAGTCTTTAGTCATTTGTGAACCACAGAACCGCTATTTGTTACACTTTTTCATATTGCTTGTTCTGAGCCAATTCTATGCACTACGGGCCTTGCTACTTCAATGCAACTGTATATAGGAAGCCGATTAGTGCGCAAACACTCGCAACTACATCAATGTTAGTGCTCCCAAGTTGTTGGAGAGCTCGAAGGGCTACCTAATGTTTCCAACGCCGAGGATACAGACAATACGTACAGCAATAGGTATCCTTCGAGGACAACACTATATTGTAATGCAGTGCCATAACAAAGTCCCACAGCAAACTTTCCGCTTTGACAGGGCTCAGGGATGAAATTCTTTGCAACTATTTCGGTCATCAGTCAACAATTACAAGGCTCATTCTTCAACGATGCAAATTAGTGTAGCTGTGAATTGCCATATTTACGGCCGAAATACGAAAAGAAACTGAACGTTTCATAAGCTACACTGCAATGCAAAGTTCCATTGTTGTCTATGAAGACAGTATTACAAGGTGTCAACCTACGTCGAACACATTAGTCACTGCAGTCAAGAGATTACCACATCCAGTAATAACTATGCGGTGAGCAACCGAGGCTAATTATGGCTACATATCGATAGTATAATCGGATGTGAATCTTCAAATCAAATGTAACTACCCATCTAGCATTCTGGCCGTACAACAGTGAGAATTGTGAAGTGGAATACCGTTAATCTCCTCATCAGCCATCAGCCAGCAAAGAAGTAGGTCACCCGCACACGAAATGGCTTGCTTTATGGCTTCCTTTCTTTGCCAATGCCGAAAACTGGCTGAACCAAAGCGGTCAGACGAGTGAAAGGCCTTAGCAGGCTGTACCACATTTATCGTTTACAGTGTGTATGTGGACTGCAGGCTAAAATGAGGGCAATGGACAGTAGCTTCCACCAATCACATCAGCCAGTCCATCATAATTTTATCACAAGAGCTCGATCTTGTCTTTCAAAATAACCAGATCATAAAATGTTAACACCTTCAGCATCGTTTTAATTCGAGTTAATAAGACTTCCAATATCTTTATCCCCTATTAATACAAGAGTAACGAATTTAACACTTCCAAAGCTGAGCGTTATCAGATCAGGTGCCACTTAACACTCGGGCAGTTTTCATATACAAAGATTGTCACTTAAAGTCTTCATAACATATACCATACTCGAATTAAGACCTTTTAAGGCGAACGAGTACCAGTGTGTCTCATTTAAAATTGGAGGTACGGTAAGTGACATTTTATCCGATTAAGTTTTTACATTTATTTCATTGTAAGTTGTTTTGCAATGAAAACTCAGCGAAAAGCACTGACACATGTGTAATTTTGTCTCCAAATATCAGTTTCTGTGTAAACACAAACACATAAACGAAGATGGGGAGATGTGTGACAACTCGGTGAAGGAAAACAAATCTTTTTTTAGAACCTCTGTTATGAGAAAAGAAGGCAGGTTAGTCAGTCGAAGTAGACGACTCTAGCTAGGCTGTAGTTCTTTGATGCTATAAACAACGTGAAAATATCCGAAATAACCATCGACCTGAAAATGTGGAAGATAATAACTGTAACCGTCTTCCGTGTACCCAGGAAGACGACTGTAATTTTCGTAAACCCAACGGTGACGTCATCGGCGAATGTAACTTAACAGCTCCTGTTATGACTCATTTCGAAATATCAACCATACAACATGCGGTTTCAACAGCACCAGATTGATGGACAAATGAGTCAGGATGTTATGGTTTTCTAGAGTTTTTATGTGATGTAAAACAATGAAGTAATACTCTCGTTTTTGATACAATGCTTTACCATTTCACCTATCGGGAGAAAAAAGTGTGTTGTGATACATGCGACAAAAGAGTTTCTGGTGAATGAGATTCCCATCGCCTTACACATGGCTTCTAATAGGGCAACGCAGACTGAACTGGGACTTTCACACCAGTCTCCTCTCTCTCTCTCTCTCTCTCTCTCTCTCTCTCTCTCTCTCACACACACACACACACACACACACGCACGACTCTCTGAGACGTTAGCTTTTTTTCTGTTTCCTTCGTCACATATTCGCGCTCTACAGTGCCTCAAAAATGGTTCAAATGGCTCTAAGCACTATGGGTCTTAACATCTGAAGTCATCAGTCCCCTAGACTTAGAACTACTTAAACCTAACTAATCTAAGGACATCACACACATCCATGTCCGAAGCAGGATTCGAACCTGCGACCGTACCAGCAGCACGGTTCCGGACTGAAGCGCCTAGAACCGGTCGGCCAGTAGACAGTGCTGTGCCGTGGTAATGTCTTCAGAGAAACTAATCGAAGTAGTTTACATCATCCAGCTCTTTATAATACAAGATGTTTTTTGAAATTACTCAAGCTCGACCTGCCTCTTCTTTGGTTATTTTTCAACCAACGTACTAAGAGAGGGAAAATCAGATTTTAGTCACTTGGAGGGCTCTTCAGAATGAAAAGGAGTCAGTCAGGGAGAATCTATTTCTCATTATCTGTTATCTACCTCAGATGTGTTGCGAAACATGAATTTAGGTTTGGAATGCGACATCAACATTAATGGTGAAAACTAATATCGCATTTGCTGATGTCATTGTTCAATGTACGACGAACTTCTATCAATAACTTTAATCCCAACACAGTAACCAAGTACGACTTTTCGCTAGCGAAATGAGCTGTTTAGGCAAGGACCCCGTGTCTAGACGGCAGAACTCACAAGCATTTTAAAATTGACAGTTGATTCAGAAGTGAAAATATTTATAATTCAGCTGATACTTTTGAGTATCTCCGTGATGCCTCCAAAGTATTAGGAGTTGGCGTAAACTGTTTCAACAAAGTGCGAAGTACAACATGAAATTCCAGAGCACTTTTTTTTAGTGCATACGGAACCTATCAGAAAAAAAGCAGTTGACCTAATAGTCATACCACCAAAAATTTATTTTAGTTAAAACTCACTCAAGAATTATCCAGACTACACAAGTGTGGTCATTGCAGCCGATTCGACCATTTGTTTGCATAAAAAATAAGAACTACATTAGCAACATAAAAGAGTAGGAGGGGGAAAAGGCACCGGTGAAGAAAGTATGGTGTCATGCAGACGACAAGAGACGAACAGTGAAAACTAAAAGAATTACGTGTCTACATGCGTAGAATAGCTTCAGATACTCACTTAAGGGTGTTTCACAGCCTGACACCACGTAACTGCCTAGACTTGGCCAAGGACAACCGGCATACGATTTTCCAGTCACATACATCTGGAGAGAAAAAGAGAGAGAATCAGGATCGATGCGAACTGACTTGGCAGTGACTCAGTGTGCCGAGAACAAAGCCGCATTAACATAACTGGAAAGCGTTGCTGCGCGCTCCTGCTCGCTGCGAACCATGTCTGTGCGTACTTGGCAGTCAGTGAAACACAGTGCTACAGAAGAGGCTATATCTGAAATTATGTGCCCACGCGATCAACTGAAAATATTTGTAGATGAAGCTCTTCACTGTTATCAACTGTCTGATAACGGCAACGGACGAAAATTAAACGTAATGACACATCTGCACTTTCGTGTAAATTATCCCTAACAGAATATTGCGTCATACGGCCGATTACGGCGGTGACTGGACAGTCAGAAAAATAAACACTGATGTATGATGGAATGGCAGGGGGGCAGGCGCTCAGCCACAATGAGGATGATACACTTATGTAATGAGTCGCCTATTTCAGGCAAAGCGAAAACACGAATACGTTGCGCAATCATTCTACTAATTTTTAATGCTTCCTTTTCACGTAAGCTTTCATGGCTGGAAGTGCAACAGTTATTTTATCACGTAAGCTTTTATGGCTGGAAGTGCTATAGTTATTAAAATAATCCACGCTGTTAAGGGGTGGTCAAATGGATTTTCTCGGTAATTTCGCCTGTCTCGGAGAAGGATACATTCATGAGAACGGGTACAGGGAGTGGGTGTGTCTTCGATTCACTGTGCACAGTGACTCTTTGCGCGTTGCAGTTTCGTGGCGAGGTAAATCATGCCTGACATGTTTATAAAACTTGAGCGCGATTGGTTGTTGTCGGCTGTCATACACTACCCTATCGTCCATCGTTGGGAGACGGGGGCACTTCCTCATCACGCCGAAAACCAGCTACCGCGCGGGTTTAGCCGAGCGGTCTGGGGCGCTGCAGTCATGGACTGTGCGGCTGGTACCGGCGGAGGGTCGAGTCCTCCCTCGGGCATGGGTGTGTGTGTGTGTGTTTGTCCTTAGGATACTTTAGGTTAAGTAGTGTGTAAGCTTAGGGACTAATGACCTTCGCAGTTAAGTCCCATAAGATTTCACACACATTTGAATTTTGAAAACCAGCTACCAACTGAACTTAGCGCCACACTCTTTCCGACTGAAACTGCAATGATGTTTGTAATTTGTATTGCCTCTCATATAGATCACCAAAGTACCCGTTCGTGACTACCAGGACGAGAGCCTCATCACACTGAATACAGTACTTTCTTGACGACGAAAAGGTTCGCTGCAGCTGATATTTTCCTATCTTCCCTTCGATAGGTGGCTTTACATTGCTGATCTTTTTTCCACCATTCCCTTCGGCACGTCTGCTCACAACTAGAAGGTGTTATGTGTATTACATTTTTTCAGCAGTTTGGAAGCTTTTTATCCGGCATTCCTGTATCTTACCCTTGAAGTCGTATTCTACAACGTTAGCGTGCTTTTTTCAAGATCTTCTGAGTACATCCAATAGCATTTCTGATAATGGGTGAAAAGATCTTGGACTTCTATTTCCATTTCTTGTGACTTCAAAAGTGTTGCACCGCTGGGTGTGGAAGTTTCTTATGAAAGGGCAGAACGAGTTGCTCGCCTGCACTCACGTAAGCTATGGCAGCCTTTTAAACACAAACAAGTGACATGATAACATTCGATTAACGCGGCTATTGCCTTTTTCTTAGCATCGTCCTAGAGATTTCGCAGAATGTTTCAAAAACGAGGGTAAATTATTACAGCAGTTGTCGATATTATGCTGTGAATACGATACCATGATACGGCTAGAATTCGTCCTGTCGTTAAATTGTCCAATGTTCATTTTGTTTCTTTGTTGTAGCTGTTAATACATAGAAAGTCGTCCTTTCTTAAACATCACAGAAACAAACTTTACCGATGCAAGCGTTACTCTCATTGGATACTGGAATGAACTTGTGGGTGGTGCGCAATTCAAACTGCTGCAACAGCAATGAAATCCCCATATTCAATGTAATTTTACTTAATAATTTAATGTCAGACCTACAATAGAGTTATATGGCTGAATTTGATCAATTCATATCTGTTATCTTTTTTTAAACGTGTTCTGGCTTTAGACACAAAACATACCCTAGTAACATTAGTAAAATAAGAGAATGTTAGCGGCCGCAGTTTTTTTTTTTTTTGTACATATCTCACTCCTGAAGTTTTTGATAACGTAAGAAAACAGGACTTTCGCAAACAAATAATCTTCGTCTAAATTAATATCGCTGAGAGAGTTGGGAGAGAAGGAGGGAGAGGGGGAGGGGGAGAGGGAGGGGGAGGGAGAGAGGGAGAGGGAGAGAGGGAGAGGGAGAGGGAGAGGGAGAGAGAGAGAGGGAGAGGGGGAGAGAGAGAGAGAGAGAGAGAGAGAGAGAGAGAGAGAGAGAGAGAGTGAAGGGGGGGGCTGCATAATCATGTACGGTAAGATACATCTTGCTACCCTTCCTGCGGGTGTGCAATGTGCACGAGATACGAGCTCTTGACAGGCTGGGTAGTGGGTCGTAACTTTGGAAAGCAGATACAGATGAGTTCATCGTCGTTTTATCTCTGAGCAATCAGTAAAGTCTGCAGTTGCTCAGAAACGATAAGGATGGCGGCACTTACTGGCTTTGGCCAACCGCCATCCTAGCTCTCGCTGGACATCATAGCTGAAGTCCGATACCGCATGGGCAACTACCGCCTCGTAGATATATGCTGACGAGTGTTTACTGGTGTCCGCAGGGATGACGTGGCCGCAGTCCAGGCGGCACAAAGACGGCTCTCTTTGGCGCTGCCCAGAAAAGTTCTGCTACTAGCCTTCTGTTACAAGTGGAAAATATTTTATGGGCTTCTTTTTATCAGAGGTTGTTTTCTAAGTAATCTATGGCGCAATGAGTTCTGTTTCGATTTCCCTTCGTATCGTAACTTCTCTTAGCGCATTCTGGTTTGTTTGCTCATCTGCAAATCTACCTGAGCTGTAATCATTCATTATGCTATGTCCTCAAATGGATGTAGGGCGTAGGCTAACGTGAAGAGCTGCATCAAACCAGTCTTCGGACAGAAAACCACAACTAAATCACATGCCGTTAAAGACCTCCGATGAGGGCTATTACGCGTCTATTTCATTACATTGGCAAGATTAGGGGCCCAAGGCTCTTTCTTACAACTAACTACACTCCTGGAAATGGAAAAAAGAACACATTGACACCGGTGTGTCAGACCCACCATACTTGCTCCTGACACTGCGAGAGGGCTGTACAAGCAATGATCACACGCACGGCACAGCGGGCACACCAGGAACCGCGGTGTTGGCTGTCGAATGGCGCTAGCTGCGCAGCATTTGTGCACCGCCGCCGTCAGTGTCAGCCAGTTTGCCGTGGCATACGGAGCTCCATCGCAGTCTTTAACACTGGTAGCATGCCGCGACAGCGTGGACGTGAACCGTATGTGCAGTTGACGGACTTTGAGCGAGGGCGTATAGTGGGCATGCGGGAGGCCGGGTGGACGTACCGCCGAATTGCTCAACACGTGGGGCGTGAGGTCTCCACAGTACATCGATGTTGTCGCCAGTGGTCGGCGGAAGGTGCACGTGCCCGTCGACCTGGGACCGGACCGCAGCGACGCACGGATGCACGCCAAGACCGTAGGATCCTACGCAGTGCCGTAGGGGACCGCACCGCCACTTCCCAGCAAATTAGGGACACTGTTGCTCCTGGGGTATCGGCGAGGACCATTCGCAACCGTCTCCATGAAGCTGGGCTACGGTCCCGCACACCGTTAGGCCGTCTTCCGCTCACGCCCCAACATCGTGCAGCCCGCCTCCAGTGGTGTCGCGACAGGCGTGAATGGAGGGACGAATGGAGACGTGTCGTCTTCAGCGATGAGAGTCGCTTCTGCCTTGGTGCCAATGATGGTCGTATGCGTGTTTGGCGCCGTGCAGTTGAGCGCCACAATCAGGACTGCATACGACCGAGGCACACAGGGCCAACACCCGGCATCATGGTGTGGGGAGCGATCTCCTACACTGGCCGTACACCACTGGTGATCGTCGAGGGGACACTGAATAGTGCACGGTACATCCAAACCGTCATCGAACCCATCGTTCTACCATTCCTAGACCGGCAAGGGAACTTGCTGTTCCAACAGGACAATGCACGTCCGCGTGTATCCCGTGCCACCCAACGTGCTCTAGAAGGTGTAAGTCAACTACCCTGGCCAGCAAGATCTCCGGATCTGTCCCCCATTGAGCATGTTTGGGACTGGATGAAGCGTCGTCTCACGCGGTCTGCACGTCCAGCACGAACGCTGGTCCAACTGAGGCGCCAGGTGGAAATGGCATGGCAAGCCGTTCCACAGGACTACATCCAGCATCTCTACGATCGTCTCCATGGGAGAATAGCAGCCTGCATTGCTGCGAAAGGTGGATATACACTGTACTAGTGCCGACATTGTGCATGCTCTGTTGCCTGTGTCTATGTGCCTGTGGTTCTGTCAGTGTGATCATGTGATGTATCTGACCCCAGGAATGTGTCAATTAAGTTTCCCCTTCCTGGGACAATGAATTCACGGTGTTCTTATTTCAATTTCCAGGAGTGTAGTTATTCTTCATAAGCGCACAGGACAAAATACCAGTGCGCACGTACAGATGAATAGTTAGGCCTCTACAGATGGCGCAGCGATCGAGTAACGTGCTCAACTTCTACGTGAGAATAAAACAGTAGCGATCAGTGAGACATCAGTTGCAAGCACATACTGTACGTGAACATGGGTAAATGTAAGAACGTGACAGTGGGAGAAAGGGGCTGTGGCCATGGTGATACGGTGTATGGAGTTGCTGGATTTGCCGGTGTTTCGCGGCCGACTGTTCAGTATGTCTACAAGCAGTGGTGAAACACAAATGGCCACGGAACACAACGTCAGAATTGTGAGCAGAAAAAGATGCTTACTAGAGGGACCGGAGACGCGTTTCACAGCCTGTGAATCAAAATCGCTTCCAAACGCGACAGTAACTGCTTACAAGCGGTGAATAAAGGTCCATCCATCCTGTCGGAACATCGCGACGAGAATTGCATGCAATGAACATTCGGAGTTTGTCACCTGGCAAGAGGCTATTGCCCACACAGACACACAAAGACGACAACAGAAAAGATCACCGAACTAGAAGAATATGTGACTGATTTTCTGAACACTCCCCCACCCTATTACATCTCGAATGGCTGTAAGATTCCGACTTGAGACCCCTAGAACATCTGTGGGACATGTCGGAACTGTCGGTAAAACGTCCACATCAGAATCCCCCAATTTCGTGGAATTGCGCGATCAGATGCTCTGCGAGTCGCTTAACCTAGATGCGACGTATCCACAGAACATTCTGGACTCATTTCCTAACAGAATTCAGATGGTTATCAAATCACGTTCGGAATTACACGGTTTTAAGTGGTGCTTGTAATGATTTCTCTAGGGGTGACTAATTACCCGTATTTGTCCGGTGAGCGTGTTTAAGATTTCATTGTTTATGACTAACACGTTACAAGAGATTTTGTATTAAATCTAATATCTGGAAACAATTATGAAAATAGAAAGAACAAATACAGCAATAGCTACGGCAGCGAAAAAACTTTCTTTAGGTTTGTGAAGAGCTAAATAACAAAAATAAATTAAAGATAGGTGAATTTAAAATGTGGATCATATTAGCGGAAGACGTGAGGGAAGAGACGAGGAGACGGAGAGAAAACGAAGGGTAGTAGAATGCAAGTAATCAACAGAAAAAAAGTAGACCTGGCTGGCTGATAAACGAAAAAAAGAAAGTAACGTAACTTGAAAAATAAGTTTGCGTTTGTCTCGGTGTTTGACAGAGAGGAATGAATGGTTATTCATATTAATACTGAACGAAAAAAATTACGAGGACGGCTATGGTTGGACTTCAATATCTTTTCAAATGCAACATGGTATAGAGCCGTGAATAGACTACACAGTAGCTTGTGTTGCAGGAGGTCAGTAGCTGTGTTCAAGAACTTTGAAAATGGTCATGTTTTATATATGACACGCTGCTAGGATACTTCATAAGTGAGACCTTGTGTTTCAACTGTGAGACAAGGTAACTAGGGGCATACTCGCAGAGGAATCGATGAAACAGACATAGCATATGGAGCGCCGACTTGGTCAGAGGGGTGGAGCAGATGTAACGCACACAAGACTGATGGTAAATTACAATTGTCTAGAGTTTTTACAACCCTTACCACGTTTGATTACATCGGAGTAGTGGAGTTTCCACAGAACGGGTGACGGCACATGTAACTGTTTCACATCCCGTGACAATAAATTCGAAAACTGGAGGGCATAGAGAGAACAGGTAGTCTTTCTGCACCTGTAGGCAGAATTTTCCGTCCAGATGAACTGCTCATCCAAAGTTCCACCAGGTCCTACACCGTTTTTTGATGCGGTACTGGGATTGTATCGTAATAGTATTCAATTGTTCACGGAGCTCAGAACTAATTAATTTCGGATGAAGTACTAAAATTTCATTACACTTCCTCGCATTTAGTTTCAGACCCAAGATTTAGTTGTACCACAAGTGATAACTGTTAAAATCTGTTAACAGTATCTGGAGTTACCGTATCTAGTGCCCCAACAACATAGAAACTGCATACGGAAACTATTATCTGGGAAAACAGCGGTAAAGGAGAGAGGCTGCCGTTAAGGAGACCTGCTAATTCTAAGAAGAACACTAACACTATTGTGACTGGCGAAGTTTACATGTGTCCAGAAAACAACCTGTTCACGAAAACAATGCTATGGGATCTGTATCAACAAAGTAATCTTGAATTCTTCGTTTATACGGTTATAATGTCCGTAGTTACTGTACAATTAATCTATTTTTGCTGCTACTAAAAATGAGTATTTATTTTACCATATATATTTCGTCGTAATATTTATCATTCCTGAACACTGGCGATATTTTAAATGAATAAAACGAAAAGCGTATCGTAAAATAAATACGCATTCTTTAGTAGCTGTAAAGACGGATTTCAAATATTCCTAATAAATTCATTGTCGGTATACATGGTTCTGCTAAACTGTTGCCAGAAAAGATCAGCGCAGAGCTGATCGTTTTCCTGGGCTATCAACAATAGAAACGCAATGCCGTCGTATAAGCCTCCTTTACCGTGAACGGAAAAAACTATGGAAGACGTACTACAGAGACTTTAGAAGATCGTGAAAGTTCAACAGTTAATATTATGACAATATGTCTTTTATTATACGGTATATGCATAGTATGAGGAAAATGAAGTTGACAAGTCTACGAACAGTCTTAAAAAAAATTTATTCACTTGCGTAGATGTAGCTTCCAGCAGAGACTACAGCTTTCGAGATGATATTTCCCAACTCACAAGACCGGAAATGTCAGATGAACTTGAGGAGGAAACAACATATTATCCCGAGCGTCCTTATCCATTGAAGCGGTGAGTGCTACCGACAAGGGATCTCAAATTGATTCCGTACGTATGTATTTCCAGAAGGCTTCCGATACCGCTCCTCAAAAGCGGCTTCTAATCAAATTGCGTGCCAATGGAGTTACGTTTCAGTTGTGCGACTGGAGTCATGATTCCCAGTCAAGAGGGTGACAGTTCGTAGTATTTGACGGAACGCCAAAGAGTAAAATAGAAGAGATATCTGGGGTTCCCCACAGAAGTGGTGTATAATAAGCACCGTGCTGTTCTTAATCTATATAAATTATGTAGGAGATCATGAAAAAACCCACTAAAGAGATTGCCGACAATGCGTTTGTCTGTCCTCTGCTAGATTTTTGCTGTGCGATTTGGATCTTACCAGGTCGGATTGACAGAGTACTTCGATAAAGTTAAAAAAGGGCAGCTCGTTTTGTACAAACGGGCAGAGAGTGTCACAGTTATGATTAGGGAGGCAATCGTTAAAAAAATACCATTTTTAATTATTATTTTTGTTGCAGCGAGATCTCTTCACGAAATTTCAATAACCAACTTACTCCTTCGAATGCGAAATTATTTTATTGACACCCACCTCTTCTACAAAGAAATTAATGATCATCGTCGTAATAAACTAAAAGAATTCGTACGTAAATATTTAGGTGTTCGTATTTCCTGCGCGCTGTACGTGTGTCTAACGGTGGAAAAACAGTGTGATAGTGGTTCGATGAACATTCTGCCAGGCGCTTACGGGTGAACTGCAGAGTACTCTTGTAGATGAAGATAATTAGCGAGCATAAAAAAGAGGTGGGCGGCTGTTAAGCACCCTCTTCGCTAAAGGTTTTGTAACAGTTTTCTTTTTTCTTGCAGGAAACGTTACAACTTCCAACGGTGGAATTAAGAGTTTTTATGCCAAATTAGGTCCAATGCCGCTATTGGGTTCATGTTTCTATTATTTTCTTCCCCCGTGCATCTGCACAGCCTACAAGGACTTCCGTTCCCATCCGGTAGGATAGGCCGATGCTGTAATCCGAGACGCGACCTAAAGATACACGCAACGCGCCGCGGGTGCGTTGTGGCAGTGCGACGGAAATGCTTGCGCGAGAGGCAATTTATCTCTGCGCGCGCGGCAAAAACACCGCTCCGGCCGGCATACGATTACAGGCGCGGCCGAGTCGGCAAGGTCACGCAGAGGTCGCGCCGGTGATCGGCTAGCCACGGCGCCCGCTTCGCACCTCCGCTGCAGACTTTCTCCACGCACTGTCTTTGTTCTTTGCCGCAATGGTGATCGGTTCATCTACAGCGCCTACTTACAAATTTGGTTGCTACTTTCAAAGCATCGAGGGCGTTTTGTAGTTAATCCAAAGTCCGCAACAATTTGGTTTTCATTTAGAAAAAAAAGTCCATTGAACAAGTCGGTTTTATTACTTTTCTTGGTTGGACTCTCTCCTTTTGACAAAAAAAATTAAAAAATTCAATACAATGTACGGTATAGTATGGAGAACAGCAAGAAACAATGTAAGCAAGGAAGTAATAATGCATTCTACAAGCAAGGTCATAGGTGGAGTGCAGGCTTCCCAAATGTGAATTCTTCGAACAGATGTGTGGGTTGTAAAGCGCGAAGGGAACAAAAACGAGGGCGTACGAAAGCCACACAACATTTTAAAGCCTACATGACAAAATCTTAAAATATCGACAAAGTGAGCGATAAATGTTTGCTAAAAGTTGGTCTCTAGGTAGAAGCCTACCCAGAGAGTTCCACAGAGGGGGCAGACCAACGAGAAGACTGGATAGTCCAGTTTATGGTTCGCCACGTACCGAAAGCCCTGAAGCGTGTAAATGGTGTTGTTACCTGAGAAAATGCTGATGATGAATCAGCTGAAAAGAAAAGCATTATTTAAACGTCCGTATGTTTTCCGACCTCTTACCGTGTCCGTGTCCGAAAGGAACAGCCACGAATACGCAACAGCTTATTATAATGACAGTGATTGCAATAATAATAATAATAATAATAATAATAATAATAATAATAATAATAATAATAATGAACAATTACAGTACATATCCTAATTTTAGCAATGTACTTATTTATGCTGGTCTGATGAGAACATAAAACTCTTCTCCAAAAAAAGATCGTAAGCATGCCTCTTACATCCTTATTTCTTGGAAAGAAAGCTGGAAAACGAGGCTCCTGATTTTTGGACGGTGTTACACAACACTTGCGTCTCTTCATTTCACACTTCTTACAGTAATTTCAATGTGAACAAATCACTATATTACTATGTGAACAAATGAGAGTATCTGGAGAAACAACGTGAGAAATGTGATGCACCTTTTGAAATCATCTACAGATGTGCTAGATCGTGTATGCACCGAGGTAATCGCGAAGATCACAAGCTCTAATTAACAGCGCCAGCTGCGGAAATAAAATAGCCGTTTTCCATTGGCTTTCCCGAAACAATAGAGCGTTTCCTATCCGCTCTGAAACAACTTCGAAGACGAACTAGTTATGGTCTTGTGTAAACTTTTGTCTTGACACGCAACACCAGACAGTAGAGTGCCTCGAAAAATCAAAAGGTTCACTCTGTAAGGTTTAGTCGAGAATCGACAACTGAAACTAAAATCATAATTAATCCATTCTCACCAGAAGCGATTAAAAGACTACGATATATCTGATCTAGACAATGGTGGGGTGGGGGAAAAAAAGTTTCCTTTTCACGACTGTTAATACTACGCAACTAATTTCCAATTAACGTTAATTCTAAAGAACAAGAATAGCAACAGCAAGTGTACGAAAAATCAGCCTCGAAAAACCATACTTGAACATTTTATCTAACATTCATATGAGCGATAGCCGTATCGTTAAAGAATATTGAACTTTCCTTAACGCAAATGTTTCAACTTCCTCTGTCCTTTCTGAGCTTTGAACAATCCTGGAAAACGCATCTCCATTAGATCAATCAACAAAACATGTGACGCTGCTTCAAGTAAAGCCAAACGAAGATCTCGTAATGAAAAATGTGGCAGGGTGGTGTTCACAGATAATTGTTTAGAATTATATGCATAATTACAATTCGCATCGTACAGCCGTCTCATTTCAAAGAACACTGTGATAATGTGATAGAAAAATAATCCGAATGATGAACACGTATATACTTTCAGTGTACATCCGCTCTTTGTTTGTAACCCTCCAAAAGAGCCACTACGTTCTCATGATTGTCTTGATTCTTCCCGTTCCAAATAATATTACCCGAACTCCGACGTCAAAACCGAGGGGCAGAAACCATAACCTTTTGCGACAGCACTATTTAACGTTTGCCGACAGGCTACCAGACTGAAAGAAGCGCACGTGCGCGCTGATGCTTATAAGAAACAAAGGGAAAACGTAGAGAATTACATTCACTCAGTAACAACTTTACAGGGTGTATTATAAGTATTGGTGTAAACAAGACGATAAGAGAAGCTCCAATGTTCAAATGGGTGTCAATTCCTAAGGGACCAAACTGCTGAGGTCCTCGGTCCCTAGACTTACACACTACTTAAACTAAGTTATGCTAAGAACAACACACACATCCATGTCTGAGGGAGGACTCGAACCTCCGGCGGGAGGGAAAGAAGCAAAAGAGTCTGTGTAAACATGGAGTCCAGAACGCACATTTTGAGAGCTATGAGCAAATCTTCATCTTCAATACTGTGAAACAAATCTCTGGCACTGCAAGCTCTTTGCTTTCCATATTTTCGACGTACTTTACAGTCCATGTTTACTGGACCCTTTTCTTGCTTTGGGCCATACTACCATCTCTCACAATATAACTGTATAACCCGCCGTCACTTCCTATCTGTATGAAAGGCTACTGCCTTCATTTGCCCGACGATCTATTTAAGAATGTTGCAAGTTGACGCTGGTCGCTTCAAGGAAAAAACCCATGAATTGAAAGTTATTACATCCAGGAAACAATGTGTTAATGACTCCCCTTTGTTTGTGAACTAACACTCGTGTGGACAAAGAAAGAAGTGGACAACACTTTTGTTTTGTATCGGGCTGTGTTGTGTCATCTGTGGCCGCGTAGCAAAGCGTTTGTTGAACTATGAATAGCTAACAAAATTGTTTGGCCACTTGCTGACGTCTTACCCATTGGCGGAGCAGGCACCATGAGAAACCGATTACGCAAAAAAAATTTCGCCAACTCCAGGTTCTCGCTGTGGAGAAGGCCTACCATGCCCGTTTGTTCATATAAGCCACAGATATTCACAAACATAACAATACTTTTAAAAAGAAGAAAGCTTGAAGTTAAACGGATCTGGGATTCCAGCGAGTCACTATTGCAGATAACAAAGGGAGAACGACAACTGTAATGACAAGGAAAAGGCCCCAGACGTTGGCACGACAGGTATTTATGATCTCTGGCCACAGGTTCGATTCAAGTCCGCCACCAGCAATGGAAGGTGAATTTTTGACAATGTCAGCTACTAGTTTTGCGGAAAGTCATAATAAACATTCAACAACGTCGGCGGAGGACCCGGAGACAATAGTTACAGGCAATACGCCTTGCGGGCAGCTTGTTAAGAGCCACGGACAGGACGACACAGTGGACTGGAACGTGCGTGCTGATGTGTGTCAGCCGTGTGGCTGTCGGGGCATTACCAGTTGCCGCGCTGTTTTTCTCCTCGACCATTGTATGCTAACGACGTGGCGCTTGCTACGACACCAACACATTCATTAGACAGTCCCTCCGCCGGTATTACAGTTAGCGACTGGGCTCTAAGTGACTGCCGCTCACCACACTTAGAGAGATCCCTTCTCTACGGAACTGCAGGCTCTGCCAGAATGTGGCTAGCAGGTCTTCGGCCCTGGAACTCACCGCAGTCAAGTTCTTTCTCACTTCTCCGTGCGCAGGAACGCAATTGCGACTAATCTTGACAGCAGAAGAGATTACGTTATGGCTGGTTATTACGCAACTGTGTACACATTATTACCGGCGAGGTCGCGGATAACGACTGCAAACCATTCAAAGCATATCTCGACAGTGGCGTATCTGTCTTCTGCCAGGGTTCAGTATCTCGCGTAGGCGAGAGCTGCCGGCTCAGAGGGTGAGGCGCCCTGCCTCGCGAATAATGGCTGGCGGGCAGAGCCCCGACAATAGACGGCGAGTGTGGAGCGCTCGGAAGCGGCCCGTCCGCTCTTGCTGCAACGGCCCGTTTTTACCCCTTCTTTTTTTGTAGCGGCAGGGGGCCAGTCAGCTGCCAGATGTGTTCCTGGAATGTGGCGGAGGGCAGCCGCAGACCGGTTCTCTTCCTCGCCTACCTGCTGCCAACAAAGAGCGGCGCGGGTGCTGCCTTGCCCGTGGCTTATTCGTTACAAGAAATAATTGACGCACCCTTGGGAGAGCCTTCCCATGACCAGCTCGTGTGGTCTTCCACTCCGGGGTTTGACGTTTGCTGCACATACACACATAGTGGCGAGCTGTCACATCGATAGTTCTGAATAAACAAAATGCTTCCCCAAAATCCGAACCATATCACTAAAACGAAAGGAAGAAAATCTGCCGGGACCATTCCAGTATTTCATAATTTTTGTAAACATATTGGGAACAGCAGCGACCGCAATGAACTAGTAATAAAATACTATATAGAAAGTCTTGATCGCATGAAAGCACTTTTATCCGTAAAGTGATGACCGGTTTCGACCCGATGTCGTCTATTTTCGGACCATACTGCAGTGACGATGTGTGGAGACGATGGCATGGAGCATGGTCCGAAGGTGGACCACATCGGGCCGAAACCGGTCTTCACTTACGAATAAAGGTGCTTTTATGTGATCAGCACTCTTCTATAAAATATTTTAGTACTATCCCAGTATTTTGCTTAATGTAGGAAAACCAAACCTAAATAAGGATTTGAACCGCCGTCCTCCGGAATACGAGTCCAATGTCTTACCACAGACCCATCTCGCTAAATCACCGTACTGAGCGAACAGATGAAGCACTTCCTTATGTTTTCTGGAACAACCTTGTATAAAGTGCAGTTGCGTCCGTCTGATTTAGCTCTATTAAAGTTTTTATCATATGAAATCAGCGAAAAAACAGGGAAGAAGGTCATATTTAGGCCTCCTCTCAACTTGGGAATCATTAAGACACGAGGGTCAACGTTTTCTGTACGAAGTGGGAAAAGGAAACATTGTGTCCTTATCTTAGTGTTTTCCTGATGCGGTTCTGGGAAACCACTCCAAAACTAAATCCGAATGCTAGTCCAATGTTTTAAAGACAGCACAAACCCACTCTCTAAAATTAGGCTTATCAGTGGAAGAAGGAAGAGAGGAAGATTAAAGGTGTAACGTCCCGTCAACAGCGCCGTCATCAGAGGCGGAAAAAAGCAATCATCCCAGCATTTGTCTGGAGCGATTTAGGGAAATCACGGAAAACTAAAATCTGGATGACAAGGTCCATTACCCTATCGGGTCCAAATGAACATCTGGACAGTCTCTAACGACATCGATGTTGATGAGTAGTTAAGCCCTCAGAAGGTGTAATATAACATGTGATCAACAATGGCTTATGGATGATACAGATAGGCACTGGTACCACAAAACACAAATAGAGCTGAGTAAAGCCGCTACTTGAGAAATGTGTTAACACGTACAATAGAAACAAAGTGACTATATTCAAAATATCATCACGAAGATTGTTTGAAACTGGAGAGGCGAAATAGTTTAAAAATTGCATCTTTTTTATCAAGCGATTGTCTTACATTATGATACAGTGAAGGTTGTAGCAATGAGATCAGGCGCTCTGCAGAAATCACTCGCATGAAATGACATTACCACTGCCATTAACAATTGCAGTACTCGCAAACACGTGAGGTGACAGCTAACGGATTGATGAAGACTTGTTGCGGAGATTAGATAAACAATGTATAAATTAGTAGTCAATTTAATGACCAAAAGGATCCAAGCGAACCCAGTCCACGAACTCTGTCCATTACTAGGTACAGCTTAATCTCACGCAATATGTGAGATATAAATTGCGGAGAAAGATCCCCTTCGTCCACTTTATAGTCACAAACGAGCATACCAACATGTCTGTGTCCCGCAAAAATTTGCTAACGAGAACCCGTATCCTATCCTTGAAGTGTCATCTAAATCTGTCCTAATTACCAGAAGACGAAAAGGTTTCGAACGATCAAATATCCCAGCAAAGGAAGTCTTTGTCCAGGATGGGATAAGCCGTACGTTGCATAGAGAATCCTGAATCACATCACGGTAGGGGTTTCCACATGCCACGCTACAATTCTGAAGAGGGGCTTGCTGACAGCAAAGATAATCGGTCTATGGATTTAGCCAGAATCAGGTACTGATGTGCCCCCTAGCATTTTTCCACTGTACACGGGAGATCTCATGCGAGCTAGTGACAATGCTACTACTGTAGCACAACATGGGAAATTTCATAAGCACGTGGACTCGAATATCAATAAACCTAGGTAAAAAAGGAACTGCATACATAATACTGATTTTGACTGCAAAATAGACACGGCAGTTGAGAAATGGTCATAATATGATGCACCAGTTGAATGAATGCTTTGTCGTGAAAAACCACACACTGTAAATTATTGTATTAGGACCTGGGATCCAGCCACTATCCGACAGCTGATTTTAGACTCTTGAGTATGGCACATTTTACCCAAATTACAGCACATCAGGTCTGCATCCAGCAGGTGCATGGGATGCGTGGGATTTACTTCTTTCCTATTTTGGTCAATAAAAATAACGCAGCTGTGAGAGTACGCCCTATGAAGCGTACTTAAAAACGATAAAGGATGAATTCTAGGCTCCAGGCAGAGAGGAAGTATCTTTCTCATTAAGTATTCGTGGCCTGCCGAGTATGAGCTCCTACCGGTGAGAGCTATTGGAGGAAGTACAAAATGGTGGGACTTGAACTTGGAGCTAAGGAAACGAAACCGGGATCTTTCTAAGAACAGGCCCGGTGCATTCTCCACTGTGACTAAACGCTACAACTGACATAAGATGGCAGGTGATACCACTAAACTATTAGCGATTCACTAATGCCGGAAGCACGACATCGAGAACCGCCTGGTTTACCACAACTGAAGTATAAGGGCATTTATGTTTCTCAGAAATGGCTACCAACCCGGCAGTGCCTCGCGCGTGCCTCAGTGAACGCAGAGACCAGTAGAAGAGTTGATATTGGCGAGCGAGTGATAAGAAACTTGCGCTCTCACCCGGCACTCGTGACAGCGATAAGATATGGCAAATGATCCTGCTCACATTGGTAAAGGCGTGATGACCACTGAACTGAGCCTTCAACTACGTCACGTGTATGTCTACAAGTTAAATAATGATGCTGGAGCTGGGAAACACACCTGCTAATGTTAAATATTGAGCAAAGTGTAAAAGATAGCGTGTAGTCTACAAATTAAAAATAATATCACTAGGGACTGATAATTATTTAATCGAAATCACAAGTTTCATTCCAAGTAATTGTGAAAAAACTTCGACCTGGGATAGTAAACATATGACAACCATAGAGTCTTTCTCAAGTCACAGTTGCGGCTTTCGCAAATATGGCTACCCGTTTTTGGCGGCAGCAAGAATTCTCGTGGTTATCGCGGACACACACACACACACACACACACACACACACACACACACACACACACACACCATCTTCTACCTCCAGGATAATTTACCCGCCAACATGTTGCATAGCTAACAGTGGTAACTTCTGGCTTAATCTTCGGAATTTAGTATTCATTCTAAACTCCTCATAGCGATTTTATTTGCTCTCTAATCTAGGAGGAAAGCTTGGTTGCAGTAGAACATAAATAGTGATACTGTTATGCCTAGTGTCTGTCAGTAAAGACATAAAAATTCCTTAAGATGATCTAACTGCTTTAGACGCAGGTGGTAGGAACACATTTCTGCTGTGAAAAATTTCGTGGAGGAAGAAGAACCATTCTGTTACTGAGACAACAGCATTTGAACGACCAACATAGTGCAAAGTGTCAACACTGAATTCGATCGAGAGACAACCTGCCCACATTTTTCATCCGTCTTGAGAATACCCACATGGACAAAAATAGTAGATTTCTCTTCCGCACTACTACATGATTAACTCCGATAAACTAAAATACCTTTATAAATACATGTACACCAGATGTTTCAGATAAACCGAATATCATTTCTGCGTTTGCTCATCTCTTAAGCTACGGAAGACAGAATCCAATTATTTTCAATGATAAGGGGAGGGCCCCCTTTTTCATATCATAAAAAATTTAGCTTTTCCAATTAATCCAACAGTATTGCGTAGCGTGAGTCGGCACCTTGTACCTATAGTTAACTTCATGTAATAGTAATATCAAGTACCAGGAAGGAAAGGTGTATTTTGGATTTATGCACAGGTTTCCTATAACATGATGAGACGGTTAGCCGAGAAATAATTATAAATGGGAAAGACGCCAACGTGCTTGGAAGACTGATAATATTTTGCTACGGTAGTTATTGAAGGATTAACGCATTGTCTTACTGGCAACGGAAAGTGTTTCAATTTACATATCGCTATTTGCGGATACATATTTAGTTCTGAATCCATTCTGTTAGGTACAGATACTTCTAGAAATTTGTCAACTAATTCTTTGAATCACATTAC
Source organism: Schistocerca serialis cubense (assembly GCF_023864345.2). Lineage (NCBI taxonomy): Eukaryota > Metazoa > Arthropoda > Insecta > Orthoptera > Acrididae > Schistocerca > Schistocerca serialis. The sequence continues at coordinate 316,108,180 of NC_064645.1, read as the reverse complement.
CGAAGTACTTTTGGGCAGTCAATTGAATTGCAAACCAGAACTTGCATTTTACATATGTATGGTGGCAAAGCAGCGTAAATCTGTCTCACAGAAGTACCCCTTCGTTGTGGCTCTGACAATGGATCTCACTGCAAAATGTTTGGGCATGTAAGGTGGGCCGACCATGTGTACTGACACATACAGCACTGCTGTGATCCACACTTTAACTTACTGTTCTTTCATGCAGAATCATCCTCTTGACCTATTACAGGTCGTTCAAGAATCAAGTGACAATACATTCCTGTTTAAGTTACAGTCATCATTTTATTCAAAATAAGGTCTTTAAATAAACATTAAGTTTTAGATAAATTTTTCAGACCGTTCGGGCAGTTGCGTGCACTGAGTACGATAGTCCTGGTTCTCTTAGCAGTTTGTACAAATATTCTAAGAGAACTTACCACCTAATGTCTACAGTAACTAATATTGTGTGCTCTGGAGTCCCAAATTGTCCGCAATTATATATTTTAAGGATAGTTTCCCAGTTTTAAAAACAAATATTGCGGTAAAGAAACACGGCCACTGATTGGAGGAATCGTGCCCTGACATGGAACGATGAAATTCAACTACAGACTTTCACTAACATCAGGAAAATATCATATAATCTTCTCGCTTTAGTAAATTTGTCGTCGCACTCACGATCAAGTTAAAAAGCTGATTAATCACATCACCACTCGTTTATTTACCAGAGCTTTGAACTGTTCTTGTCTATGACTGTGGAACTTGTAATGATTTTTTTCCAACTGAAATAGTAGAAAGCGAATGGTGAAACACGCCGAAGGGTGTAAGCACTGACTTTCCTACACCCTTCGGCGTGTTTCAGATAGCACTCTATCTGCTTCTCGCTGGCCCACGAACTGGCACCGTGGGTCAAACGGATTCCGACGCCAGCTCGCCACCCTTGCCACGCGAGCCACTTAATGGGGGAGCTTGCAATCTCATTCCCTGCCCACCCCTCTGCCTTTCCTTTCCACTGCGCCAGAGGCAAGGAACAAGCCTAGCACAAGGGAGCAGGAGGAAGGGAGGGGAAAACGCACTACTGCTGGAATGTTGGCATCGCCGCGAGCGACGACGCGAGAGGGAGTGAGATAATGAAAGATATACACAATGTGATCAAAAGTATCCGGACACCCCCAAAAACGTAAGTTTTTCACATTAGGTGCATTGTTCTGCCACCTACTGCCAGGTACTCCATATCAGCGACCTCAGCACTGATTAGACATCGTGAGAGAGCAGAACTCACGGACTTCGAACGTGGTCGGGTGACTGGATGTCAATTGTGTCATACGTCCGAACGCGAGATTTCCACACTCCTAAACATCTCTAGGTCCACTGTTTCCGATGTGATAGTGAAGTGGAAACGTGAAGGGACACGTACGGCACAAAAGCATACAGGCCGACCTCGTCTGTTCACTGACATAGACCGCCGACAGTTGAAGAGGGTCGTAATGTGTAATAGACAGACATCTATCCAGACCATCACACAGGATTCCAAACTGCATCAGGATCCACTGCAAATACTCTGACAGTTAGGTGGGAGGTGAGAAAACTTGGATTTCATGGTCGAGCGGCTGCTCGTAAGCCACACATCACGCTGGTAAATGCCGAACTGACGCCTTGACGGAAGATTGAACAGTGGAAAAACGTTGTGTGGAGTGGTGAATCACGGTATACAACGTGGCGATCCGATGGCAGGGTGTGGGTATGGCGAATGCCCAGTGAACGTCATCTGCCAGCGTGTGTAGTGCCAACAGTAAAATTCGGAGGCGGTGGTGTTATGGTGTGGTCGTATTTTTCATGGAGGAGGGCTTGCCCGCTTGTTGTTTTGCGTGGCACTATCACAGCAAATTGATGTTTTAAGCAACTTCTTACTTCCCACTGTTGAAGAGCAATTCGGGGATGGCGACTGCATCTTTCAACACGATCGAGCACATGCTCATAATGCACGACCTGTGGCGGAATGGTTACACAACGAAAACATACCTGTAATGGACTGGCCTGCACGGAGTCCTAACCTGAATCCTAAAGAACACCTTTGGGATGTTTTGGAACGCCGACTTCGTGCCAGGCCTCACCGACCTACATCGATACCTATCCTCAGTGCAACACTCCATGAAGAATGGGCTGCCATTCCCCAAGAAACTTTCCAGCACCTGATTGAACGTATGCCTGCGGGAGTAGAAGCTGTCGCCAAGGGTAAGGGTGGGCCAACACCATAATGAACTCTAGAATTACGGATGGAGGGCGCCACGAACTTGTAATTCATTTTCAGCTAGGTGTATTGATACTTTTGATCACATAGTGTAGGTAAAACTACGCTGGCGCGCTAAGATGAAATCAACTGCTGTCATTCATTAAAGAGTAAAACCAAAAGTGGAATTACTATGACCAACATAGCTAACTACCAAAATGCCAAGAGAACGTCTCGTGTTGAAGCTAGTACTAACGGTGTCCCATCCCCAGATAGAAACATTTAACAAGTAAGTTTTACTTATAACTGGCGATGTACACGGCAATTCAAAATGAACGTAGTGCTTACAAACGTCAATTACTTTTTTAATGCACAGCGATACATCAATAAGAATTGCAGAAAATGTAGTTCTCAAAATTTTGAAATTGCGCAAGCGCAGTGACACGGAGGCCGGCGCATGCAGAGTGATGAACTACGTGAAAAGTGAAAATGGTGGACCCCATATAGACGGCATTCTGCGTGTTAGAATTTAACAACTGCAGCTCTGTCGTCACAGTGGAGAGAAAATTACATCAGCCATACAAACACTTAGAAATGCCAACAACACTCGCAAGACAGTGTCAGCAGTTTCAAGAAACAGGATATTTATGCAAAGGAAAAAGTACCCGCCAGTCACGTGTAGCAACACAAAAACTTGAAAGAGCTCGCCTTTAGTATGAACCAAGTCCTCGAAAACCGACCTATGAAGCCAGCAGAGAGCGACAAATCATAAAAACTCTGACCTAGAGTGTTCTCAAAAATCTTAAAAACTATGACTTAGCGTGTTCTCAAACGAAGTTGAAGGAAGTAAAACCTAATTCAAATTTTGAAACTGGAAGACTGCGATGTATGTATGAATTAAGGTATGGACATTCTGGAAGCCACGGAGGAGCAACATTTGCTGCACGTCTGATTCTTATCGATCAGTCATTTCTTTCAGCAAGACGGAACTTAGATTTCAGGGCTTGGCACTCATGGATTTCCTTTTATGTGATTATATGAAAGGAAGAGCGCATCCGTGAATTTCAGAGGAAGATTTTAATGAAAATTTGAGGTCCGGTACACAATACAGAAATTGAAAGATGGGAAAGAGAGCACAATGAAGATCTGTAGCAGTGATTTAAGTAAGTTGATATTGGAAGAGTGACTGCAAGAAGAAGAGTACAGCAGGCAAGACATGTTCTTCGAGCAGACGGTACTCTCCCAAACAAAGTATCAGTACAGCAGCAAACTGGTAGACGTCCAAGTGATCGTCTGCGAATGAGGTGGAAAGACAGAACTTTGGTGACGCTAAAAGAAACAGATCCAACAGCCAGCACTGAGGAAGCCCAAAACAGAAGTACAATGGCAAACATTTTTAATCAATTTTTGTGATGTTACAATGCTATTTGGTCATTATTCGTGGACTGGGTGTGTTGACCCTTTCGATATGTTTTACGTTTATGTATTTGTATATTTTTGTCTTCTACCATGGACCTAAGGACCTAAATGGTCTCTTTGTGTGCCATAAATGATGATGATGTGAAAGTCCTTGCGTATGTGCTTCCATTGCCGAAAACAATTCGGTGATTCCACGCATCTTTCAGGAAGTGTGGCGTGAGATGAACTATTGCATAGATGTTATCCGTGTGACAAACGGGAGTCATTTAGGACACATGAAAAGTACGTAAAGATACTGAACATTCGCTGTACTGTTATCGTTGTATAGCTAAACATCAATTAGTTATAGCCGTTCGTTAGCATTGTATTCATTTAGAATTCCTCTGTATTACAGCATGACATAGACATTACATAAAAAATAAGGTAATAAATGACAGCAAGAAGAAGAGTATAGCAGGCAAGACCTGTTCTTCGAGCAGACGGTACTCTCCTTAACAAAGTATCAGTACAGCAGCAAACTAGTAGACGTCCAAGTGGTCGTCTGCGAATGAGGTGGAAAAATGGCTCTGAGCACTATGCGACTTAACTTCTGAGGTCATCAGTCGCCTAGAACTTAGAACTAATTAAACCTAACTAACCTAAGGACATCACACACATCCATGCCCGAGGTAGGATTCGAACCTGCGACCGTGTCGGTCGCTCGGTTCCAGACTCTAGCGCCTAGAACCGCACGGCCACTCCGGCCCGAAATTAGGTGGAAAGACAGAACTTTGGTGACGCTAAAAGCGTTACACAAGAAACTTACGCTTCAAACTGTTCCATTATGCACATATTAATTTGCAGGAAGCAACAAATGATCTCAAATTACGTGATAAGCGAGGTTTCGAAAGAGTTGTAACCAAAGTAAATGAATATTGGAGAGAAAATTAGGATTTAGAATATAGAAAAAAAAATAATAAAAATTGCCCGTATGAGATTGGAAATTATAGGTAATTTAGAATTATCTAAAACTCTGTGTATATATTTTTTTGCTTTTGTTTTGTATGCATAAAGGACTTAAAACAATATATTTTTCATCCGGGAAGCGGTCACCATCTACAGATTTCAAACCAGTCTTCGGCTTGATGACATGTTTTCCTTAATAACTCTCGTACTCTCATTCAGTAAATTCTTCTTGCTTTTAGTGAGTTTATAAATTTCTGTCGCACACTTTGGGGGGGGGGGGGGGGTGCATGTAGTAGGTCAAGAAGACATTATTTTTAAATGTAGCTTATGTTCCAAAGAGAACGAAAGTAAAATAATGTTTCTTAACAGCAACTGATCACTATGCTCACCAAACGAACATAATCTAATAATGTATCGTATTCCATGACCCCGCATCTGCTGGGTGCAACTGCTATAGTAAACATACAATGCAGGCTTTCACGGCCAATAACTGCGTTTTTGATGATTTTTGTTTTACGGGCATTAGGCAGTGGTCGAGTGTATATTTTTGAGCCAAACAATTCGTCTTCCAATGCTGAAGACTTCATCAGAGGCTGTAACGACTTAGAAACCTGTTACAATCTCAAATAGCTGACTCTTCATCAGTAAGCCACTCCCAAACACTGCTGTGTGTCACTGTTAACGCACAAGTAACACATCGGATAAAAGTCCGCCCCGGTAGCTGAGTGGTCAGCGTGACAGACTGTCAATCCTAAGGGCCCGGGTTCGATTCCCAGCTGGGTCGGAGATTTTCTCCGCTCAGGGACTGGGTGTTGTGTTGTCCTAATCATCATCATTTCATCCCCATCGACGCGCAGGTCGCCGAAGTGGCGTCAAATCGAAAGACCTGCACCAGGCGAACGGTCTACCCGACGGGAGGCCCTAGCCACACGACATTTCCAATTCAATCGGATAAAAACACTAGACAGCACCGTGCCCTTATTGAATGCAGACTGAAGGGCAACGAGTTACAGAGGGCATTACTGTTGACAAGATCAGGTACATCAGCGAATGTAAAGAAGACTACTCATAACGTCGACATTTGCATTTTTCAGTGCAATGCAGATGGAACGTTAATTGGGACAAAAAACCAAACGAAGTGCAGTAACTCTGTAACGACCGGCCGGAGACCTTAAGTTCCTTATACTAAAATACTCAGAATGTATCCCTGAACAACCTCTGAAACTTTGTCGCTGGAGTTGTGGATCACCCTGTAGACTGAACAGTGGCCTGTCTTCAGGGCCGGTTCGAGTACATTTTTGCACACAAGCGACCTATCAGTTGGCGCACCCCGCTTCCCGTTTACCCTCCTACTATTTCCGCTACTAATTGTGATATGCACTGCATACAAATTTGAACTTGGGCGCCCCTCTCAGCTTGGCGCCTCGAGTGACCGCTACTAATTGATCGTGGTACGCTCTGTGTAGAAACATCTCATTCCTGATGTGACTCCGACGTCCCTCTGAGCTTGGCGCACCAAGCAAAGGCTTATACCGCTTGGGACTGAAAACGGCCATGCCTGTTTTAGTGCTTTTCTTAGTCTTCCATTCTTACTGTTCCATCATGGCTTTTGTACATATTGTACACCTGTTTAGCGCCCGTTGATTCGCTCGCGAGAACTATATAGTCTGCACATATTTTTTGTGTATTTCGTTCATCGACTTTTTATGTTGCTGAGAAACTGAAACACCTTCTAATCTTTTCACACTAATTAAGGCCACAGAAGCATGGTCTTTTCCGAGTGTACTTCTGAACAAAAAGCGATTCTAGTAGTTGAAAACCAAGGTTTTTGTTAATCATGCTTTTTTCTTTCTTGTAATATTTCAAATGGGTCAAATGGCTCTAAGCACTATGGGACTTAACATCTGAGGTCATCAGTCCCCTAGACTTAGAACTACTTAAAACTAACTAACCTAAGGACATCACACATATCCATACCCGAGGCAGGATTCGAACCTGCGACCGTAGCAGCAGCGCGGTTCCGGACTGAAGCGCCTAGAACCGCTCGGCCACAGCGGCCGACTGTAATATTTCCATAGAAACTTCCATCTCCTGACACTCGTCGACTGTAAGCAATGAAAACTTCGTAACTCTATTTTGTTAAATTTCGCGTGAGGAGGAAAAACGGTTTTTTAAAAAGAATGTATAAAATGATACGGATAATGTTGCTACATGTGTAACTATATAGGAGAGGCCTAGATATTAATAGCTTCGGAAATCCATGCACTTTCAAATCTTCTTTGATAATAGAGTTACCGGTTACTGGAATCGCGAAGTTTCCGCGGACAGGTGGAGTTACGAGGTTTTCACGGCCTAACGACGATATTTCTTACTTCTAACCGAGAAGAAATACGAATTTTCATAGATTTAGCTTTAAAAAGTGTTGGATGTAACGAAATGTTTTCTTAAAGTTGCAGTTCCCTATTTCATCTCCTTACTGGTTTTATTTTTAAAAAATGCTGAAGCACGTGTTTTTTTTCTTTTTTTTATTTCTGAGAAACCAATATCAATTTTCGTAGTTCTAGCTTCCAAACTGCATTAATAGCGACAAATTTTCAAAAAACCTTTCATCCCCCACGGGGTTTTTATTCTTTCTTTATTTCTGAGAAACCAATGTCAATTTTCGTTGTTCTAGCTTCCAAACTGCCTTAATAGCGACAAATTTTCAAAAAACCTTTCATCCCCTGAGCGGTGGAATTTCGACAAATCCCTTCTTAAACGACGCTAACAGTATAAGATCAACACTCTCTGCAAATTTCAAGTTTCTAAAAAATGGTTCAAATGGCTCTGAGCACTATGGGACTAAACATCTGAGGTCATAAGTCCCCTAGAACTTACAACTACTTAAACCTTACTAACCTAAAGACAACACACACATCAATGCCCGAGGCAGGATTCGAACCTGCGACCGTAGTGGTTCAAGTTTCTATCCTTAGTGATTTTAGCTGAGCGGTGATGAGTCGGTCAATCGGAAAATTCCCTTTTATACAAAGAGATTACCCATCTTTCCCTGTGGCTTATTCCTGTTTTTCTTTTTTTTTCTCGTAATTGTCGAACGGGTTTTGCGGGTCGTCAAGTACCGTGTGGTTATAATTCCGGAGACGTCGACGAGATGATGTACAGCGCCAGATTTGCATCTGTTGGCCAATATTAGAACTAATTTTTTTCTAGCTTAAATCGATTTTGCATTAATACATCAGCGTTCCAAGTTTCGCTGCCACACGATAATTGCAGCCCACACTGGATCTCACAGAGTAGCTGCACCTTAATTATAACCAACTTAACTACGAACGTGTATTGCTTTCGGCGCTACATCATGACAAATACCGATATGCTTGAGGACTGGCGGACACGGGCACAAGGTGTGAGTAGTTTTGTGTCGTGGCTGTACGGCGGCGCGCAGTGGAATTGATTTGCAGCGGGCGCTCATTTCCGCGGCCACAGCAGGGGCAGTGGCGGGGCCAGGCCCGGCGTATGAATGAGGAGGCGGCGCAAAGGAATGCGCGGCGCGGCGCGGCTCGGGCCGCCAGCTGGCGCGCCGCGGCACCTGCTGCTACCTCCCCCGCTTCGCCTGCCGCCACAGACCTCCTCCCCCGCGCCGCCGCGACAGATGTGCCCTTGTTTCCCGCCTGGGAGACCACCGCCGCTAGCGCACAGTTGCCACACTTATCCTTCCCATTACCCACTCCGTGTCAATACTCTTGCCGTGGCACACGGCCAGCACGCAACTTGGCTCCCACCGAGCGCACCGTGCGCACTCTTTGCTGGTACCGTGTTCGAGAGGCTGAGGCTCGACGAACAGTTTCAAAACGTCTCCTGCCACTATATTATAGTACGGTAAAGTCCTGGACAATATTAAAATAAGTTTCGCAGATGACATGTATGACATGTGTTGGCCGGCCAGCGTGGCCGAGCGGTTCAAGGCGCTACAGTCTGGCACCGCGCGACCGCTACGGTCGCAGGTTCGAATCCTGTCTCGGGCATGGATGTGTGTGATGCCCTTTGGTTAGTTAGGTTTAAGTAGTTCTAAGTTCTAGGGGACTGATGACCTCAGAAGTGAAGTCTCATAGTGCTCAGAGCCTTTGACATGTGTTGTTAACCAAATACTATCTCTTCAAAAAATTCACTGTGCTGTATCTGATAGGCTGTTGTTAAGCAAATACTATCTCTTCAAAAAATTCACTGTGCTGTATGTGATAGGATATTTAAGTAAATGATTCCAAATGCAAAAAGAATCACAGAAAAAAAGAGCAAATAAATCAGTTAATACGACAATGGAAATGACTCGACAAGGAATTGAAAATATAAAAGTTACATTTAAACCAATTAACTGAATAAAAATAATGATTTAAAGTAACTTCAAAAACGATTTAAAAATAAGAAAATTCAAAGCACATGACGAGATTCGAACACACAGCCTTCTGGACATCACGACCGTATCCTAACCACTATGCTACACCAACTCTCTCCATAATACTACGATAATTAGGCGTCTAATGGAAAATCTTTTCAACGATTGCTCGCAAACGAGGATCCATTTTCATGAATGACTTCAGGGTGTGATATATGGTATGTACTGACTCGACGAGTCTCGTACAGTCTCTTACGACGGCAGCCGAAGGCAAAACTTCAGGGTGTGATACATGATATGTACTAACTCGACGAGTCTCTTACAGTCTCTTACGACGGCAGCCGAAAGCAAAACTGTTAATACCTTGGCATAGGGTGTACTAAGAAGTCTCAATACAGCTAAGGAGCTGCGTCAGCTTATACATCTAGAACAGATATTGGGACATGTTGCCGTTAAGAGCAACGAACGTACAGACCAATTGGTAAAAATGGAGCAGCGTCTACTTACCACCAACATATCCCTACCACACAGTGATTTTCACAGTACACTCGCGAATCAGCAAAAACCGGATGGACAATGTTTGTGAATATGGACTCTCAGTGTGTTCGGCGATTCAGGAACAAATTCCGGGCTACATTTCGTTCTTCTACTCGGCGTTCACGAGAAGAGAAATAGTTTCTATCAACAGACTAAAAGCAGGTCACATGAATATTAGTAAAACTAGACATCTTTTAAAATGAATACCATCTCTAGGGTGTATCTGCTGCCTCATTGACAAAAATACTGTACATATATAATACAATGTGATAAACCATCTTTGTACGCATTCGGGAGGACGACGGTACAATCTCGCGTCCGGCCATCCTGATTTAGGTTTTCCGTGATTTCCCTAAATCGCTCCAGGCAAATGCCGGGGTGGTTCCTTTAAAAGGGGACGGCCGACATCCTTCCCCATCCTTCCCTAATCTGATGAGACCGATGACCTCGCTATTTGGTCTCTTCCCCCCAACAACCCAACCCATCTTTGTAAACTGGGGACGTCCTCTACATAGTCCGCCTTCACATTCCTTTCACCTTTTGAGAATTCCATTCTTTGCTTAGTAAAGGTTTTCTGAAGTCTTGATAGTCATACACTCAAGTGTATACCCAACCAGAATACGTCGACAACAGAAAGAGGAACGCGAAAAATAAGCCAAACGACTCCACGAGAAATACTAGAATAGGAGATCGAAGTTCACAGTAAACGATTATGAGCTCGCCGATGGGGATCTTCGTAGAGAACCAGCAGAGTGCGGACAGAGACGTGGGGAGAGGGAAATATGGGGCAGGGCGGTGCAGAGCTTATCTGCAGGCCGCGACCGCAGCTTGCGCAAGAGCGCGTGACGCAACCACGCAACCGAGGCATCCAGGCAGAGCCGCCTATCAGCAGCCAGACGGCTTCGGTTTAGCGGCCTCGCAAAACATCCGCGCCAGATAGCCCAGCCACAGCCTTCCTACCCGCTCCACGCGTCGGGCGGCTGCACGAAATGGTGATCGAAATATTGAACTTTGGTGTAAGGAATACAGCTACGTTGGTGCGCTAATCGATATGGTTTCAATCCAGATGTGCTGTTTATTCGCTTCTATCTGCGTGTTTCACGCTAGCAACGCGCCCACTGGCTCAAAGAGCGACGCGAGGAGTTCAATACACGTTGTGTTTAAAGTCCGCGACAGCACAGGTCGCATTCCTTCCATCTGAACTGTGGAGCTGCGCAACGAACGATTGACTACAGCGTAAACGTTTCTTTTAGGAGTTACAGTAAGGTTCAGGGACGAAATAATTTGGTTATGGATGAACGACAACAGGCAGATTACATATTTCTACATATGTGGAAAGCATTTGACACGGTGCCTCACTGCCGGCTGTTAACGAAGGTACGAGCACATGGAATAGGTTCACAGATATGTGAGTGGCTTGAAGACTTTTTAAGTTACTGAACACAGTATGTTCTACTCGACGGCGAGTGTTCATGAGAGAGAAGGGTATAGTTGGGAGTGTCCAGGAAAGTGTAATAGACCGCTAATATTCTCTATATAAACTGATCAGACAATGTTATGACCACCGACCTATTATCGATATAAATCCGTCCAGGCGATAGTAGCGTTACCTGGCGAGAAATGACTCCTAACCAAGACACACGAACGGCGCATGTACGATCAGTAAGCGTGTTGTCCGTGTGACGAAATGGAGAATGGCACACAATCAATCTGAGTTTGACCAAGGGCAGATTGTGACGGCCCGCAGGCTCGGCACGAGCATTTCTAAAACTGCACGACTTGTTGGGTGTTCGAGAAGTGCTGTGGTGAATGTCTTCAACACGTGGCGAAAGGAAGATGAAACCACGTCTAGACGTCGTGTGGTTGGGCGCCCAACCCTCATTATGGATGTTGGACGTCGTAGGCTGGGGAGTCTGGTAAAACTGAACAGGTGGCGAACTGTGGCGGAAGTACCATCGGACGTTAATGCTGGGCAGGGTAAAAGTGTGTTTGGACACACAGTGCGCCGAACACTCATAACGATGGGCCTCCACAGCCGATGACCCAAGCAAGTGCCAATGTTAACACCACGACATCGGTAACTACAACTGAAAAGGGAACGTGACCATCGGCACTGGACGTTGGCGCAGTGGCAGAGCGTTGCATGGTCTGATGAATCCCTATACCTTCTTCATCATGCCGACGGCAGGGCGCGAATCCGTCGGTTTGCCACCTGTACTGCGGGACAGAGACAAGCTGGCGGCGGTTCCATTATGCTCCTGGGAACATTCATGTGGGCATCCACGGGTCCAGTCGGGATCCTGCAAGGCACCGTGACGGCCAAGAAGTATCGTAAACTGGTTGCAGACCACGTAAGCTGCTGCATGTCGATCATGTTTCCCGACGGCAGTGGCGTTTTTCGACAAGATGGTGCGCCATTTCACAAGGCCAGGTGTGTGATGGAGTGGTTCGAGGAACACAGTGGCGAGTCTTAATTAATGTGTTGGTCTCCCAACTCGCTAGATCTGGGAAGTGATTGGCGTCAGAGTTCATCACCCTCCTCTCCGGAATTTACGGGGATTAGGTGACTTGAGTGTGTAGACATGGTGCCATCTCACTCCAGCGACCTACCATGGCCTCACTGCTTCATGCCACGACGCGTCGCCGCAGTTACCCGTGTCAATGGCGGGCAACCCAGCAATTACGTAGGTGGTCATATAATGTTATGGCATCAGTGACATGAATGATTTGGCAGACAGCGTGGGCAGCTGCCTGCGGTTGTTCACTGATGATGCTGTGGTGAACGGTAAGGTGTGGAACTTGAGAGACTATAAGAGGACACGTGATGACTTAGTCAAAATTTCTGGTTGTTGTGGTGAAAGACATCTGTCTCTAAATGTGGAAAAAATTAAGTTAATGCGAGCCAGTTGGAAAAACAAACCCGTAATGTTTATATACAACATTAGAAGTGTCCCGCTTGAAACAATCACATTTAAATATCTGGGCCTAACGTTGCAAAGCTATGTGAAATGGAAAGAGCATATGACAACAGCTATAGGGCAGGAGGCCGGTCGACTTTGGTTTATTGGAAGAATTTTTGGAAGTGTGGTTCATGTGTAAAGGAGACCGCATATAGGAATCTGGTGCGACCTGTACTCGTCGACTGCCTGAGTGTTTTTGAGATCCGCACCATGTCATATTAAAGGAAGACATCGAAACAAGTCAGAGGCGGGCTGCTGGCGTTGTTAGCGGTACGTTCGAACTACACATAGATGTTACAGAGATGCTTCGGGAACTCAAATCCCTGGAGGGAAGGCAACGTTCTTTTCGAGGAACATTACTGAGCAAATTTTGAAAACCGGCATTTGAAGCTGACTATCGGACGATTCTACTGCCGTCAACATATATTGCGCGTAAGGACCACGAAGATCGGGTAAGAAAAATTACGACTCATGCGGAGGCATATAGACAATCGTTTTCCCTAGCTCTATTTGCGTTCGAACAGAAAAGGTAATGAGTAGCAGTGGAGTGGTACAGGGTGCTCTCCGTCATGTGGCGTGCAGTTGCTTGCGGAGTATGTATGTATATGCAGATGTAGATGTAGATATAGATGCACCAAAACACCGAACTATTCAAGGGCATACAACGTACAAGCTGCTTGCTAACGTAGTCCCTGATGTTCAGTTAAATCCGCTCATCATCTCCAAAATCAACATTTCGAAAAATTATTCTGTTAAAAAAATTATAGCTGTACAACTGCAACAGACCAACGAACCCATTAGCTCGTCTCACAATCGTTTGTATCGAAACCTAGATATAGCACAAAGCATTTTCATCAACGCTGATAACTGTTGTATTCTCATCATGTTGGTAACGTTTTCATACACACTACCCGCCTCAAGCAATCCAATCCCTGTAGATTTCCTGGCGCATCCTGCCGAAAAAACAAATGTCAGAACACCTTGAAAGTCGATGTCAAGTTTGATCCTATGACAGAATAAGCCATCTACGGTTACAACGTCATCCGCCAGCAGCTGATGTGTCATAACTACTAGGGCGCTATCTGTCTACCCTTTAAAAGAGATTGCCGATGGTCATAAGGCTCAGTGTGGTGCAGATGTATAGAGCAAGCAGGCGCTATGCAACAGAGACGTACTTATGTTTCCTACGTACAGCTAAACGAGTTTGTCAGAATGTGGCCTTTCGTGTGGCAGGATGGTCCATTCGGAGAACTACCACACAAGTTGGACGTGTGACGTCAGATTTGCAGCGATGTAGCAACAGTGGAAACGCGAGCATACACTCGTAGACAAGGTTCTGGACATCCATGCAGCACAGACGCCCCTCAAGACCTTCGTATTGTAAACGCTGCAGTGGCAGATCGAACACTTACCTACTTAAAAAAGTGCATCGTACACAAGCTACGAAAATGGCAAACACTCTAATTCACTGTAGAATACATTTCAGCACACATGGCGAGAGGCCGGAGTAGCCGGGCGGTCTAAGGTGCCTTTTTACAGTTCGCGCGGGGCAACCCCCGTCACAGGTTCCAGTCCTCCCTCGGGCATGAGTGTGTGTGTGTGTGTGTGTGTGTGTGTGTGTGTGTGTGTGTGTGTGTGTTGTCCTTAGCCTAAGTTAGTTCAAGTTAGATGAAGTAGTGTGTAAGCCTAGGGACCGATGACCTTAGGAGTTTGGTCCCATAGGAACTAACCAAAAAATTTCAATTCATGGTGAGAGGCTGGATAGATGAAAGTGGAGACGAAAGGGTGGGTATGCTCACCGGCACCTAATCACTCACAAATATTTCTTGGAATAATTCCCTATGTACAATTAGTCACCTGAAGAGCATTTCAGCGATTCAAAAAAATTGACGACGACGACATTACGTAATCGTGCCAGGAGAGAGACAAAATTTCGTTACTCTGAAAGAGGTTCCCATTCTCACAACAGGGAAAATACTGGTGCGACCGCAAGAGCGGGAAGCCTTCTCGGCGAATGCTGCAGCAGTTTCCTGACTTGCTGTCTCAGGAAACGAACAATAAAGCACGAGTCAGCAGGTCACTTTTGCACGTGCTACGCAACAGTGATGGCGGCTGATGTAAATGCACCAGGATGAGAGCTGGTTATGAGGGAAGGGAGAGCTGTTACGGGGAAGAGAGCGTAAGAGTGGGAAGAGGAAGGAGAAGCACGAGTGGCAGAGGCAGGGGCAGGGGAAGGATGGCGGTGCGGATGCGCGGCTGAGAGCGCGCCGGGGGAATATCTTATCGCCCCGCGGCTGCCAGCCGACTTCCCGGAAAGCAGCAGCAGACAAGGGGCCACGCGAGGAAATGACAGCTGCGGCCGTCGCACGCCTCCCCTCTATCTGTTTACACTTCACAAGGTGCAAACACCACACCAACTGATATAAAAACTCTAGAAAATCCACAGGACACCATCCCAGCACGACACGGGAACGACACTTTTCCCACTACCAGTATTTAGTGCAAGGGCTAGGCACGTCATATGAAGGTGTAGTTGTGTCAATATGGGATCACGTATTCCGCGGGGCCTCACGTTCAACAATGTACGATGTGCATTCATCAATATTGTACTCTGTCGTCAGATCTGTTGAGAGAGCCGGTTATGCTGCTTTATAGAGGGATAAGCCTCCGATCCTCGGCGCTTCAGTCTGGAACAGCGCGACCGCTACGGTCGCAGGTTCGAATCCTGCCTCGGGCATGGATGTGTGTGATGTCCTTAGGTTAGTTAGGCTTAAGTAGTTCTAAGTTCTAGGGGACTGATGACCTCAGAAGTTAAGTCCCATAGTGCTCACAGCCCTCCGATCCTCACGTTCTGTGATGAGGGGTCGACGTGCATCACCTTGGTGCCCACTCACGGTTTCACCGTCCTTCAGCTCAAGACTGTAGCACCCGAACAGCCAATCAGCTTCGTCGTGTCCGAAATGCTCATTCGTAGTGCCGTGCCTTAACAACCTGCCCGTTGTCAAAGTAACTTACGTCAAGTATATGTCCCCATATGCGTTCCGTAACGTCGCTAGAATGATTCATCTTTTTTTTCTATCTTCCCTCAACGGAGAAGATTTGCGTCCTGGAAATGACGCTACCCACGTAGTAAGGAGTGCTGCGATGGATGATCGATAACAGTTCATATCTATGCTAAATCTCAGCAGTATGTTACAGTAAATGAAAAAAGTGAGTTGCTGCGTGTAACTACTGAAATTCTGGTTGGATCAAAACTACTCTACTCGTTAATGTGTGGATGGATAGTGTCCACAAGGATTTTTATTGCGAACGAGATTGCTAAAACTTCCCACATAAATTCCAGACAGTTTAAAGTCGCCCACTAGGAGAAAAAAAATTTAATCCGAGATACAGCACTCTGTCCGCAGTAATAAGTAATGTGCTCTCAATGTTGCATGTAAAGTACAGATACAGCATTCATCGTTGCTACGTGCAACAGATGGCGTTGGATATCACGGACTCCCACCGAGTGAGGTAGCGCAGTGGTTAGCACAATAGACTCGCATTCGAGAGGACAACGGTTCAAATCCTCTAAATCACTAAATGCAAATCGCGGTCTAGTTCCTTTGATAGGGCACGGCCGACTTCCTTCACCAACTTTCCCTAATCCGAACTTGTCAACGGGATGTGAAACAGTAATCTTCCTTGAGAAACTCGCGAGTATCGTCCATGTATGACAATTAGAAACCATACCAGTTATCAGCGCAGAGAAACGTCAACGAAATATCGATTTCTCTCATACAAACAGAAAAGAACTTGGAGGCAACTAGTAAGCAAAAGCGGTTACATAATCTACACCGAAAGATACTGATGACTGTCTTTCATGACATCAAAACATTTTACTCCTACACTCGATGCTGATAATCGAAGTTAGCCACAGAGAGACGCAAAGATGTCAGTGAAGTATTGGGCAACATTGATCTCGGGAGAAACAGTGGGTTTAAAATACAAGTAATTTATGCAAAATAAGATTTCTTTATAGATTTCGCACCAATATATTATATTTTGCATAAATTACTTTCTTCGCAGACCGCCTCCGTAGCCGAACGGCTAGCCTGGCCGCCTTCGGTGCGGAAGTACCTGGGTTAGATCCCCGATACGTCCTCAGAGTTTTTCTGAAGTGTGAAAATCTGGTGCTGGGTCCACTCAGCCATTGTGAGGCCAAACGAGAAGCTGGTTAAACAAAGAAGCAGCGGCAGGACTTAACTGCTGGCAATAACGGCTGGAGGGATTGGCGACATGCTCATCACATGTCCCACGGTCAGAGATCGGTCCTCATTCTGCCTTGAAGACAGCGGTCAGCCACAAGGAACAGCTGAGTGGGTTTACGTTTACGGATCTATTTGACCGACGAAATTACATGACGGGGCATTATTCAACACTGTCCCAATATAAACGTCTCTTTTTTTTTCTTTTTTTCATATAAGTCAGTCTACTGCCTTATGTCAGGACAAAAGGAAAAAGAAACCAAACTACGGTGTCAGGGTGATGGAAAACAGAAAATTAGTAGCTACTACGCAGCGCTCGTTCAACCTTCTCACAAAGATTTTTCTGGAGCAAGTATTCGGTATCTACGCAGCTCAAATTCGTAAAACCACAACGGGAGGATATTTCAATGAGTATGGCATCGTCGCAAATGCGGATAGGAAATAATTGCTTAGGGCAGTATGGAGCTTGGCCTGACTTAACGAGCGGTAACAGAATCAAAGGAAAGCCGGCCTCAAGGCCATTCCTCACAATTCAGAGGCCACCTCTAAATGTATTCAAGACCGCGCATTATCGCCCTGCACTGGTCTACTTTTAGTGGAAATTCCTACTCGTTTTATCTGGTTAACACTCCGGAAGGAAAAGCTGACTCTTCGTTTCCTATAGGTGATAACTGGTTAAGGGGAAACAATTTCTGTCCGTACCCACAGCTGTAATTTCCTTTGTTGAGGTAGAAGTGTACGCACAAAAAGCTAAAGAAAGAGTCCATGTACATGCTACGACAAAGACAAATATTCTTACGCGGCGAAGCAGAATAATTATGAAAAATGAAACACAGAGACGTTTCCTTTAAACCAAACATTACTGTATTTTAAGGCTACTACTTGAGATAGCGCTAAATTTGGATACTATATCTAGATCTCCTACCTGCAATCGTACATGGAGAGAAAGGAAGAGCAAAAAGATGTTACATACGTATTAGAATGCAGTAATTAGACACCTATCGTGGAAATAGTGATAAAACAACATAATAATTCAAACATCAAATAACACAGCATTCAAAACTCAGCATTACCCTTGTTATACTCTTGTTGACATTCTTCTCGTAACCTCTTTTTCGTTGAGTTGATACCCGCAGTTCTTTGCTGTCCTCGGAATCGGCAAAACTTATGTTTGTATGTCTTCTCCCTAAACTTTAAATCATTTTCTAAATTTCTCTTCGGTTTCTTTTACTGCCTGCTCAATATACAGATTGAAACACGAAGAGGTTACGCTACAGACTTGTGGACTACCTTCACAACTACTACTTTCCTCCGCTACGGTCGCAGTTTCGAATCCTGCCTCGGGCATGGATGTGTGTGATGTCCTTAGGTTAATTAGGTTTAATTAGTTCTAGGTTCTAGGCGACTAATGACCTCAGAAGTTAAGTCGCATAGTGCTCAGAGCCATTTTTGAACTACTTTCCTTTTTTTCCTTTCAAGTCCTTCGACTCTTACAAATGCAGTCTGGTCTTCGTACAAGTTACAGATAATTTTTTGCTCCATATACTCAATCCCTCATCGCTTCTCTTTCTAAGTCTAAAAATATTATCAACGTCAGTTTGCCTTTGTTTCAGCCTATGCTCTGAGTCGAAGAGTCAGTACTCTCTCCACAACTGCTACACAGATGTCCATTAAAACTGCAACTCAGTGAAGGCGACATGCAACAAACGTCAAATTGGTACGATGAGTACTACATGCTTTGACGTGTTAATAAGTAGCATTTAACACAACCATACCAAATTAGGTAGAAGTAACGCTCGCTACATTCTGTACATGAGGACACATTATCAAACATGTTTTTCATTCGTAAACCACATTTGTAAGTTGTTTGTTTGTGAGGTATTGTGTTACATCTTGCGCAAGAAGGAGAAACATCTAGTAGGTCCAGTCCAAGTCTCGGGGAAAAAAACTGAAACCGTACATAAGGTGAGGTAGAATATTTTGTGTTTTTAACTCGTTCATAAGGCTTGGAAAGATTGGAAAATCAAGTTTGGCCAACAAAATTTATGTAGGCTAAACTTTCTGGTGCGAAAAAAAAATTACAAAAAACTAAAAAAATTAAAATTTCGGACCTTTTTTTTTCAAAAATTCTGTTTCTTGAGCTCCTAGCGCTTTGATATCTATTTGCTCTTTAAAAGTACGCAAAATTCTCTACAAATTTGATGAGTACAACTTTTTTTCTGCAACCAATACCAAGGGCGCCACATTCCACCCAAGGATAACAATTTTTCAAACTTCCTGCAAAATGACAAAATACAAAGTGGTTGGGCGCTTTTATCTGTTACTGTTTATATGGTAGAAGTATATAACATGTTATGTGATACATTGGAACTGAACATCTCACTTTGCAACACGGCCAACAAGTATAGGTTAAAAGTCTCTTATCTGCAACTTCATTTTGGATCTCAGTTAGCTACTGTATTAGATCGATGCCCTTGCGTGGGAAGCACAAAGAGGGCTGAGAGAATTCATAAATCTAGAAAGCACTTTCCGGCTTTAAAAAATGGTTCAAATGGCTCTGAGCACTATGGGACTTAACATCTGAGGTCATCAGTCCCCTAGAACTTAGAACTACTTAAACCTAACTAACCTAAGGATATCACACACATCCATGCCCGAGGCACGATTCGAACCTGCGACCGTAGCGGACAAGTTTTAGTACGATCAATGAAACAAGAATCGCTTGATCACACTTCTTAAAAATGAATTTTTTGAGTGTAGCACTGACGTGCATCACGCACAAGAAGATGCTGCCGTTATAACTGTAAAAATTGCCATTTCAAGAACCGCAGATTTTGGATGTGTATGGTCAAAGTGGTAGAAGCTGTTCACCTCCCGGTGCACATGACTGGTTTAGAACAAGGTATCGAGAACTTATTTTTTCTAAAGCCAGGAAGAGGAGTTGCAGGAGAGAAGTGGTTTTGGACCGCATCCAAGTTCGACAACGAACATGTGCTGTTCACTCAAGCCGTTTGTACGTGACACAACATCCGCTTTTTTCCGTCAAGGAAAAATGAATTTTTGCAAGATCATTACGAAACATGAACACCTAAACTGAGCACATGGCGTGTTAAAGAAACCAGGCACTCCCAGTGAAGAAATAATAACAGCTGGAGAACAGTTTATCATCGCATTGTATAGTGGAGGTGTCACCTAAAACTCCCTTGCAGATTAAAACTGTGTGCCGGACCGAGACTCGAACTCCCGAGTTGGAGTCCCGGTCCGGCACAAAGTTTTAATCTGCCAGGAAGTTTCAAATCAGCGCACACTCCACTGCAGAGTGAAAATTTCATTCGAGTTGTCGCCTGTTCACAGTCGCTAGACGATTGTGGTACCAGCTATTCGCCAAGTCAGCCACAAAAAGCAGACCGAATCTTGCAAGGTTGCCACTTGGTGAGCAACATCATTCATTACGGAGTTACCGGCAAGTCCAAAGTTGTATGGGAAAATGGAAACCTCCTGAGAAATGGTGCTGGAGTCAAAGTAATCGCAGTCCGAGAGCTGTTGTAATGAGCCAAGATTCAGCAGTTAGCCAGCAGCTCTCACGTTGTTTCATAATCACGTAGCTGAGGTGTGGCGGAACGTGCCCCTGCAGAAAAGCAAATTGGTCTTCCATTTGCAAGAACTGCAATGGAGTCAACTATGAAAACGTGCCAGAATTTTTACATGAAGGAAGTGAAAAAAAAAGATTTTATTGAAATTATTGAGGAAACAGACGTCGAAATCAACGAACTGGAAGAGGCTGGCTCACTGCTAGAAGAAGTGGTCTACCTGGGACGCTCTCGATCTACTCACCCTGATTTTACTATTCAAGGCACTTCTGGTGACACCGCGGCACTTGGCCCATCAAAACTTTGGGAGTGACTGACATAGCCATCTGAAGTGGGCCAAAAGTTGAAGTACAATGTCAGCAGTATTACGCATCCAGTAAGGATAGTAATAGGTGTACTAAATGTTAACGCCTTTATAGTTGTAATAAAGCTACCTATGTTTCATCCGTTTTGCTTGTTTTTTTTAAACAACTATTATTAATTACTACCGATTTTGGTTTGCCTATTATATCTAATAATGTTCAATTTTGTTTTCCTGGTTGTTTTTAACAAAATTAGTAAATGACGTAGTTTTAGAAATGTGCGCGAGTTACGGCTGAAATGCCCTGAAGCTTAACTTCGACTAGTGATGTATGAATCACAACAGACGGATACCCAGGAATTACCAGACTGTACACGGAGTAACTGAATACCAAATGGTGAGATGTTCGATCCCTATAGGCCTATATACTTCAACCAAACAGAAACTGAAATAAAGATGCTCAAAAACCTCATATTTTGTCATTTTGCGCATAGTTCGAAAAAATCATTGGTTTTCGACGAACAGTAGAGTCCTCTATATTGGCTGATAAAAAAAGTTGTAGTAATCCAATGTGAACAGAATTTTGTGCTCTTTTTAAGAACATCAAAGCGTTAGGGGCACACTAAACTGACATTTTTTGAAAAAAACTGAAAAAAGTCCGAAATTTTCAATGTTTTTGGCTACAGAAAGTTTAGCCAACACAAACTATTGGTAAAACTTGGTGTACCAATCTCTCAAACCATACGAACGAGATAAAAAATAAAATCTTCTATCCCACCTTTTGTAAGGTATATGTACTATAAGAGTGGACTATAGCAGCATGTGTCGGAATTCGACAGCGACAGGATCGTGGCCTATCGAGACTGCAGTTATCGTTCTGCAATATTGCTGCTCGCTTGGTTGGGATCACTCCCTGTCAATTTGGAACTGATGGGTTCGAGAGGGCCATATTCAAAGCCACACCGGGTCTAAATAGCCTCACGTGACAAGCGCGTGCAGGGTCGTACAGTCACCTCACATACCTTGAGTTACGAAATTGGCTTGTTTGCAGAAAGACAAGTGCGGAGAGCGGAGATGTCTGGAGCACTAGTCATTGTATGGGGGGGGGGGGGGGGGGGGCATAGTCGCTTCTTCCCTTGGGCAGGCAGCAAAAACAGATAACAGATATAACAGATGCGCCGACAGTGGCACATCCAACGATGCCTGTTCAGAGAAGTGCCGGTTCTGTGTGCAGCATCACGATACAATGGTCGAATTCGTGTGCGGAAGCTCCCAGACGTACATACATTGCCAAATTGCATACTTCATCGTCATAAGAACCCGGCATCCGGCGTGATGATATGGGGCGCCATTGGAGACACACCACGAACTCCTCTGGCTGGCACAGCCGGTAATTTGCACACATTCAGGCCGGTTGCTATGTTCTATTTATGAAGTTCCCGATACAAAAGGTGTTCAACAGCTGACGTGGTCAGTATGTTCTCCAGATCTCCCAGAAATTGAAAACACTTGGTACACCACAACTTGTCAGCCTCTACGACTGGTGGCGGAAACTATTGCACAGAGTGGAAGCAGCAGGAAATGGCGCACCCTATCTCAGCTCACAAGGACACCAGACAGCAATCGGATTTTTGTAATTTTTTTTGTTTATGGTACGTGAAGTTCAGAACTGAAATATCAATATCCCACAGAAGTGAGATGCAACTCTCAAAAATTCTCACGATAATCGGCTTTGAAGTTTTCCGAGGGAATTTAATGCCCTAAAGCAACCCAAATTTTTCAACACGCAGTGTGGCTATGTGGTATAGTGCTCGGCAGGTTTGTCGGTGGACTGGGTTCAATTCGCAGTTGAAAAAAATTTTTAAACATAGGTACATGTTCAACGAGTATTTCCGTGGTACGTAAAATACATAAAGATGGAAAAAAATCGGCACGGTAGCGATTCCAGTTCAGTTCGGATACCTACATAATTTATACATAAAATTCATCAAATATATCCTACATAATACGTATCTACCTCTCAGTTTTATGAAAAATGCACGTCTCCTTGTTTCTAATTACATATCACACACACAAAAAAAAATTGCCCAATACGAGTACGACTCGCTCTCTATGGCTTCCGTACAAACTTAACTGTGTACGTGAACACAGATACAATTGGTCTTTCATCCCGGGAATCGAAAATCTCGACGATTTTTGCCGGTTGTCGTTATTGATACTGGTTATGTATCGGTCTTGGGAATTCGAAGATTTTCGAGAATATTTTAATTTTTAAGTTCAAATTCTTCGTATAATTTCGCGTTTGCTATCGTAATTCGTGAGATAAAGGGGTTTTAAAAGTCGGACAGACCGACATTCGTATACCACAAGACAAAAAAAATGATTTTCTTTCGTGTCATGTAATTACCAAAAAACAATTTTCGGATATTTTCCCTTACTTGTACTGTGATAGCCTTGCTTCTTACCAAATTTCAAGATTCTAGGTCAACAGGAAGTATGCTATTGGTTTTGATAAGTGAGTTTGCGATTATCAAAATATGTACCATACAGTTCAGCATCTCTTACAGCATTGACTTAGAAGCTTAAACCTAATACATTGGCAAGGTACCGTAAACCTCAGTACATGACGTACATTTCACCTCGATACTTCCACCCGTTCTTGAGAAAAAGGGTATTAACAGTCGGACAGACCGACGGACAACAAAGCGATCTTGGAAGGGTTCTGTTTTTCCTAAGTCAAGTACGGAGACATAAAAGCAGTTTTCATACAATACGAATTATTAATTACCGATCTGTTATAAAAGGTGGTTAATAAAGATCATAAATAAGAAATATTAGGAATTAACTATTCTATATTTATGTATTCTACTCTTCACGGAAATGCTCGTAGAACATGCACCTTCGTTTAAAATTTCACCCCTGCCGGGAATAGAACCCTGGTCACCCAACAGCAAGCGACCTATCTACCACAGAGCCACTCAGCCCGTGGATAAAGCAGCGAGTTCTACTTTATGCTATTACGCTCACTCGGAAAACTTCCAAGTAGATTTTCTCGAGAAATTTTCAGAGTTGTATCTCACTGCCTTGGGTGATCGATAATTAAGTCCTTAACTTCACATCTCAGAAATATTTAAAAAAATAAAAATACTAAAATCCGATTGCCACGCGGTCTCCTGGTCTGTTCTACTCGGTGTCTAGGCATTGTTGCAGCCAGAGCTGGTTGGTCTGCGTACTAAACTTGGCACCCTCTAATTCCTAGACATTAACATGTGTTTTTTCTATTACATTGTATAGGCGCGCTAAGTGAAATTTCCTTCCTAGTGTCGAGAACTGATGTTTCCTCAGTCCGGCCTCTACCAGCCGTTCCATTCACGTGCAGAGTACTAGTGTCAGTATTCTAGCGAGCATGACAGACGTCCTCTTGGTGGGCCCCAACACGTGTAGGGTGTTACACTAGAGCCACGGGCAGGGAGACCAGTGGCTGGCCCGGTGTCGGGCGCTCACAATTAGCGGTCGTCCAGTTTCTCGACCTCCCCGGTGCGGTGGGGCGGCCGCCGCCTGCCGCGGCCGAGGCCGGGGGCATTGTCCTGACCTCGTCCGGACGCCGCCGCCGCCTTCGCTGCGCTCCGCCTCCCAAACCCGCGTCCTCTTCTCTGCAGCCGCCACGCGGCCCACTCTGGCGCGCTGCCATAGTCCCGCTGCGCCACTTCACCTACTACTCTGGCTATTTCCCAGCTACCTAAAGTTCGAGAGTGAAGTAGGGCCTGGCGCAACTACGGTTATAATTTGTCTCTAAAACTGCAGAGCAAGCGGCGATTGTGGTAGGGAAGTGGCCTTTCTCAGATACACGCCGTAAGTGCCGTACACAATAATGCCGCACCTCAGAAACACACACACACACACACACACACACACACACACACACGAACACAACTGATGTTACGGCGATGCACCTGGAACTGCAGTAGCACGCTGTTCCATTTGTGAACACCTGGTTTTCGGTGGCGTCACTGCAGTGGTGCCACTTTCTGCTGCGCCGCAAAAAATCAGCTCAATTGTATTGGGTTGCTGCATAGTGTTCGTAGCGCCCGTAAGTTTAATAAACACAACAGGTACACATAACAGAGGCTTTAATCATCAATAATATATTCTCCTTCAACATTAACAACAGTCTGCCAACGCTGGGGTAACTTTCCGATTCCGCGACTGTAGAAATCACGAAGTTTTGACGCGAAGAACTCGTCGAACCACTTTAGGAGAGCATTTTTATCCAGAACGGAAGTTCCTTGAATGTTTTTCCACAGAAAGCGGACGAGGCGAAAATCTGAGGGGGCAAGATCAGGTGAACAAGCTGGGTGCGGAATAACTTTCCAATCTAACTCCTGTACAGCGCTTTTTGTGTCTAGCATAATGCGTGCGGGCGTTATCGTGGAGTAGCATCGATTCACAAAGTCTTCTGGTCGTTGTTCTTGCACTGCGCCTGTAAGATGTCTCAGTCGTTGACAATAAATGTCATCAGTCATGGTTAGTCTCAGTCGTTGACAATAAATGTCAACAGTCATGGTTACATCTCGGGGAAGCAACTCGTAGTACATCACACCGTCACTGTTCCACCAGATGCATAACATTATCTTTTGAGGATGCGCGCAGGTCTTTGCACTGGGAGTTGCTTTGTTTCGGCTCAACCATTCCTTTCTTTTCCTTATAAAGCATAAAGACACCATTTCTCGTCGCCAGTAACTAAACGGGATCGGAGTGGTCGGTGTTGTTCACAACCCAGTAGATGATGAGCAAGCAGAGTGGCAAATATGACCACCGCTGATTCTGATTTTTGCGATTTTGGCTTAGAGCATGCGATATCCAAACATACGATTTTTGAACCTTCCCCATTGCATGCAAATGTCACACGATGGTGTGAATGATCAGTCCCCACTGCATGCAAATGTCACACGATGGTGGAACGATCAGTTAATCACTTTTACCAATTTTCGAGAACACTGACGTGGATCATTATGGATTAATGCGTTTAAACTATCTTCATCAACTCCGAAGGTCTTTCGAATCTCAGCTGGATCCCTTTTTAACTCTGCCTTTTAAACCAGCAATGACCTCTCAATGATGTAGACATACGCGTTACAAAATATGACGCCGAAGTCATCATATATCAATTTGTAAGAAATATTTATAAATTACGTACAAAACCTTCTTTGTGAATAAGAGTATTTATTTGTCAAGCCGGATCAAACCACTGCAACAGTTCCAGAGACTAGCCTGCATATGCAGACGGCCACGAGCAACAAACTTCAATTTATGTACATAGATAAGATGGACAAGATATAAGAAATGCAAGAAACGCACACCCAACGTAAATCCCTTTCGCTGCACTGCACTGCTGGACGACAAACTGATTCTTACTCATTCTGTAGGGCAGAGATGACTTCTTCAGCGACAGGCTTCTTCCTCCGCCAGCTCACTCTTCAATTTAACGACAGACTATAATTTACTGCGTACGCATCGGCATTCAAGCAGTACTTCTTCCCGCTCTCCAATGAGAAGAGACTTTAATACGTTGTAAGGTGGTACGCACTTCACAGTGGGTCGCGAAGTATGGATCACAAACTATTTTATATTCCGGGCATCCGCAGCTATTGAAACGCACGATGTTACGGAAAATTCGGCTAATAGCTGGTAAAATTGTTTTTTACTAGAACACAACCGGTTTCGCGGCCTGAAACCGCTTCATCAGGTGCAACCTACAGGCAACAAGCGAAGAAGTACACAGTCCCCACATTTTGTGGGTATTACAATTAATAGAGGAATGTCTAAATTTTACTCACAACGTTAAAAGATCACAGGTACATCCATCGCTCCTCGTAAAGATTTTACTATTCAGTGAATATTCAACACTATGGCGAGCGAAAGGTAACACAGACGTTCTCCATTCATTTAACACAAATTGCTGTTTGATGAAAACTGCTGTTCAAAATTCAAATGGCTCTGAGCACTATGGGACTTAACTTCTGAGGTCATCAGTCCCCTACAACTTAGAAATACTTAAACCTAACTAACATAAGGACATCACACACATCCATGCCCGAGGCAGGATTCGAACCTACGACCGCAGCGGTTGCGTGGTTCCAGACTGTAGCGCCTAGAACCGCTCAGCCACCCCGACCGGCGATAACTGCTGTACAGAGGCATGTTTTAAAAATTGGCTGCATCTAAAAAGAAAAATATTTTTTAGTGAGCGGTCCCTAAAAGTTTTTAAACGGGCCGGACTGGCGATAAAAAGTTGTCACTGCTAACATAATTAGTCGCGGCACTATGCAAATTACTATGTGGAATGAATCAGGTGGCAGTGTCTTATCAGTGTGACGGCTGTGCAACCCTGTGCTGGGCAAAGTAAAAGCGGCCCGCACGAACGAGTAAGACTAGTTGGCCGGCGGGACAGAAGCTATCCACGTGGACAGTGCGACGTTATATACTCATGAAGATGCAGTAGCTGAGTTATGCGGAGCTTCCTCGAGTACCAGAGCCACACGCTCACAGCAGCGCCAGTGAGGGGCTCCGTATGCACAGATGGAAAGTGTACGTCCTGAATCAGCCCGTGGGAGACCTGTTGAGAGCATCCGCAGGTTAGCGGTTGTTGCGACCTACCGGGAATGCCAAGTACAGGCGGTGGGGCAGGGGTGGCGCAGTCTCTCACTGCCTACAAGCCACGCGTGAGAAATCTGGTCTGCTGTGTGCGTGGCTCGCAAACGGGACCGGAACGCCCAGAGGGCCATTCCCGTGCTAGTTCTGGGACTCTTGTTACGTAGGCTCAACAGCCACGTCACCTACTATTTTGATGCTTCAGGTGTCTTTAATATCCCCGTAACAGGAGAAATGGCAATAGCTTGTACGTTGCCATCCACAATACAATATGAACAGACAACTGTGGCTGGCTCACTTACCAGGCTAACAATGTACAGGATAATGTTTGCCTTGAGGATTTCGCCACTCGCGTTGTGCGTGCGCGCTTTACTCTTTAACGTGGCCCTCGCCCCTCTGTTCACATCTTGTAGCGCGATAACAGTATTACACTGTCGGATCACATTAAGGTGACATGTTGAAAGACTAATAACCTTTTGCAGCGCGGACTGCTGTAAGACGTGCAGTACAAGAGTTTTGGAAGGTACTGACAGTGATGTGCAGCCATGCTGACTTTAGTGCCTGACACTAGGCTTCTCGGTTGAGGATCTATGGCGTTAACTTCTAGATTCAGATGGTCCCACAGATTCGAGATTGGGCTTACTTAAATCCCTGAAGTTTTGTGGTCTGGGGTAAACACTGTCTGATGCTACTCGAACCACACATGAGCAATGCGAGCTGTGTGACGCATTACATTGGAAAAAAAAAATGGTTCTGAGCACTATGGGACTTAACTTCTAAGGTCATCAGTCCCCTGGAACTTAGAAGTACTTAAACCCAACTAACCTAAGGACATCACACACATCCATGCCCGAGGCAGCATTCGAATCTGCGACCGTAGCGGTCGCGCGGTTCCAGATTGTAGCGCCTAGAATCGCTCGGCCACCCCGGCAGGCGCATTGTACAGCAGCTAGGTGTCATCGTACAAGGGAAAAACAAAATTGTGGGGCACACACGATCCCCAAGGATAGATGGATACTTGTGTTGATCCAGCGTGCCTTCCAGAATGACCAGATCACCCAACGAATGCCACGAAAATATTCTTCTGGCCCTCCTCTGGCCTGGACACTTTCGACTATTTTCCAAGGGTGTTTGCTTTCAGACATTTCGGAACATAAAATGTCATTCATCTGAAAAGGTCACCAGCCGCTAATCAGTGGACACCACCGCTGAACTGTCGTTAAGGAGCCACTGTTGATAGCCCCTTGGTTCATCTGGACGACCACAGTAGCCTCGACGCCATTTTGCCACGCACGATATACTTTAACCACGGGGCCCATGAACAGTTTCCAAACTTAACCGCTTCGTAATACTTCCACCCTTGACCCGAAAGTCATCAATTATTCTCTTTTGGACATCAGATAGATCGTTCTGTTTCCGCATTACAACACGCTTTATATCTCCTCCACTGCTTGTGATACCGTCTGTGACTAGTTAATGCAAGATCACGTCGAACACAGGCGGTGGTAACATACTGTCGCCATGTGATGAAACCCTTCCGTTTGTCTCCATACCCTTCAGAAATTTTGGAACGTATTTTCGCGGAATGTGAGACGTAAACTGTAATCATGCAAACAACGTGGATAAATTTTAATTTTTAAAACGTTCATGTTTCACGTATAAAGTAACGACAATATAGCCTCATGTTTCTAATTCTTGTGCTGGGTTGAACTGGGTCACTGCTTGAAGCTATTCCATCTGCGGAACCTCCACTGCTTTCATGTTATCCCACACGACACAAGTAGTGAAAATTCTACGCTCTTAGAACTAACCATGGTTGCTTGTGTCATTTATACCTGCAACATACATCTATTTGACCACGTAAGTAGCTCAAACGCCCAGTTAGGATGGTTGCGGTCAGATTAGTTACTTCACCAACACAGGCAGTCTACTTCATCAGTTTCTCAGTGCGTATGCACTCCGGTACCCTATACCTGAGATCAAGTACCATCGTTTCACTGTAACTGGAACATTCCACAAAAAAATACCATATTCAAACTCCTCCAGTGCTGCTTTCCGCCTCTTCAACAAGCTGCCTCTCACTCTGAGCAAAATTCAAGGCGCTGCTTGTTTTCTGTATTAACTCCCGGTTGTCCAGTTCACAGACACCAATTTAACACAGCTTTTCCACAGGCTCTGATGTATTTCGCCTTCATGGAAGATAAATACAACTGTTACACGTACTGAAGATTCTGTCCTAGTTTTTTTACACCAAAACATGTTTACAAGATTCCTTCGTAGTAGTTAAACAATAAATAAGAAAACAATGCGGAGCCAATTAGTAAACTGTACTAGTTACTTATCACGACACGTTTCTGACGCTTTGCTCCTTCATCAGTTGACAAAGTGGCATTTAATGATATAAGGAGTACTTCTAAGAAGTTGATCATGGCAAAGAACAGCTACATTCTCAGAAAAATAGTCTAGAAACTGAGTGAAAGTGGCATAAAGAGGCATTAGGAACGGAATTAATCAGATTTAATTAGAGTTATGTGGATTAGTACATCAGTAAACTGAACGTCTGAGGCTTATTTCCCTCAAAATTCCTCGTAAGTTACTGATCCTTAAATCTCTGATCAAGGGTCTGGAAGTCTCCATATATAGCGGAACTGATCAAAAGACGTCACAAGAGGCGGAACCGCTAGTATCAAACATGGTGGTGGGTATTGTGTTAGCACTACAGAAGCAAAAGCAGCAGAATGGGTCGATCCGGGCAGCTCAGTGACTTCGAACGTAACAAATCCACCAGGGACATTTCGAGCCATCTAAAGCTGCCAAGTCGATTGTTGGTGATGTGATAGTGAAATGAAACACGAAGAAACAACCACAGCTAGATCTAGGCCAGGCAGTCCTCTTGTACTGACGGACAGGAACCGTCAAAAAATGCGGATGGTGGTCGTAAAAAATCGGATGAAATTGGCGGAAGGAATCACACGAGAGTTTGAAAGTGCTACCAGAAGTCCAGCTAGCACAATAACCGTGCGTAGAGAGATAAAAAATGGGGTATGTGGTCGAGCAGCTAGCTCTTCGTAAGCCACACTTTCTGGAGTCATCGTAAGCTGGTGTAAAGAGCGATGCCACTGGACGGTGGATGACCGGAAACGAGTGATTTGGAGTAGGGAGTCACACTACACCCTGTGATATTCCGAAAGATGGGTTTGGGTTTGGCGAGTGCCGGGATGACATTACCTGCCATCATGTGTAGCGCCAACCGTGGAGTACAGGGATGTGGTGTTGTGGTATGAGAGCGTTTTTCTTCGTCAGAATATAAATGCTTTATTGTCCTTAATAAAACGCAAAATCCCGAAGTATCTGACCACATTTTATAGAATTATGTACTGCATACAATAGAGGAGTAGCCGGAGACAATGACTGTAATGACACTGCGTCTTGTTAGGAAGCAGCATCCGTAACGCAACGGTTAAATCACAATAACTTTCCTAACGTTTACTGGCCTACCTAGAATCCCGACCACAGTCCAATGGAATATCTATAGGATGAGTTAGAAATCGACTTCGCTCCAGACCACAGCGCCCAACATCACTACTTCCTCTTGGTTGGTTTCTTGAGGAAGAATGGGGTGCCATTCTTCCACAGATATTTAGACACCTCATTCAAATCGTCCCCAGAATTCACGCTGTCATATATGCGAAGGGTCGACACACACCACATTAACGTTCGCTAATAGGTGTCCGGTTACTTTTGATATACACAGGTGAGCTGTTGCGGAGGAAGTAACCGTTAAGAACGTACCTTTAAAAGACTGTCAATGACTTTTGATTTTCATGTTCTATTGCAGCAGGCATTGTTCCTAAAATACGCGCTGGCCCAAGGAAATTATGAAGAAATGTCTGACACAGGGAAAGTTTACTTCGTACGCATCAAAGGACACCTCCATACACTAGCCGAATGAAGTTGCATCACCTCGATAATGGTTTTGTGTTTGTAAATTGTCAAGGGCAAATAAGAAAATGGGCGTTGTTTACGGTATAAAAGTTTCAAATAATTTACCACAATGCATTTGATTTTCAAGTTCCCGGGTCATTTCTATCGAGCAGGCGCCAAGAAATACTAGCGTGTGGCCCGAGACATCTGGAAGGCGAAGGGCAGCTAAGGTCAATCCAGCGCTCGTAGGAGGGGAAGGGAAATGGAGTGAGTCGGTCGGGAGGAGGGGACAGGGGGAGGGGCAGACCCAGTTGCTCCAGGGCACGATTAACTGCCGACAGAGCGAGCGGAGGCGTTTACGCAATCGCTGTTAACGTCGGCGGGCTATCAATGCAGATACTGCAGCCACGCTATAAGAAAAGGCAAACACGATGCAGTCAGGCTCGTCGTTGAGTGTCGAAAGAGCCACACATCACGTAACAAAAGTGACGGCGTTAGGGACGATAAACACCGCTCGAAGAGCTGGCAGCAATGCGCAAGATTTATCGCGTGTGCGGTGGAATGAAGATCATATCGAGACAGCTAATCGTACACACGGGGACAAAAATAAGCTTTCTCGAATGTTTCCCACAAAGTTTAATGTGCTCCACCTCCAAACTGTTTGGGCAACATTCGTTAATGAAAATAGGGCTCACAGTAGAATAAATCGGGAATCTGAGGATAGCTAAAGCAAGTTAAGGAGGAGGGAAGCAATGTAAATGGGCAAGCATACAAATGAACTGAAACTGAATAGTTTTCCTAGACAAGATGGTTTTTAACTTAGTACTGAACAGAGCTGCGGATCTACGTGCAAGTCTATAGGCCATTTTACTTGGTGTCTCGAAGAAAGCGGCTGACGAAGGAGAATGGAAAATACTGGAAGAAGGACGTGCTTCTCCGAGGTACATAGTTGTTAAGAATACTTCACAGGCTGATAACTACTGTAATCCTGCCTCGGGCATGGAAGTGTGTGATGTCCTTAGGTTGGTTAGGTTTAAGTAGTTCTCAGTTCTAGGGGACTGATGATCTCAGTTGAAGCCCCATAGTGCTCAGAGACTTTTTTTTTTTAACTACTGTCGAAATAAACAGTTTTTGGTTTCTTTGAATATGTGATTTCTAGCGTTCAATACTCAATATATGAATCCCACCACTTGTATTTCCTTCGGGACTCCCTGGTCTTCCGCTGGGGGAATTCCGAAGAAGTGGGATCCACCTAAATAGTCGCCGTTGGAAAATTTTCGGCCATTTGACTCCAGCATTTGGAATGAATGGTGAGCGGTGAGGGCGAAACCTAAGCGCGTCGAACAACGCTTTGTATTCCTCTTGGGTTGACAGCCAAAAGCGTACCCATTATTTGAATTATAGGTGAATGATGAAATAATATTGAGATTTCATGACGAACGGTTCTGTGTACACAATGGTTCTATGTACACTAGGTAGCAGTCATGTTCTGTTATTCTTCATGCTGACACTGAATTGATCCCGTCCTTGTGGAGTGGTATGATTCGACTTCGGTTTGCGAAGATTTTTTTTTTTTGGGGGGGGGGCAGCTGCCCACCCCTTCTCCTGCCCTCTCGCTGGATTCGCCAATGTTGACACCGGCTACGAGAAGTCAAACCAGTATCCCTTATGCATCTTCCCTTTGTAAAGGTGTGTAGTTGTCCACTGACGGAGGCTGGTGGGAAACTGCACAGTATTGGAAGTAGACTGTGTTGGACTGCGACTCTGCGCTGTCGCTGACGTATTCGTGTTTCGTTGCGGGGCACAGTGACGGGGGCGTGTAAGATTAGGTATCATTTCCCCTGCGACAGCTACCGTTTCGCTCCAGTTGCGCAGGCAGCAGCGGCGCGACCGCACACAGCCAGCGTAACGTGACGTGGCCGTAGAAAGCTGCAGGCCTTATACAGGAGAAATCGCCAAGCTGGCAGCGGTGGGGCCCGTCGGGCCACTTTCGCGGGCGCTGAGATCCTGCAAGAGGTGGCTCCAGCATAGGGTCAAGGAGTGTGTGTTTTTGTGTGCTCGAGTGTGCGTGGTGTCTTACCGGCAACCGACGGCACGGGGTTAATCCTGGCTGCCGACGTCAGATCCAGCGTTCCGGCGTCAAGGTCACCTTCAGCGACAAGTGCTGCACACGCTGCTGCGCTGGCGTTTCCAGTACGGTGGCGCACGCACTCGGCCGCGTCGCCGCCGGTCGGTGGCACGCGGCGCGCACACGCACAGAGAGGGTAGTATGCGACGCGGGAGCTGGGCGGCTCGCTGGCTGCACTCGCGGCCTCCTGGGCCCTGGCTCGGTTGAGTCTCTCGCTATGCGGCGCGCGGCACGGGGAGCTCCACGGACAGTGCTCGCGCCACCGACTCACACAAAGAACTGGCCGCCAGCCGAGCGCGGCCCGGGCAGCGGCGCCCGCCGCGCTGTGACGCGCGCGCCGCCACCGGCTGCCCGCAGAACTGCCGCCCTGCAGGGCTCCGGCGTGCCTCGGCAGCGCGCTCCGTGACTCACTCCCGCGCAAACAAATCTCCAGGGGATTGTAAACACCGCCAAGCGCCGCTCGCTAAAAAAGAGAAAAAAGTGAAAAGTAAAAAAACCAATTCTCGGTATATTGTCACAGTGATCTGGGGACCCCTGCATCCTTTTTAGAGAATGAAAGGAAGAAAGGTTTATCGTCCCGTCGACAACGAGGTCATTAAAGACGCAACACTAGCACGGATTGTTTTAAAGATGGTGACGGAAATCGACCGTGCCCTTTCAAAGGAACCGTTCCGGGATATTCCTGGATCGACTTAGCGAAATCACGGAAATCCTAAATCAGAATGGTCGGACGAGGAATAGATCCGTCGTACCACCGAATGCGAACCCATTGTGATCAGTGTTACCAGCAAAGATTACCTCATGTTATTAAAGCGACAATCACAACATCCAGTTCTACGATTGGCGCTGTCCGCGATTTTAGAGTTTTTGAGATGGCGTCCCATCAATAGAAAAACCTCGGTCAAAGTGTGAAAGTGCCCCTCATCGCTGAAATCTTGGATGTGGTAACAAACTACTTTGCAGTGTAATTGAGGATCAACGAACGTGAATGCGAAGTAGAGGTGGTGGCAACAGACTGAAGTGTAGCGGACGCCGATGTCTACGTTCGCTCTATTTGTTTCATGAACAGTTTCGACAGTAACTAGCTGTCGTCTTCAGAATTTCAGATCTCCCAGATTCTGAAGAAGACAGATAGTTACCCTCGAAACTGATCATGAAACAATCTGTTTCACGTGAAGCGATCTTGGCCTATAATACTACAAAATGGTTCAAATGGCTCTTAGCACTATGCGACTTAACTTCTGAGGTCATCAGTCGCCTAGAACTTATAACTAATTAAACCTAACTAACCTAAGGACATCACACACATCCATGCCCGAGGCAGGATTCGAACCTGCGACCGTTGCGGTAGCCCGGTTCCAGACTGTAGCGCCTAGAACCGCACGGCCACTCCGGCCGGCTTATAATACTACAAATTACTATATGAGATCGCTTCAATAACATATGTAAATTTAAAACAATTTGCCCTATCTTGATGCACTTTTCATTATCAAATCTAAAACAGGGAGGTGCATTGATAAAACCTATATTTGGTCATGGGCAAGTCTCCTACGAGAAATTAGTTGGATATTATGTATCAGTATTTGCATCGTCCATAACTAGGGAAGGTCCAAGAGAGTCCATTACGTACCTTTCAACAAAACCCTGTTCGTACTATCGTTTCTACGCGTTGCACTATCTCCGTACGCTATAGTGTACGTTACCACACAACGGCCACCCAGAAAGATATACCATATATTGGGCACCGATCTGCAAATACAAGGATTCAGTTAAGTCTTGTGTTGGAAATCTAATTTACATTAATTACGTATATCAGTTCTTAGGAATGGCACGTGGTTCGGGTTCCACGTTAACATGTATGTCGCCTTTCACCGGTTGGATAACTGTGGTAGGTTAGGGATATGCAAGTTGCCAGAGTGGCGTCCAGTCGAAAGATTTGCATTCAGCCATTGAGACACTAGCTAATATTATCACTAGCAGTTAATAATGAATAAATGACCTGAGTGTGTTAATTGCAGGAATGTAAACAGAATGCATTATACTTGTTTTATGTCCACAAAATATATCTGTTTTAAACCACAGTTAACTGACTCCAGTCACCCTTCACAAAACATATTATGACACATTTAATGTGAATTTTAAAAAAAGTATGTAGATCAAAAAGTATTTAGATAAGACACATATAAAAAAAGGTCCTTCAGACATTTCCAGCAGAAACTTATACACCCAAAAAAACTAGCGAATGGAAAGTACTGCCAGAGAATGACGTCGCGACCAGACCAAGGACAAAGTGGACTGAAGAAAGAAAAAGCATCCACGAAAAAAAATGAGAACTGCTTGGAATCTTCGAAGGTTTAAAATACAACGTCTTTGCGTGATCCGATAGGGTCCAATCGTGCCTAATAATAATAATAATAATAACAAATTTCCATCACACACTATAATTAAAAAGCAAAAATTTGACTATTGGGTTAACCTTTATCTCAGAGTT